>NC_142593.1:6665867-6969298 GCF_965207765.1 Zootoca vivipara | reverse complement strand
GCAAGGATTAGGGGTGAGAATTTTTAAGCCATGTGAGCTAGAAGCTTAGAGAGTTAGCAAGTTGGATAGTGAGTCATAGGGCACAATGGCTGGTGTCTGTTTGAATCCAGGGCTGTGGCATGGAACCTCTCCATCATAGGCTCAGGTTGTATATATATGCAAATAAACCATAGATCATAAAGATACCACAGTCTCTGATGTGCCTCATTATCAAAAGGAAACCCAGACCCCAGGTAAACACGCCCGGAACCCCTGAAATTTCACACCGCTCACAGACTGGGGGTTGTGTGTAACAATATTTACCTAAGATGAAGTCCCTTTGCATTCTGTGTGGCTTACTTCTGAGTAGAAGTGCCTGAGACTGAGTTGTCAGTAACGGCTGCAGGCTAGAAACAGGGATAGAAGAGAATGTCAGTGGGTTTTATGGTTTGCTTGTGAAGGGTGGGGTTTTTTAAATAAGCAACATGACTCTAGAATCTAGATCTGAAATACAAATAGGCACCCTGAGTGGTCCAGATACAATGGAATGCAAGAAAAGTAAACAACTCGAATAGGTACGGAACCACAGAGAGCTACAATGTACAAAACAGATTTGAAAAATGTGGATTTTTCAGAGCAGTGCAGAAGAGCCCTAAGGTCCACATTCACAGAGTTATTTTTGAGGAAAAATCCCCCAGTATTCAGGAGTACCTCACACAGGAATCTGCCTCAGACTAAGTCAGATTATTTGTCCATCAAACTTGGTGTTGTCAAGTCTGGCTTGCAGCAGCCGTCTCAAGCAAAGAAAGGCCTTTCCACTGCAAAGCAGATCATAGAATCATAGAATCGTAGAGTTGGAAGAGACCACAAGGGCCATCCAGTCCAACCCCCTGCCGAGCAGGAAACACCATCAAAGCATTCTTGACATATGCCTGTCAAGCCTCTGCTTAAAGACCTCCAAAGAAGGAGACTCCACCACACTCCTTGGTAGCAAATTCCACTGCCGAACAGCTGATCCAACACTGCTCAATTGCCTATGTTCATTCATCTTCCTAAACTGAAGTACTGCTACTACTAATACATTTCTACTGCTTCTATGCAATGATCGTAACAATAATTCAACACAATTGGTTGCAGAGACTCTTACAGTGATCTAGGCAAAAGTATACATACATCTCTGTCCTCAATGCAATCCATGTACATTGAGCCTTACGGGCCCTAGGCAAAGATAGGCCTCTGTCCTCATATAACTTACACTCTAAAAATAGACAGTGGGGAAACAACAGGGGAAATGAAGATACTAAGACTGTGGGCAAATGGAGCTGAATAGAGAAAGACTTGTGTGGGAAGACTATATGCATAGTGCTGTATGATTGAAGGCTTCCTGCTCAGATGCACATGCTCAATGAACGGACACCGAGGCAGGCTGCCACATGATGTGGGGGATGGACCTGCAGCACCTTCCCCTGGCCTCTTCTGGGTGTAAAGCAGATTATGCATGAAGGGAACTTTTGTCTGTTCCCCTTCTAAAGACATCTAAACTTGTGGACATCACCACATCTTGTGGTAGCAAATTCCATCAATTTGTATTATGCAAAGAAGTACTTCCTTTATCTTTTCTGAACCTAATCAGTGTCATGGAGTAACTCTGTGGCTTGGTATTGTGAGAGAGGAATAAGGGATACATGGTTGCCACAATGCTTGGGTCTTTCTTTGAAGGTAAGATGTGCCAACACTTTTATCATTTGGGTTTCCCCCTCTCCATCTTTTCTAGTCTCTTATGTCCTTTTTGAGATGGGGCAGTCAGAACTGCACATAGTATTCCCATGGAATGTCACCAATATCAAAAAGAAAACGAACCAACTGGTTAGCTTGGGGCATCTCTGCACCTTCACCTCTACCCTCTTCAATTTGGCATTGTATCTCTTGTTCCATGGGCCTACAATGGAATAAATGATTTATGGTCACTTATCTCTCTAAAATATGTGAAGGTGCAACCACCCTCTTCCCAAAGTAGCATGCATGCTCCCAGGTTGTTAATGAAAAATTAAAAATGAGAGAAGGTTGACTGATCAGTAGTGAAGCACCTAGTTTGCAGGTTCAATTCCTTGCCTCCCCAGTTTAAGGCAAGGATCAGGTACCAGGTGATGGAAATGTTTTTCTCCACCCAAGTCCCTGGAGAATATCATTTGGGGATAGATGGACCTGGTAGAAGGCAGCTTTCTATGTTCCTATGAGGCTCAGCTTGACCAATTAGAGTCCTCCTCCTACAGTTTCAGACTGCATTCAGTGAACATCAGGAATCCACATTGACAGATTTAAAGAAATATACTGGAAATACAATTTGTTTGCTATGGAAATAAAAAGGTAGTTTAGGTTTCAGGAGGGGAAATGTTGCCTCTTAAATTTTCATTTTCTAGGTTGCAAACTTCAGATTTTACTCACAAAATGCCATGCTTGCAAATCCACAACTGCAGAATTTTCACCTCTGAATGCAGATTTTAGCATCAAGCTGGCTGACAATCTGGGTGCTTTTGCTCTGCAATTATACATATGCTTGCTAACAAGACAAATGATACAGAGGTCTTCTTCTGCAAATAAGTATTATCCCCCCCCCCAAGGATCCTGCTGTGTAATTCATTATATATCTCAATAAAGCATCGTTATCAGGGTTGTAGTAAACGTCAAGCCTTCTAGATTCTATATATTGTCAGTCTGTCCTTTGTTGATTAATGTGACAAAGTCCCCTTCCGTTCGCCACTCTTCATGCCAAATCTTGTGAGTAGTCATGTACGCCATAATAATATGTGGGAATATAAAGACAGTGGGTTAGAGCCAAATAAGCTAGTTGCTCTTGGGTCCCATTTAAATCAGTTTGAAAAAGTTAGCCATGATTTCAGTCTCGCTGATTTTAAGGGAACAAAGGGGAGCTAACTAGCACAGTTCAATCCTTTACCATTTCTACTCAGAAGCTGAATTCAACGGGGCTTATTATGAGTTAGAATTGGGTTAGATAAATTGGGTTAGAATTGCAGCCTTAGCCAGGATCCAACTCAGTATTTAAGTGTCTTCTAACACTTAATACTAGGATGTTGGTAGAGCACGAGACTCTTAATCTCAGGGTCGTGGGTTTTGAGCCCCACGGTGGGCAAAATATTCCTCTACGGTTCTATGATTCTGTGTTTATGTTTATAAAATTCTAACTTTATGGCTGAACAAAACACAAGATGGATCATATTCTTTAGCAGTAAAGTATTTCTCGTGCATGTGGCTTTGGACTGCTGGATTTTGTCAGTACAAGTGCTTGAAGAGATGTGAAAACCAATTTCCTAAGCCTTTCAGATTTCAGGAAATATCTTGGCTTTATGCAGCAAGTATGATCATACTTCATTACAGCTGAATACATTTAAAAACCTCAAAACACTGAACCATGTAAATCTAAAGGAAATTCTATGATTAAAGGCTTCTATGCAGCAGTGGGTTTTTTTATGGGGGGACGCAGGGGTACACATACCCCTAAACACTTTGTGAATCTAATGCGAGAAGAAACTAAATTTCTTAAAAATTTTAGTTTCTTCCGATGGTGGCTCATTTCCTGTCATGGTGTTTCCTGAGTCTCAGATGGAAGTGAGCGTTTAATGTGTGAAGTAGGAGTTGGAATCTAGCACGGTGATTGGTCAGTTTTGTTGTTACCACCTCCAATGGCGGCATCATTTCCTTCCCCAGTGTAATGCGTGTTCTTTGTACTTTTGTCCATTTACTGTATTTATTTTCCCCAATTTGAACTATAAAATGGTGATTTTCTTAAGTCAAAATGGTGATTTTCTTAAGTTTTGTGGAAGCATGAGTGCCAATGAACATTTAATGAACATTTAATAAAAACCACCTAACGATTCAATGCCCTGACTGTTAAACCCGTATGACAGAACAAGATTGTGGGAAGAAGGTGTAACTTAGTGAAACTTAGTGGTGGAGCCAGGGGTGCCATCTTGAATAAAATATTGGGGGGAGGCAGAATAGTCACATCTCACATAATTGATCACAAGACTTGACGCACGCACACCCACACTCCCACCCCGTTTGAATGGCTGGCCCCCTCAAATATTTTATTGGGGAGCCCAAAGGGACCTTGGCCTCTAGGAGTTGGCACATTTTTTACATGCAGAAGATCTCAGTTTCAGCCTTGGGCATTTACAGATAGGGCTAAGAAAGATCCTTTTCTGAAACACTGGAGAGCTGGTAACCCTTGCCAGTCATAGCAGACAATCGTAGTAGATTGCCCATTGGTCTGTGCCATTAAAAGGTCGCTTCGTACATTCATAATAATTGGTCAAAATGCACATTGTTGTGGAAATTCCTAGAGTGAAAATTCTGCAACCTAAAAAGGAAATAATGCTTGCAGCTATAAAGTAGAGAAAAGTGAATTTGGTGTGTGTGTTATCCCTATATAAGAGGCATGGTGCCAAGACGGCAGTAAAAAATATATATGCTTCATCTCTTTTACATGGTACAAAACGCTGTAGAAAGAAGAAAACATGGGATTCATTTACTATTTTTAATATCCATGAAATGTATTCTGTTTCTAAAGAGCACCAGTGGGTGTAGAGATGGATCTGAAGTTGATGCGCACACACTAAAAATTCCAGATGATAAACAGCAGAACAAAGAATGCAATCTGCAGGAATTATATAGAGCAAAACAGAGTATTATTAATTGTGGTAATTTTGCCTTTCAAAGGAGAGCTGGAAGCTAGTGGGAACAAAAATATACTCTCTGTAGCTTTATTAAAGGATTTCATAAACAAAATCTCATTAGACGGGAACTCTGCTGCAGTTCATCATTCTGTTAATATCCAGCAGAAACAGACGGTTTGGCCTAGTATCCAAGAAGACTGTGACTGGGGAAATCTTCCCTGTTTGGAATAGAGTGGCCACTTACTGTATTTTTCCGTGTATAAGACACCCCCATGTATAAGATGACCCCTATTTTGGGAGCCCAAAATTAAGAAATAAATATTTTAAACACCAAACAGAACAACTTGGATATTTTATTAAATATTCAAAACACCAGGATATTTAGTACCGTATATTCAAACATCAAACAGAACAACTTTACAATATTTAGTATTGTAATTATGGTAGGTATTTTTTTTATTTTGGGGGGCTAGTCGGCATTATAACATGCAGTATAAGAACAGCCATAGGGCCAGCAAGGATGATAATGTCACATTTGCCTCACAGAGGCATAGAGAGTCAACAGAAGGCAAAATCAAATCAATGGAACCTTTGCAGAGGTCCTAAGTGTCAGTAATATGGTAAAACCACGGAGCTTAAAACCACGGAGCCACCTGGGATGAATAAAGACATAGGATTCTTATCTCATTATGCATGATCAAGCTCTCTTTAGCCTCAGCCCTTGTTTTCCCCCCGCAGGACCTATTGCAGTAATCAGCAGTCGTTAACAGCCATCAACACGTTTACCACTCTTACAGCCCATCACCCATTCCCATCACACACACACACCCCTCTGAATATATATAAGGGTCTGGTTGCTTCTGTTTCAAGTTTATCTGAAGAAGTGTGCATGCATACGAAAGCTCATACCAAAATAAAAACTTAGTTGGTCTTTAAGGTGCTACTGAAGGAATTTTTTTTATTTTGCTTCGACTCAGACCAACACGGCTACCTACCTGTAACTAGTAATATGGTAGTTAGTGAATATGCATATAAAACTATGGCACAAACGGAAGAGTGCATACAGGTAGGTAACACTAAAAAACTATGCATCACTCTCAGTTCCAGACATACCACTTTCTTCAACCTCTTCTGCATGACTTCTGTCTTCTGAGTCACTGTCTTTATATATGAGATCACCCTCAGTTCCATCCATGGCATTGCTGATTCCACATTTCTTGAAGGATTTCACAACCACCTCTTCCTTGACTGCACTCCATGAGTTTATGACTTGTTTGCAGACCTCAGTAATGGTTGGTTTTTTTCACTCTTCCCACTGGTGTCAACTTATTACCTGCCTTTTGCATCCATTTATTCCATCCTTCTTTCATCAGTGCTTTAAATGGCTTGTTGATTGAAACATCTAGTGGCTGTAGCTGACCTGTAAGTCCACCAGGAATAACGACTAGGTGTGTTTGCAAATCCTTTGCAACCCTTTTTGTCTTTTCCGTTAAATGTGCACGGAACTGATCATACACAAGCAGAGCTGGCTTCTTCAAATAGCCATCAAATCTTCATTCATCCATCCCTTCTCATGAACTTGGACAATAACGCCAGGTGGTATGGTCTCTTTAGGATAAGTTTTCCTCTTAAAAATGAGCATAGGAGGCAGTTTGGTACCATCCGCACAACATGAAAGTACAGCAGTATAGTGGGTCTTTTCATGACCACTTGTTTTGATTGCCACTGTTTTGAACCCTTTCGTGTCAACGGTTCTGTTTGTAGGCACATCAAAACTGAGAGGCACATCATCCATGTTTGCAATCTGACTTGGTTCAAAAGCATATGTTTTCCGGAGTTTGATGACATAGGAGTGAAACGCTTGAATTTTATCCTCATAAGCTTTTGGCATTTTCTGTGCTAACATGGTTCGTGTTCTCATAGCCATGCACTCAGTGGGAGGCGGTCCAAACTTTCTCTCTGAAGCTTTATTTCCATGTTGTTTTGCATAATTGATTACTTTTAACTTGAATATTGCAGAATACGCCAGTCTTTTTGTTATGTACTGAGCTGAATCCTAGAACAATAGGATTCAGAATCAGCGGGAGCTACCCAATCCAACTCCAGGTGGAAGTGAATCCTCAACCTGATTGGCCTGCTGGAGCAGCCAATCAGGCGGCTGGCAGAAGTGAATCTGCTACCTGATTGGCCTGTAGGAGCAGCCAATCAGGCTGCAGGCAGAAGTCAATCCACAATATAATTGGCCCACAGGTGTAGCCCTGAAGTAGCCAATCACGCAAGGCCCATTGTGTAAATAATGTATATAAGCAGACGGTTTGGGGAAAAGAGCCATTCGTCTTCTCTTCTCCTCCTTGATGACTATGAGCTGAATAAAGAGCATGAAATTCACTCTTGACTCCGAGTATATTTCACTGGCGACGAGGATGGGATCCTGCTGAGCTGACCGCCACCACGCACTGCACCGCAGCACCGCCACCTGCTGCACCACTGCATCGCACCGTGCATCCAGGCTTCAGCTCCAGGACCCAAGGAACCCAGAATGGCAACCGACAGCAGCTTCTCGCCATTCAAACCAGCATCAGGAGACTGGGAAGGGTACGCCGCCCGTTTCAACTTCCTCCTGCAAGCGAAAGAAGTCACCAACGATGCCATGAAGAGGGCAACATTCTTCAGCGTCTGTGGAGAGGAGACGTTTGAAATCGCCCGGGCTCTCCTTGCACCTAGAGATGTCGCTACCGTCTCTTACAAAACAATAATGGAACGGCTGAAGGAGCACTTCTCACCACAGCCCTCGGTGGTAGCTTGCCGAAATGCCTTCTACGCAAAGCGGCAAGCCCCGGGGGAAACCATAACTGGGTTTGTGACCTCCCTCCGCCAAGCCGCCCGGTTATGCAACTTCTCAGAATTGGAGAACATGCTTCGTGACCGCCTCGTCGGTGGCCTGAGGGACGAGATGTTGCAACGACGCCTCTACGCCAAAAAAGACCTCACGTTCCAGATTGCTCTGGAGGAAGCCCTGGCAACCGAAGCCGCCGAGAGGTCAACGCAAGAGGCACGACCGGCCCCGCCATCCCAACCGAGGGTCTACCACGAAGACCTCACCGACGAATCCGAATCTGACAGGGAGGAAGTACACAGAGTACAGCGGCGCACTCAAGCAGCACACACACCACAGCAGCCTCGACGAGAAGGAGGGAACTGTGCAAGCTGCGGGGAGAACCACAAGAGGAGGACCTGTCGTTTCCGCAACGCAGAGTGCAGGCAGTGCAGAAAATTGGGACACATCGCCCGGGTGTGTCGGGCTCGACTCACCCGTCGACAAGCATCAGATGACCGACCCAGGAGCCCCAGGTCACACGGCACCATGCACCAAGGCAACTCGACGGAGATCACGGACTACCAGGTATTCCAGTTGCCCCATCCCAGCACAGAGAAAATTTATATAGAGGTACAGATAGAGGGAGCCCCATGCCGCATGGAGCTGGACACGGGTTCAACTCTATCCATAATCTCGGCCCGAACATTAAGGGAACTGTGCCCTAATGGGGGTCCCAAACTAAGGCCGGCCCCATTCACCCTCCGGGACTTCCAGAAACGTAAGGTCCCTACTATGGGGGTGGGGACCTTCAGGGTGCAATATCGAGGGCGAAAGCAACAATTGGACTTGCTGGTAGTTAAGGGCCCCTACGTTAGCTTACTGGGACTGGCATGGTTTGGACCTCTGGGGCTAGCCGTTACCGGGGTGAACCGCACTAGCTTACAAGTGGACGTGGACGCCATATGCAAAGAGTTTCCAGGGGTTTTCGATGGGGCATTGGGACGATATACAGGACCCCCCATTGCCCTACAGCTAGACCCCGCTGTACGACCCATCAGGCACAAGGCCCGCCGGGTCCCGTTCGCCCTGAAACCCCGCATAGACGAGGAATTGGACCGGCTCGTGGAGCAAGGAGTGCTGGAGCCGGTGCCCAACGCCCCCTGGGAAACTCCAATTGTCACACCCGTCAAGCCTAACGGTTCGGTCCGCATCTGTGCAGACTACAAATGCACCATAAACAAGGCTCTCACGGCCCATGCATACCCAGTGCCAGTGGTCAGCCATGTCCTCGCCACCCTGGCTGGGTCAAAAATCTTTGGCAAACTGGACTTGGCCCAAGCGTATCAACAGTTGCCTGTGGACGAAGCCACAGCAGAGGCTCAGACGATTGTGACGCACAGAGGGGCATTCAGAGTTAAGCGGCTGCAATTTGGCGTTAGCGTGGCACCAGGCATATTCCAGAATCTAATGGACTCTCTCCTTAAAGGGATTCCTGGCGTCACCCCCTTCTTCGATGATGTACTGATCGCCGGGCCCACACCAGAGGAATTTGAGGACCGCCTCCGCTCCGTCCTGCACCGTTTCCAGACGGCGGGCCTCAAGGTGAAGCGGGAAAAATGTTTACTGGGAGTGCCGCAGGTGGACTTTCTGGGATTTAAGGTGGACGCAGAAGGGGTCCATCCAACCGGTGACAAGGTACGGGCCATTTGTGAGGCCCCAGCGCCCAAGAGCAAGCCCGAACTTCAGTCATTCTTGGGACTATTGAACTTTTACCATGCCTTCCTTCCCCATAAGGCAGCGGTAGCGGAGCCCCTACACAGACTCCTAGATAAAAGGGCCCCTTGGGTGTGGGGCCAGCGACAAAGGGCCGCATTCCAGGCAGTCAAGGACTTGCTCGTCTCGAACTCGGTCTTAGCACACTTCGACGAGAGGCTGCCAGTGGTGCTGGCATGCGACGCCTCTCCCTATGGCATCGGCGCTGTCCTGGGACACCAACTCCTGGATGGAAGAGAGGTGCCGGTGGCATACTTCTCCCAGACGCTTGCTGCAGCCGAACGAAACTACTCACAGATTGACAAGGAGGGTCTGGCAATCGTGAAGGGCGTAAAAAAATTCCATGATTTCTTGTACGGGCGGCCCTTTACCATAGTGACTGACCACAAGCCGTTGCTTGGCCTGTTTGCTCCTGAGAAGCAGACCCCCCAAGTGTTGTCTCCACGTGTCCTCAGGTGGTCAATTTTCCTTGCCGGCTACCAGTATGCACTAATCCACCGCCCTGGGAAGGCGATGGGCCACGCAGACGCCCTCAGCAGGCTACCACTACCAGAAACAGGCCCCGACCCAGCGCCTGCGCAAGAGGTTATGACCCTGGAGCTGCTTCCCGACCGACCCATTCAGGCACAAGACGTTGCGCACCATTCCACAAAAGATAGGGTCATCTCCCGGGTCCTGGACTGGGTGTGGCGAGGATGGCCCAGCAGCAGCCCCGGGCCAGAATTCGCTGGCTACACAAACCGCAAACATGAACTGTCGGCCCACAAGGGGTGCCTGTTATGGGGAAGCAGGGTTGTTGTTCCCCAGCCCCTCCGCAAAAGGGTCCTCACAGCCCTACACGAGACACACCCAGGGGTAGTGAGGATGAAGGCCCTTGCCAGGAGTTATGTGTGGTGGCCGGGGATTGACAGAGAGATAGAGGCCTGGGTCCAACACTGCCAGACCTGCCAAGAATCCCGCCCGGATCCCCCAAGGGCCCCAGTCCAGCCCTGGGAGTCCGCCCGACATCCATGGTCACGCTTGCACGTGGACTTCGCTGGCCCCTTCCAGGGAAAAACATTCTTCATAGTGGTGGATTCCTACACCAAATGGCTGGAGGTCGCACTGGTACCATCCACTTCTACGGCGGCGGCCATCCGGGTACTACGTAAGCTGTTTGCGACCCACGGGCTCCCTGACACCCTCGTCTCGGACAATGGAACCACATTCACGTCAGAGGAGTTCCAGACCTTCACAGCGCAGAACGCCATCCGCCACATCCGCTCAGCACCATTCCACCCTGCCACCAATGGCCAAGCGGAGCGCATGGTGCGGACCACCAAGGACAGCCTCCGCCGCATGACACAAGGGGACTGGGAATACCGCCTTGCCGCATTTCTTCTAGCACAGCACAGCACCCCAAGCACAACGATGGGCCGGAGCCCAGCTGAATTACTAATGGGCCGGCGCCTTGCAACTAGACTGGACCGACTTCACCCCGACAGAGCTCAGGATGAGGTAGTGGTGGGGAAAGGCAGGAACCCCCGGACATTTGTGGCCCAGGACCCAGTGTATGCAAAGAATTTTGGGGCAGGCCCAGCATGGGTACCCGCCACAGTCACCAAGGTGACCGGTCCCGTGTCGTACGAGGTACTAACAGAAGGGGGGCAATGTTGGCGCCGCCACTGCGACCAGCTACGGCGACGATTCCCAGGAGGAACCCGGGAGGAGAGCGGGACAGAGGGGTCCCAAGGGGACAGCAGGGCAGTGAGGCCTGTAGAGCGAGAGGGGTGGGCAGGGGAAGCAGAAGCAGTAGGCACAGAGGGGCGCCCCGAGGCTGGAAGGACACCGGAACCAGAGCTACAACCTAGTGGTTCAGTGGCGCCAGACCAGACAGCCCTGGCACAGCCAGCAGCCTCGGAACACGAGCCAGAACCAGAACCCCTGACCAAGGAACACCCCAGGCCACAACGCACACGGAGGCGGCCAGCAGACCTTGGGGACTACGAATGCAACTTCCCGGGCAGGACTGGAACTTAGAGGGGAGGGGTGTTATGTACTGAGCTGAATCCTAGAACAATAGGATTCAGAATCAGCGGGAGCTACCCAATCCAACTCCAGGTGGAAGTGAATCCTCAACCTGATTGGCCTGCTGGAGCAGCCAATCAGGCGGCTGGCAGAAGTGAATCTGCTACCTGATTGGCCTGTAGGAGCAGCCAATCAGGCTGCAGGCAGAAGTCAATCCACAATATAATTGGCCCACAGGTGTAGCCCTGAAGTAGCCAATCACGCAAGGCCCATTGTGTAAATAATGTATATAAGCAGACGGTTTGGGGAAAAGAGCCATTCGTCTTCTCTTCTCCTCCTTGATGACTATGAGCTGAATAAAGAGCATGAAATTCACTCTTGACTCCGAGTATATTTCACTTTTTTTTATTATTTTCTGACATTTTTATGGGTTAGTGATAAAAAATTACAGTAATGGCTCCACAGTGCATGCTGGGAGACAACAGCTCCCACAATACAGCAGGTGGTGTGAGTGCATGCTGGGGCATCACAGCATTATTCCCTCTGATCCCCATTTCAGCCCCCAGAAATATCAGAAAGCAAGACCTTTCTCATTACAAATATTACAGCCTAGAGCTTGGATTTAAACTTGATTTGATGATTACAGAAACCCTGAGCTTTATGGGGGTGGGGCACAGCTTTTCTGCAGCTTTAGAGGAGGAACAGCATCTTAAAAAGCAGAGACATCACCTTGCCGACAAAGGTCCGTATAGTTAAAGCTATGGTTTTCCCAGTAGTGATGTATGGAAGTGAGATCTGGACCATAAAGAAGGCTGATCGCCGAAGAATTGATGCTTTTGAATTATGGTGCTGGAGGAGACTCTTGAGAGTCCCATGGACTGCAAGAAGATCAAACCAATCCATTCTGAAGGAAATCAGCCCTGAGTGCTCACTGGAAGGGCAGATCGTGAAGCTGAGGCTCCAATACTTTGGCCACCTCATGAGAAGAGAAGACTCCCTGGAAAAGACCCTGATGTTGGGAAAGATGGAGGGCACAAGGAGAAGGGGACGACAGAGGACGAGATGGTTGGACAGTGTTCTCGAAGCTACGAACATGAGTTTGACCAAACTGCGGGAGGCAGTGGAAGACAGGAGTGCCTGGTGTGCTATGGTCCATGGGGTCACGAAGAGTCTGACACGACTAAATGACTAAACAACAACAGAGGAGGATTGCCCAGAGCTGTTGAGCTTTTTGGGGGGGGGTTCCCCATGAGCTTTTTTTAGGGGGGAGTGGTGAACTTTCTTTATATGTGAAGTTTACTGTAAATGTTATTGCTATGTGACATTGTGGTACAGTACTGTGACTGTCTAATGGTGGCAGCTCCGCTTTGCCTTCCCCCTTCATTTACAGAGTTTGCATAGGTGGAGGAGGCTACGGGATAGCGGGCAGGCGCTACAAAAGAGGAGCAATGCAAAAAAAAAATTGCGGCTCCTCTTGTGTAACGTTGCGCCGCCCACCCGCTATTCCGTAGGCTCCCATGCAAACTCTGTAAAGGAAGAGGGAAGGCCGCCTGCAAAGCGGAGCTGCTGATCAAGATATTTCTCCCCTCTGTGCCTTTGCTCCTTGCGAAAGGCACAGAGGGGAGAAATATCTTCGATCGCCAGCTCCGCTTTGCAGGCGGCCTTCCCCCCCCTTCCCCCTTAGTTTGCAGAGTTTGCAGAGCTGCGCAAAGACGCTGCAGGGCAAAAACGAACTGCCTACAGCCTCCCTCCCAGCTGTAGGGCGGGCTGAGTGGGGGGGGGAGGTAAGCAGACTATGGAGGTCCCCCAGCTTGCCACTGCGAGGAACTGCGACTGCCAGAGCAAGTACCATATTTATTTATATATTTAATTGCTATATTCCATGTACAAGATGACCCACGTTTCTGGGACTCTTATGATTCTTTCTCCTTAAACTGGACTTGGAGCAGACAGCACTCCAAATAGAGGAGTTCCCTCTGTAAAGGAGCCAGCTTACTTTGGAATCACATCCCCCTGCTTAAATGAGGAGGAGAGGATCTGCTTCGCATGCAGAAGGACCTACTTCCAATCCCTGCCTAAACCCCCAGAGAGCGGCTGCTAGTTAGTGTGAACCGTACTGAGCTAGATCAGAGGCCGGCAACCTAAGGCCGATGGGCCAGAAGTAGCCTATGAGGGCCGCTTAACCGGCCCATGAGCCGTCCCCAAACTGAACCGCCCACTTGGCGAGTTCCCGTGGGCTGCGCTAAACCGGCACAGCGCGGCACGGGGACTCTCTTCCGCGGCTCCGGAAAAGCGTGTTCTCCTTCATGGAGAGCACGTGTTGCAGTGGGAGCAAACAAGACGTCCCTCTTGCTGGGCAGGTTAGTTTGGATGGCCACGAATCTTATTGGGCATCTCTTGGTCATTGGGGAGAACTTGATATTGCAATTTAGCGTTGAGCTGCCTTTTTTTGCTGCACGCATCAGATCACCCTCCCACCCTCCCTATATTTAGGGCTGTTCGCATTGACCTTGCTATGGCTGTCATGGAGTCGTCTGCTTTGGGGCAGGGGCCTGGTAGGAATGTTTCCATTTGGCTGATTGGCCGGTGCCAATTGGTTTTTGCCTACGGTGTAGCAAAACGTCACAACTTGTAAGGCATTGGTTAAATTTGGCATGACATTGGTTAAATTTGGTTGGTGGAGGGGGTATGGTTGGCTGTGCCTGCCCCTCTAATGCTGCTACTGCAAGAGTATTCCATTAAAGGATTCCTGGGGCTCACCATGCCCTTGTCTGAACCCCTGTCAAGGGCAAGAGCCCCTGGGAGCATTTGGGGAGAGGTGAGGGCCTGGCACCCAGCTCTATTCTCTCCCCAAAAATGTTTTCTCTTATTGACTTTCGCAGGCTTTCGGATGTCAGTTCTGTTCCTACCTCTAGGTGGGAACAGAGAGTTGCGAACCAATATCTAAGCAACCACTCACATTCTGTAATCAATAAAGCTGTGGCCAAAAAATTATGCCAAAAATCTTAAACAAAAATTCTGTGTGAATTGTGTTTTATTTGAGGATGGCTTGGGGACCTCGACACGCAATTGCTTCTGTGCATGCCCAGACACCGGAAATCGCTTCTGCGCAGGCACGATTTCCGGCATCTGGGCATGTGCAGACGTGATTTCCGGCATCGCACTGCGCTGGCCCGTCCCACAGAGGATCTCCATGGGAGTGATCTGGCCCATGTCTTGCCAACCCCTGAGCTAGATGGAACAATGGACAGACTTAGCATAAAGCGATTTCCTGTTACGTGGGAGTGTTTCTATCCACTTACATTGATCAGATGACACACCTAGGACAGGTAGAAACCTGGATTTCTGTACAAAAAGTGCGCCCTCCAGTGGACACTCAACATACAAAGGACAAAAATACTGCCACAATCCCGCCCACTCCCCATCCAGCCCCACCACCCCAGGAGCCAGCCTGCTCTGGAGACCAGGCCTCTGCCAGGGACCAGGCCACCCCAAGAGTAGCCCACTCCCCAGGGACCCCCGACAGGGAAGAGGCCGCCCCGAGAACAGTGCACTCACCCCCCCCACAAGACCCGGAACATCCAGGGAGCAGAGTGCTCTACAGTCCGTGTCCCCCCCGGCACATCCCGCCACCGCCAGGGAGCAGGCCGCCCCGAGACCACACCACTCCCCATCCTGGCCAATTCGCGGTCCCCGCCCGCCCCGGAGATATCTCCACCACCAGGGAGCAGGCCATCCCAACAACAGGCCGCTCCCCAGGGACCCCTGCCCACCCTGGAGATCACACCCCGTCCACGGAGCAGGCCGCTCCACAACCCGTACCTACTCCAGAGATTGTGCCACCGCCAGACTAGGCTGAGTGGAGTTAGGGCCTTGTCTAGGTGGGGAGGTGAATAGGGGGCAGAGATAGGTAAAGCCTTGCCTAGGTGGGGTGGGGGGTTTGAAATACAGGGCAGGGATAGGTAAGGCTGGCCTGGATGGGGTGGGGGGGTTGAAATAGCGGACAGGGATAGGTAAGGCCTTCCCGGGGGGGGCGGAATAGGGGGCCCAAATAGGTAACCCTTCCCTGGGTGGGGTGAGGGGGGTGGAATAGGAGAGTGGGATAGGTAATGGATCGGTACAGGTTGAGGAGAGACACAGGGATGCACCTATGTAAACATAACATGAAAAACAGGGGGACTCTGATAGTCCCCCTAACAAACTGAGCCACAGCAATGCGTGGCAGGGCCAGCTAGTATTTTATATAAAAAGGCACTGAGTTATATTTACATGAGACCTTAATCTTATTACCCTTAAAAGAGAAAAGTGGCTTTATACTTGTGTACAATTTGATAAGTGAGAGAAAACAGTCTTCCTGTTTTCATATAATGATGCTTTGTTTATAATCTTTTGGCCTTTTATTCCTCATTTATCTTTCTCCCTTTCTTTTCTGGCAATTTGTTTTACATGTTTTTCTGGTTTTCCTCTCCGTCTTCCACTGCTCGCATTTAATTACTGGAGTCGAATCCAGTTTATGTCTTTGCCAGTACAGTTTGCTTTTGTTTTCATTTCCCACATCATTACATCACAACTTGCTTGCGCTTTCTTGTGGCTGTTTTAACTTTGCGCAGATGTAAAAGGAAAAGCTGTTTCAAAATTATCACGTTAAAAGCGTTTAGAAATCAAATCCATTCTCATCAATTGGATCGGTGACAGAAGAGAATAGAGGTTAATTGCACCCAGAACAATTTGTAATAAATCATAATGACTTGTATGGAAGCATGAGTGGATTTCTGAATGGAGTCACGAACCCAGGTTCTGCTCCCAGCTTTTGCAGCTATTTTGAGAGCTAACTACCAACACCTTGCACTCCAAAAGGCATAACAGAGCCATGGCGCATCTTTAAACCAACCAGTTAGGATAATAAGTTGTTCTGTAGAGGATGGTAGATGTTGTGTATTTAGCAGATTAGTTGCGCTGCAGAAAGCGTGCTGGGGAGACCACACGTTCAGGAAACAATGAAGAAACACAAAAATATCTTTTGCTGGAGGAGGGTCAGCAGAGGTTCAGCTAGCTTTGGTGTTATACATATTAGATTTGTCTACTTCAGCCATGCCTGTTGATTTCAGTGGCACCTGGAACCTTGTCAGCAGTGACAACTTTGAAGGCTACATGGTGGCCTTAGGTATCGATTTTGCCACTCGCAAGATAGCCAAAATGCTGAAGCCTCAGAAGGTCTTCAAACAAGATGGGGACTCGTTTTCCATCAGCACAACCAGCACTTTCCGCAGCTATTTAGTCGAGTTCAGGATTGGAGAGGAGTTTGAAGAAGACAACAAAGGCTTGGACAATAGAAAATGCAAGAGTGTGGTTAACTGGGATGGCGACAAGATTGTTTGTGTCCAGACTGGAGAGAAGAAGAACAGAGGCTGGACCCACTGGATTGAAGGAGATGACCTGTACCTGGAACTCCGATGTGAAGACCAAGTAAGCAGGCAGGTTTTCAAGTGAGCGTGAAGCTGATTCCTGCAATACCCCCCAAATGACAACAGCGCAGAGAACCACGTACAGGAGTGTTCGTGCATAGCGGCACTTCAGACATGGAGTGCTAACTGAAAAGGCAGCTTTACAGGTCAAACCTTCCTCCTCCACCCCTGGTGCTCTTTTTGTAAAAGCATTCCAACCTGATCCTTTCGAACAAATGTTGTAACTGTTAACCTGCACTTACCACGTAACTTCATTAAAAATAATAAAAAATAAAAAATAAAAATATCTTTTGCTTGGTTTTAATTACAAAAACAAAAATTCCTCTTACATTAAATCTAAGACCCACCCATTCACCAGGGTACTGAGAGAGGTGCATGCTGGTCTTTATATACTATACCCAATTGCTGACAAAGCTTAATTAACACAACTTAATAGCACCTGCTATACTGCTTCACAGCTGTAAAACTAGGTCATGATATTCACTCTGTCTTTTAAAGAGATACACATCTTGTGAAACAATAATAAACCTTAATATTTAAAGAAATCATTCGACAGTAGGTGCCCCCTGAATTAAAGCAGATGTCTATCTTCCTAAGCTGTAACATTTTTTTGACAAGATGCAAACCTCAATTTTAAACCAATATCCTACCTTTCCTTTTTAGGGACGGTGATTGTGCAACTTCATTCATTTCTGGATGACGCAACCTCCCCAAAACTCTTTTCAGCCTAGGTCCTGACTTGGTTATATGGGACTGAGATAGATGGCCCTGATGAATAATTTGACTTTCCTCAGGGCTTATAGGGAAACGTTTCCCTGTTGATATGGTTAAACCTCTTCGTAGCTTTTGAGATTGTAGAACTGTGGTGGTTAACCTCTGACCTGCAGGCCTGAGTGAGCCCAAGCAGCAAATTTCCCTTCGAGATCTCACTGACTTTTGGCAGCAACAGCAAAAAGAAGGGGAGGGGGGGTGTAAAGCAGACACAGCGCTGGGGTACACTGAGAAGTTTAAATCTTCCCACCTAGTCCTGCACTCTGATGGAGATCCAAATCACCCCTTCCCTGGGGGTCAGATCACTTATTTGATGAATGGCGTTACAAGCTAGTTTCTCAGCTCATCTGCATGGATCAGATTGGGGGTGGGTGGGTTAGGGCATCCTGTGTGTGCATGCAAGAATACGGGGTGGCCGTACCCACACTGGTGGCCAGTCTTACAACTCCCATGTGGACCCTGGAGGCCAAGAAAAAGATCAGCCACTCTCTATTGTGGAAAATAACCTTCGTTTAGACCAGGGGTTATCAACCTGGTCCCTACCGCCCACTAGGATTCTAGATGGGTGGTAGGGGGTTCTACGGCACAAGCTGAATCCTTCCATCGAACACTGGGGGGCGGTAAGGAAATTTTACCATCAAGAAAGATGCATTAGTGGGCGGTAGGTCTAAAAAGGTTGACTACCCCTGGTTTAGACTGACTTCAACATCCGATTACCCCAATCAGGCCTGATGCCCCATATGCTTCTATCATTTCTATTTGTGAACTTAGTTCTGCAAAAGAAGGATTGACATATAACGGCTTCTCACCAGTGTTGTTAAACATCTATATGACATCGTTGTGAGAGAGCACCTGGATCTTGGGGCTTGGGTCTCATCAATAATGTAGGGAAATTTGCCCTAAATCAGAGTTTGGAAGTCCTGACAGGTGAATGAAGCTGAACAAATTGGAGTTGAACGAAGGCGTGATGACTGCAATGCGAGTAAGCAACCCCAACGTTACCGAGGGAATTGTTATGCTTGCTTTCGAAGTTGGAAAGGTACTCAAACTAACCAATGTTGGTGCATTGATGTTTTCTTAAAATTTTAAATTTCCTAAAAATAAAATGTTTTCCAAAAATTCCTTTGCTTCTGGAGAAACAGGTTGTGACAGCATCCAAAAGTTTATCACAAGCGTCTGCTACAGAGGTTCTGGTCCTTTTGAGGGTCCTTATCCAAGTGTTTGTAACCTGGAGGATTGATTTTATAAAACCATATGTGGGGCTGAAACTAAAATTGACAAATTTGCACATCCCTAGTGGTCAGGGTGAGCAGAGCAGAAGGTGGGCATGTTCCCCCGTATCTTTCCAAGGCTACTGAATTGCACGTTTCCTAAACAGAGAAAAACTAACTGTTTCTCACCACAGAATTGCTAATCACCTTCAAGCAAGCAAATGGCTATACATATATAAGCTCGCCTCTTGCCTAGCTTTGACAGAGAACTAAAAAACACCCAGCCCACATGGCCAAAAATATATATTTTGAAATGTTTATACTGACACTTCTACCATAGCTAGATCTTCCCCAGCTTTGGCTGTGTTTCTCTCCTCTAATGACCTTTCTTTCTTTCTTTCTTTCTTTCTTTCTTTCTTTCTTTCTTTCTTTCTTTCTTTCTTTCTTTCTTTCTTTCTTTCTTTCTTTCTTTCTTTCTTTCTTTCTTTCCTCTTGCACCCCTATTCTTTGGCCACCTTCTTTCCCCTGGAAGTGCCTTTTCTTGCACCCCCGCAACTCAACAGGAAGTGTCACCCACTTTACCTTATTTTTGTCTCCTGTCTACCTGCCCCTTGCTTTAGATAGCTCAGCACAGCATCACTAAGTAATCACTTTTGTTATCCAGTCTTTTTAAAGCTGTTTTAAGAGAGAGAGAGAGGGGGGGGGAGGGGGGAAGAGAGGGAGGAGGGAGGGAAAGAAAAACATACACACTCTGAATCCTGAATAGCTGTGTTTCTATCATCTGTTGTCATGACACAGATGACGTGGGAGCATTCCTCAGCAACAAGGCTCAATTGTGAGATGGGTTTAATTTTGGTTCAGAATTCTAATAGGAAAGGATGTCAAAAATATATCTGGGTGGGAGAGAAGCAGGTGGGCCCCTGGCTCAGTGAACAAAGGAAACAGAAGTAGCTGGTTAATTGCCAGATTTTGCCAGTGAATAATTACATATTCATTAGTCCTTTGGTTCCTTCTATGCTTAGTGAGCGAGCGGAGAGATTTATGATACTCTCTCGGTTTTCCTCCTTCTAGTTTCTTAGCTGGAGAAGCTTCCTATGGATCACACTGTGTAATGAAAGGAGGGGACAGAGCCATTTTGTCTGTATTCCCATTCAGGTGTCTGGCTCATAGCTGTCATGTTTTCCCTTTTCTCGCGAGGAAGCCTATTCAGCATAAGTGATTTTCCCTTTAAAAAGGGGGGAACTTGACAGCTACGGTCTGTCTGCATGAAGAAATAACATTTGTGTGGCACAGTATCGTAAAAAGGGAAAGCAATGTATTCTCACCCAGCACACCAAAGGGGGCTGATCACTTCCCCCATCGCCAGGATTAATCCCTATTTTGTAGAGAGCAGCCCATTTCCTTTTAGGAGGCATGAAGCTTTTTGAACAATCGGCACTTTGGCTCATTTCCAGCAACTCTTCCCCCAGAATGGGTTGAGTGGGCCCCTGTATTTATGTATATTTTATAATTTAGATTTGTATCTCACCCGTGTACAGTATATGAATGCTGCTAAGAGAGCTAACAACAACAAAAATAAATATAGAATTTAAAAAAACAATGAGCCCTGTTGTTACATCTCCATCTCTTCGTAGCCAGTGAGTTTTTTTCCCAAACTCCTGTAAATTGTAGCATTCCAAAAGGGCAGGATTAGGTTGGAAAGATGATGATGCAATGTTGCTATGGCTGGCCACAGATAAACATAAGAGCAGCCCTCCTTGACCTGACCAAAGGCCCATCTAGCGCAGTATTCTGACCACACAGTGACCCAACCAGATGCCTCTGGGAAGCCTGCAAGCAGGACATGAATGCAAACCAATAGCACCGTGCAGCGCTCATGCGCCTCAGCAATTGGCTCTGGTCTGTCAAGCAAGGTATGAAAGGCATGCACACAGTTGTAGTGGGATAGCATAGGCTGCAGATGATGGACTTGGGTAGGTTTTAGATTCAGTCCTAAAGCTCAGTTAGAGCTCAAGATCTGCATGGAAAAGGTACTGGGTTCAATTACAGTACTGGCATGCCCAGTTAAAGGATCTCAGGAGGCTGGGAAAGACTTTGGCTGCAGCAGAACTGATGTAGACATGCGCTAAGAGCTAGGTGGGTGACACCTGGCTTGAGAGCAGTACATGTGAAAAGGATCTAGGAGTCTTGGTAGACCACAAACTTGACATGAGTCAAGAGTGTGATCCAGCAGCTAAAAAAGCCAATGCAATTCTGGGCTGCATCAATAGGAGTATAGCGTCTAGATCAAGGGCAGTAATAGTACCACTGTATTCTGCTCTGGTCAGACCTCACCTGGAGTACTGTGTCCAGTTCTGGGCACCACGGTTCAAGAAGGATACTGACAAGCTGGAACGTGTCCAGAGGAGGGCAACCAAAATGGTCAAAGGCCTGGAAACAATGCCTTATGAGGAACGTCTTAGGGAACTGGGTATGTTTAGCCTGGAGAAGAGAAGGTTAAGGGGTGATATGATAGCCATGTTCAAATATATAAAAGGATGTCATATAGAGGAGGGAGAAAGGTTGTTTTCTGCTGCTCCAGAGAAGCGGACACGGAGCAATGGATTCAAACTACAAGAAACAAGATTCCACCTAAACATTAGGAAGAGCTTCCTGACAGTAAGAGCTGTTCGACAGTGGAATTTGCTGCCAAGAAGTGTGGTGGAGTCTCCTTCTTTGAAGGTCTTTAAGCAGAGGCTTGACAGACATATGTCAAGAATGCTTTGATGGTGTTTCCTACTTCACAGGGGGTTGGACTGGATGGCCCTTGTGGTCTCTTCCAACTCTATGATTCTATGATTCTATGATTTCTTCTACAGGCTTTCAACATGGCTGATGAGCCATGTTCAGAATGTAAATACTTAAATATGTAAATACTTAAATATCTTCAGAATGTAAATACTTAAATATGTTCATAAACCACTTTCTAGCACATGTTTGAACACTGTTCCTTGAGGAAAAGTTTCTAGTTTACTGGGCTGTGTTGTTTTGTAACAGGACTCTGCGAAACATGTTCTTTCGTTTAAAGCATAGTATTGCTTGAGTAAATAATGTACCACAAGCCATTTTCATAGAGCGTGCAAAAAACTGTGCACTTAATTGCACAAATACAAAGCTTTTAAAAGGAGTGCTTTGAATCTTGCTTCTACTAGCCATGGTTTAATAACCTGTCACAGATATATTTTCTCCCAGTAAGAATGAGAATGGTGGGCAGACAAAAATAAGACATTCAATGTCAACAAAATGCTCTTAAGTGATAATAATGAATCAATTCTTCTTCTCCGTATTTATACCCAACCCAGGTTGGTTACACAAACAATTCATTAAAATACGAAGCATAAAAACAATAAACATCATAAAACAGCAACCCAGAAGCAGAAGAAACCATTTCTTAAAGCAGGCATCTCTTTAGGCCTAAAGAAAGAAATACAGCTCAACGTGATGTATAAAAATATATAATGTGGGAAACAGGTGTATCTAGCCGTGACTGGTAACCTATTGACTTGGGAGGGCTGCAGTTTTCAACTTTGCTGTTTTCTTCGCAATAGGACTTGTGCAGCACTCATTTAGGAAAGTATGCCATTATTAGCACATGCACAGAGTACCACTGTGTCCTCCTCTCCAGCAACTATAGGATTTGGTGCTACTGTGCTTTCTTGAGTGCCTTTCAGAAATGCCTCTAGGGCTCCATATGTTCAGCGAATGTGCATAGGGCAGAGAGCGACATTGCGGCAGCAGACTTCTCCTCATTGCTGTGTGTGTTCTCATCATACCTACCAAGTTTCTGTGGGAGAAATAAGGGACCGTACCGGAAGTAGAAGACCGGAAGTAGCGCTGCTGCCATTTTGGAACTGGGCGGAGCATGCTCAGAAGCGACTTTTGATGCTGCTTTGCCCAGTTCCAAAATGGCCGCCGTGCCAGAAGTCGCACAGCTAGAAAAACGGGGGTTTTCCGGGGAATACGGGAGACTTGGCAGCTATGGTTCTCATACATGTCTGAAACATGCTTATGCATGTAAAAGGATAAACACAGAAGCACCTCTCTTTTGTCGGACATATGTATTTATTATTGTGTGTGTGATCCCACTGTGAGGTAAGAGTTAGATCCAAAGATCTTCCACAAGCTGACCCTATGAGCTCCCACGGCTAAATAAGAATTTAGAACCGCACTTTCAATGTGAAGCTGCATAAAAGCGGGATATAAACGGAAACAAACAAGACAATCACCACTGAGCCAGATGGTGATGCTTTGAATGCTGACGGTCCCTTAATCAAAGGAGTGAAGGCACAGATGCTTCAGGAAGGAGGAGGCTGGAATGCCAACTCAGGGTAAGTTGCCATTGGTAACAACATCGTAAGTATGCAATCCTAAGCAGACTTAAATGACAATGAGTCCAATGAAATAAACACTTGCTTGCTTACGCACATGCATTTAAAGCACATTCGACCCTAGCCCCCAAGAATAATGGGAACTGTAGTGTGTTAAGGGTGCTGAGAAAAGTAGCTATGTGAGGGGCAAACTACAGTTCCCAGCATTCTTTGGGGCATGTGTGCTTTAAATGTATGCTGTGTATTCAAGTATGCATAGAATTGAAGTGTCCGTCTTTTAAAAAGCTGCCTTCTTGTTGCTTTTCTGAATGTAGCATTTATTGTTGGAAGGGGATGGGAAGTGTTCCATTGCAGCTTCCGCGTGACATGACTCTCAAATCATCCATTTTAAAAATATATTTTTTAAAAGGACACATGTGATCAAACAAGTTCTTCTAATGGTATCAGATTTGGTAAAAGGCAATGACAGCTTACCAGTAATTCCTGCATAAACATACATGCAGCTCCTGGTTAAAACTGGCCATTCACTGGAGAATGAAGCAACTGGCCAGCAACTGGAAAGTTCATCATTAACAAGCATGGATTTCTTCCTTTGGGGTCATTCCTGAGAACTAAAACCATCCAATGGGCCAGAGGGCAGGATCACCTGTTACTTTTGCTTCTGGAAACAGCCTCCACTTAGTGAGTTATCCCACCATGTAATACGTCTTCGTGTTCCTGCTTTTATATTTGGCTGTGGTGGGACTTGAGCATAGCAATAAAAAAACTCATAGCATGGTGATTGTTACCCGCATGGAATATTCTTCTTAAGAAACACCTGCCTGTTGTTTCATGGTTCTGGCTAAAAGTGTGAAAAATGACAGCCTTTATGCCCCTCCCAACATCTGTACTGAACTTTAAGAGATTTCAGGTATGCTATGGAGGCAGAAGTGAGATGTTCAGAACTGAAGTGATACATGCTGAAATCACAGGGAAGTTTATTCCGTTCTCCTGATGTTTCCCTAACTGTTAATTTCCGCATTGTATTTAAGCTTTCACATGACTTAAATGCTTAGTTCTCATTTCCAGAAAAAAAGCAAATAATGGAGCTAAACTTGAGCTATATTCTGCTTTAGATCTGGAACTGACTTTTAGGTTAGCTTGAGGGAAAGCAGTGAGCTTTTCTCTGCCTGTCCTTCAGATCAGATGCAGGCTGCTTCAAGTCTCTGTGTTTTTTTGTTTGTTTTTTAAAAGCCCACAGAGGAAATAATCATACCATGTAAGTTTGAGCATAAGTGTATTTAGGAAAGAAATGTTAGTAAGATAATGTCACTCAGTAAGGTTAATGATAATGTCATTATATGACAGCATATTTACAATAGGGCCCACTATAACTAAGTCTGAAAGTTATCCTAAGTACATTTAACTGCAATAATTGCCCATTCATCTCCTGTCTACTCCTGCCTCCTCTGTCCTCTGTTGTTTCCCCTGTATTGAATTTTACACTGTAAGCACTTCAGGGCAGGGACCTACTCTCTTGGTTTCTGTAAAGTGCCATGCACAATGATGGTATTATAATAATAGTAGCAGCAGCAGCATATCAAAATACAGATAGATAGATAGATGATAGATAGATAGATAGATAGATAGATAGATAGATAGATAGATAGAAGAAAGAAAATGGAGTCGGCAAGAAGCACAGAAAGTGAAGCATTAAAAGAGAAGGGGGGTGGAATCTGGTTCTGTATTTATACTAGGAAAAGAGTATATATCAGGCATCCCCAAACTTCAGCCCTCCAGATGTTTTGGACTACAATTCCCATCATCCCTGACCACTGGTCCTGTTAGCTAGGGATCATGGGAGTTGTAGGCCAAAACATCCGGAGGGCCGCAGTTTGGGGATGCCTGGTCTATATCATGACCCACCTGGAGTCTGCAGGATGGAACAGGCAACACAGGAAGGAAAGCATGGCCAAAAAAATAATGACCGCCATCCCTTGCATTACCCATTAAAATATCATAGAATCAAAAAAATGGTAGAGTTGGAAGAGACCCCAAGGGGCATCTAGTCCAACCCCCTGCAATGCAGGAATCTCAGCGAAAGCATCCATGACAGTTGACCATCCAATATCTGTTTAAAAATCTCCAAGGAAGGAGAATCCACCACCTCTCGTGGGAGTCTGTTCCACGCCATAAACAGCTCCTACCATCAGAACGTTCTTCTTGATGTTGAGTAAGAACCTCCTTTCTTGCAACTGGAAGCCATTGGTTCGAGTCCAGAGCAGGAGAAAGCAAGCTTGCTCCCTCCTCCATGTGACAGCCCTTCATATATATGAAGATGGCTATCATATCTCCTCTGGGTCTCCTATTTTCCAGGCTAAACATACCCAGCTCCTTCAAGTGCTCCTCACCAGGCTTAGTTTCCAGACCCTTGATCATCTTGGTTGCCCTCCTCTGCACATGTTCCAGCTTGTCAACATCCTTCTTAAATTGTGGTGCCCAAAATTTGACACACTATTCCAGGTGTGGTCTGACCAAGGCAGAATAGAGTGGTATTATTACTTCCCTTGATCTGGACACTATACTTCTGTTGTTGCAGCCTAGAATAGCATTAGCCTTTTTTTTTTTGCTGTTGCATTGACTCACATTAAGCTTGTGGTCATGCAGTATTCCATTCTGGCTACTTAAATCAGTTAATCACTTGGTGGCACTGCTCTATAGCTACACTGGCATCGCAGCTTGCTCATGTACAAGCAGACACAGAGTTTTGCTTTGTTGTGCAGAAATGTAGGGCCAGAGCAGTGAAGCTGTGCTACATTTGCTGCAATTCAGGTGGAGGCATGCATAGGTGGAAGCTGGTTTCTGCAGACGTTTTCCGCAGTTGTACAGGACAAAGTACAAAGTACATTTAGGTAGGGATGGATCACGCACAGATTAAGGGTTATAATTTATCTGCCAAAGATTATCAAATAAGTTCACAGCGTGATTATTTTCTGATCTCCACTCCCATTATTTGCTTATAGGGCCTTATATAATATCACATCCTACCCTTGTGACTATCGCAATTAATTTTCAGAATATGGGAAGTGAAAGATCTTCACACTGGAAGCCAAATACACCACTGCTACATGAGCTACACTTTCAACAAACAAAACAGAAATCAAAACAGAAATCAAGGATCTCCTGCCATTTGATGACTTGTCTACTCTCGACGGAGCACTTCTGTGGGACAGAATGAAGGCATTTGTGGGAGGCCATATCGTATATTATCATGCCCATTGGAAAAACCGTACAGGCTAAGCAGGCGCTAGCTTAGAGCACTAGAGAGAACTGGATTGTGTACTATTGTCTTGGAGATCAGATTGTCTGTTCAAATCTATAAATGCATTGACCTCATAGCTGTCAAGTTCTCCCCTTTTTTAAGGGAAATTCCCTTGTGCTGATTAGGCTTCCTCGTGAGAAAAGGGAAAACTTGACAGCTATGATTGACCTGCTTAGTACTTAGATAATACACATTAGGCATATGATATGGTTGAATCCCTGCATATATTTCTCATCAGATCTAGGCAGTTCTTTTCTGGGGAGGGATAGCAAGGTAGCTTTGCTGACCTAGAAAATGGCAAAGCAGTGGCAGCTATTCTGTGTGGCATAGCTACACGAAAGCTGGAAAGTCTACTTAATTCCTTGCATGTTAACCCTAACCCACAGAGGGTCTACATCTTAAGGTGTGAAATGCATTAGCTAACCTGGATCCCACAATGGGTGAAACCAACGGGGCGGGGGGGGCAGGTTAATGACAATGCTTTGTGTTTTTTTTAGGATTAAACAGGACAGTATATAAAGCCTGTTAAATAAATAAACAAACAAACAAATAGTTAGTTACAGGCCCGTCTTAACCACATCGAGTGCCGTGGAGCAAAGGTCCCTCCGCCCCCGCCCCCTAACTCGCCGCGGACGCAGAGGAGGGACATGGCATGGTCAGGGCAGGTGCTGAGGGTGGGCCAGGCTCGGGGGCGTCGCAGCGGGTGAGCCGGGCTGCCTGGTTGTCCTCCGGGGCGCCTCCGCCTCCTCCTCCTGCGCGGAGGCCTTTCCTGGGGAGGGGGGCGGTGCCGCGCAGCGCCCGGCCTCTTGTCCTCCTCATGCCCCCTACCCGACCCGCCAGGCTGAGGCCAGGACTCGAACCCGCGGCGGACGGGCAGGCGGGAGGCAAGGAGCAGGGCAAGCGGGAGGGCTGTCTAGCGGGCGCCGCACCGCGGCGCCCCCTGGCGGCCCAGCGCCCTGGCGCATTGCACCACCCAGCCTTGCCTTAGAGCCGGCCCTGGTTTGTTAGTTAGTCCTGGAAGCAATTGTAGTGATAAATGCCCAGTCTTGTCATATGCTATGTGTGTTGAAGAAAACTGTGGGAGAAATCACAGTATTTAAGTATGGCTTTGAAGAGCCATTTGAGTCCACCAGTTCATTATGTAAATGGAACCAAGTCTCCCCCATTCACATTTTGTCCTCAAACAAGAACACATCCTGAAGATATAACTGAGGGCGAACAGGTTTCACACCGCACTGCCTTTGTCAATCAGCCTGTGATGTCTTCGCTGTGCCTGTTTATTATAATTGAATTGGTGGCTCCAACTCCTTGAACTTTGTATTCCATTAAAAACTGCACTGGGGCCGTGCAGGCAAAGAGGACACCTTCTGAAAAGGAGCCTGCTGGAAGGGCTGTGAGGGGGAGGGAGGGAGATCACGAAACAAAAGGCTTTTAACTTGTGCTGTACATGATAAGGATAGACTTCCTTCAAAGAGCATTGGGGCTTTCAAAAATCACAGGAGTGCAGAGAGGTCACCCATAGATATTTGAATTATTAACACGTGTTTAAACATTAAAGAAAGATGTATTGATAGAATATCAATGTGATTAATTATTTACATACTGAAAGTGAAGCATGGAAGGGAAATTAACTGTTCATTGCTCCTTGGTAGGGGAAGGCCTTCCAAAATGCCTCATAAAAGGATTTGTTAGTGCTAATAAGCTTGTTAATAGCTTCCACAGGGCATGGCCACAAAGGCATGGAAGATGGGACGCTCTCGGTAAAAAAGGGGGGCAACCTTTTCATTTTGGATCAGTGCAGGGCTTATGAAGGTTTTTCAATGCCACAGAACCTTTATTGGGCTGAAAGGGGACACAGCCAAACATCAGTGGCAAGTAGTAGCAGGATTCTGAAGCCGCCATTTTAACTCCCCACAGTGCTCTTCTGTAGTGTTGCTCTGGGCTGCTGAGGGAAATGCAAATGGTATCCCCAACATTGACTCATTAAATAAAACAAACCACATATATCCAGCCTACTTTGATAAAACACAAGGTGGCTAACAAGTCAAAAAAACAAAAACATTATTTCAAATACAAAGCAATCCCCAAGTTAAACAAAAACCACTGAGGAAACTCAGCCCTGCTTCACACATACCTTGAGTTTGTTTTGCCTGGTATGTTGTTGTTGTTTAGTGGTTTAGTCGTGTCCGACTCTTCATGACCCCATGGACCAGAGCATACCAGGCACTCCTGTCTTCCACTGCCTCCCGCAGTTTGGTCAAACTCATGTTCGTAGCTTCGAGAACACTGTCCAACTATCTCGTTCTCTGTCGTCCCCTTCTCCTAGTGCCCTCAATCTTTCCCAACAGCGGGGCCTTTTCCAGGGAGTCTTCTCTTCTCATGAGGTGGCCAAAGTATTGGAGCCTCAGCTTCAGGATCTGTCCTTCCAGTGAGCACTCAGGGCTGATTTCCTTCAGAATGGATAGGTTTGATCTTCTTGCAGTCCATGGGACTCTCAAGAGTCTCCTCCAGCACCATAATTCAAAAGCATCAATTCTTCGGCGATCAGCCTTCTTTATGGTCCAGCTCTCACTTCCATACATCACTACTGGGAAAACCATAGCTTTAACTATACGGACCTTTGTCGGCAAGGTGATGTTTGCCTGGTATAGAACGTGTCATTCAACTCTCAATGGAGAACAAAGAGGGGTGTGTAAGTGTATGTGGAAACTAGCCTAGTTTAAAATTTATATTTATTGCTCAGCCTGCTTTTGCCTCTGGCCTCCCCAATCATTAGTGGGAGATGGTTCCCCACCGCTGTGCTAATCCTATTTCTACCCTGACATGTCTACCTGCAGCATAGCGGTAGCATGATGTCAACAGCTCGGAAAGATCATTGTGAGGAATGATGTATTGCTATTACCCTGCTTTACCTTACCTTGAACACAAGGCTCTTTCTGTGTGTTGGACGATGCAACAAAGCAGGAGATGCCTTCTACACTGTATTATAAACTAGGTCAACCGGCTCCCTATGCCTTCATGGTAAGGACATATGAGGCTGAACGGAGGGAAGTAGTGGCTCTAGGCACTTTTATCTCTCTCATCAGGGCTCTTCTGAAGGTTACTAATCCTTAGTACTTAGATTGCACTTTGCATCTTCAAAGCACTTTACAAGCATTATCCTTGGAGCACCCATGGGAGACAGGCCTAAGTATGTTATTATTAAGTAGACTCTTGGCCTTCTAGCAGAATAGGTCTCTGAGGAGGCTGGCCTCTTGCTTCTCTTACATGCTGCAGTCTGACCTTAACATGCATTAAACAAAAAAGCTTTTGCCCCTCTGTTTGCAATTCAAGCGCATTAGGATTTGTAAACCCCCATCCCTAAGTACATAGACAACAGTTTCGCTTTTGTTAGGGGCTAGAGCTAAAACGAACATTCATTCATTTGAAAGTGCCACCCTTCTTACTCCCAATATGTTATTTGACTCTTTATATGTTCTTCCTCCTTTGATCACTCATTCCTTTGGAGGACTCAAGTGACAATAATGTTTTAAAGCCTGAAAATACACACATGCACCAGTGTCAAGGGATGGTATCACAGCTTCTTCTTCTTCTTCTTCTTCTTCTTCTTCTTCTTCTTCTTCTTCTTCTTCTTCTTCTTCTTCTTCTTCTTCTTCTTCTTCTTCTATCATTCATAGCCGAGTAAGATTGTCTTCCATGAACACAGTCTTAACAGTGAGTCCATAAGTGACTGTGGAGGCCAATTCTGGATCCACACATCCTTCCATAGTCGGGATATAGGTTTTTGGGCAGGAGTTGATCACGGTGAGGGTTTGCCAAACGTGCCTTCCTCTTATCATGTTTCTCCCTTTCGTCCTGAATTCGAACTTCTTCAAAATCCATGACACCTTTAGTAAAGGCTGTTCTCCAACTGCAGCGCTTGTAGGCCAGTGTCTCCCAATTGTCGGTGTTTAAACTAGATTGTTTTGATTTGCCTAGAGCAGGGATCAGCAAACTTTTTCTTTCTTTTTTTAAAGATAATTTTTATTCAATTTTTCCAATCAACAAACAAAACAAAACAATAATTTTTATACCATTCATCTTAAATCTTGCTCTGCCGAGCTGTGACTTCCCTCCCTCCCTTCATGCGGTTTTCTCATTAACTCCTATCTTGCAGTTCCTTATTGTCCTTGTTTTAATCAATTCGTAGGATTTATTTCAACCCTGCAAGTGTTTTTAAGCTTCTACAGTTTTTCTCCATATAGTCCACAAATTTACTCCAGTCTTCTCGGAACCTTGTCTCTCCTTGGTCTCGGATCTTGCAAGTCAGTCTTGCTAAGTCTGCATAGTCTATCATTTTCATCTGCCACTCATCAATTGTTGGTAATTCCTGAAGTTTCCATTTTTGGGCCAACAATGTCCTAGCCGCAGTTGTCGCATACATAAACAATACTTGATCTTCTTTCATAATCTCCCCTCCCATAATTCCTAACAAAAATGCCTCTGGTTTTTTGGGGAAAGTATATTTAAAAATCTTTCTCAATTCGTTATATATCATCTCCCAAAATCTTTTGACTTTATCGCATGTCCACCACATATGATAAAATTCCCCATCCGGGGTCAGCAAACTTTTTCAGCAGGGGGCCGGTCCACTGTCCCTTAGACCTTGTGGGGGACCCGAACTATATTTTGAAAATAAAAATGAACAAATTCCTATGTCCCACAAATCACCCAGAGATGCATTTTAAATAAAAGGACACATTCTACTCATGTAAAAACACGCTGATTCTTGGACTGTCTGCGGGCCGGATTTAGAAGGCGTTTGGGCCCGTTCCTTAGTTTGATTCTAAGTCACTGTGAATCCTTGGATTAGACATGGGATCCTGTCCCAACCCAAACGTCTCTCTCTTAGATTCCCGCCTTTATAGAAACAAATGCCAGGTAATATGCTTGTCCTACTATGGGCTCTGGAGCACACCGGACAGGAATATAACAGGTATACTCACTCACCACACCTGTTGCTCTTGGTTCCCTTCCCATGGAACTCAGAAGTATTTTTCACCCTTGTCTTATCTTTCCTCCACCACCTGACATAGTCCTAAACTTGTGAAGCAGCTCCAAGTCTGGTAGTCACAGCTTTTCTCATTTATCTAACAGGCTGGCTATGAATGTCTGATGGAGATAAAGGAGCACAAAGTATGTGTCTCTAAAACTGAGCTTCCTTCTGAGACCACGAGCAGGCCCGAGAATTAAGTTCAATATACAAAGACAAATTTAATTAACCGGTTCCCTTCATACAAGAATTGGGAAGTTTTGCTTTAGCGGAGCCTCCCCTACCCTAAAGGATGTTAACAGGAATGGTGCATGTGGCCCAGCTCTGAGCAATGACTGAAAAATATGGTAGCATTTTATTATAGGATAATTGAAATAGACGGGGGGCTGTGAAATCCCACAATGCAATGGCAGGCCATCTAAAGAGCTATGCCAAGAATTATCATATCACATGAGGACTGGGTACAAAGGTTACTGTTCATAGTAATTTGTCAGCTCATGTGGAAATGCTTGGGAAGTGTTTCCATAAGAGAAGCATCAAAAGGTTGTCATAGCACAGGCTGATCCCAAGCTGGAGGTTAGGCTAGTTCATGTCAAAGGGTGGACCACCAACCCCTCTATTCCCGAAAAGGGAATATTGTATAACACCACTAATGGCAGCTCCCTCTGAAATTTGCATCCTCAAATGTTAAAAGCTGCTCAAGGGAGACTCCCACGAGGGTCTGCGTTTAATTTTTTGCAGCCATTATAAGGCTGTTAGTATAGCCATGTGAAACAGACACTTTGCATCTTAGAGTGAGGGAAAGCAGAATGACAGCTGTTCTGCCCATGACTTTCAATTCTTTTCTGCGCAAGATGGCTGGTTATGATTATCGCTTATTATTTACCATTTAATCTCATCATTTCAACAACAACCCAAAGAAGTGTTACATGCCTTCAGTGGGGGGGGGGGCAAGTGAACCAGAAATGGTCTTTCGGGACTTTGGAAACTTTCTGTGGTCACAACAACCATATTTAAGCTTATGTTTTCCAATAAATCTTAATACTTTCTCCTCCTGCCACTTCTGCTACCATACGAAAGCCATCTAGTTGACCACTGATTTACTAAATGGAAATATGAACTCACTTAGCCTTTGTACCACATAAACACCCAAATGAGATTTCTACAATTCCAGCATTTATCACAGAAGACTCCTTAGGCGGCAGTAAGTCATTTAGACTTCAATCTGTGTTTTCATCTCATGTTAAAAGTATTCAAAGGCCAGGAAGGAAGATGGTTATGCGCTTGCATTTCTTGGTGAGAAAATGCCTAGAAGCAAATGGGAGTTCTGTTTGGTTAAATGTGAAATGACCGGGAACCTGGCCCAGACCCTCTGACACATGTAACCATTTAAAGACTGAGTGAGCAACTTGTTCAACACTAGAAAAAATAGATCAGTTTGATCACCATTTTTATATTCTGTCTCCACAGCATTTCTAGATGAGTTTGGGGTCATTGTAATTTTTTGAATTTCTTCTGTTTGTTTTTATGCTATGCCTTTGGCTCTTAATGTATTGAGACACTTTTGCAGTGAGAGACTAACAAGTCTACTACTACTACTACTAATAATAATAATAATGTGGGAGGCAGCAGTTACCATAATAACCATTATGCATGGTAAATATATGTGTCCTGGGCTATTGATGGTGAAATTTATTTCAGTCTTTTTAAAAAATGAAAATTGCAAAATAAACTGATATTTCAGTCTATTGAGCTAAATAGGATTTCTTGATAGATAAACAACTAGGATCTTAGAAATAATATGTAGAAGGCATTGCAACTATACAGGGCGGTCTGTGTTTTTCAGTGAACAGGCAAAACTCTTGCTTCCCAGACCAAATTGGAGTTATTCTTCTGATTTCACACTTCTCTGAAGGTTGAGAAGGGGACGACAGAGGACGAGATGGTTGGACAATGTTTTCGAAGCTACTAACATGAGTTTGACCAAACTGCGGGAGGCAGTGGAAGACAGGAGTGCCTGGCGTGCTCTGGTCCATGGGGTCAGGAAGGAACAACTGAAGTTTCCAGTACTGGTTTGGAAATCTGTACTTTGGTATGAAATCAATATTTTGTGATAATTTCCATGCGGGTTTTTTTTAAAAAATAAACAACAGTTCATAGTTTAATGTGGAACCAGGATGGAATAAACATTGAAGCAATACATGCAAAAGTGACATGAAGTGGAATCAGATTGGTCTGTCCATCCTTACAACTACCATAATGACTCTAAACAGGGAGTACCGAAGCTGCCTCAACCTGTGGACCAAATGCCCACGGTGCAATATTCTCAGCCTATGCCAGTCAACGATGGCATTCTTCTGTAGCCATGTGCTTGTCCAGGTTGAGCAGCATTATGGGAAGAGATGCAAAAACAAGTATGCAGGCAGCACCAAGTTCAAACTTGTCGCAACCATTTCAGGTTTTACTTCTACAATATTTTATTTTAGGTGTGCGGGGGAGTGATGTCCATTGGGAATACAACTTACAGAAAGCAAGGTTTAACTTCTCCCCCACCATGAAAACAATGAAACCCCCTCCCCTGACACACATGTACTGCATTTAGGCTTTGGAAAAAGATCTCCTTGGCATCAAGCCTAACTGCAGAACAGCAGGAATTTTCACTGATTTGGGCAGTCTCTTCCGCTGTGCTGTGTTCCCAACATTACCTGTCTTGTTGAAGAAGAAGAAGAAGAAGAAGAAGAAGAAGAAGAAGAAGAAGAAGAAGAAGAAGAAGAAGAAGAAGAAGAAGAAGAAACACAGTTGGCATTATGTGCAGCTAAGCCTTTAGTCTATTTTTTCTAAGTCAAATCAGCCCCATATCTGTCCTGCTACAACTTCTCTTATCCCAAACTTGCTGCAGATAGAACCCAAGTTGGAATTATTTCCAGAAGGCTAGCCAGTGTATTCTGTTGCAGCAAAAACAACAGCCGGCTTTGCTGCACATTAAAGACTAGGGTGACAGCAGTCATGAAATTAAAAGACGCCTGCTTCTTGTGAGAAAAGCAATGACAAACCTAGACAGCATCTTAAAAAGCAGAGACATCACCTTGCCGGCAAAGCTTTAACGTGTAGTTAAAGCTATGATTTTCCCAGTAGTGATGTATGGATGTGAGAGCTGGACCATAAAGAAGGCTGATCGCCGAAGAATTGATGCTTCTGAATTATGGTGCTGGAGGAGACTCTTGAGCAGGGGTCAGCAACCTTTTTCAGCCATGGGCCGGTCCACCGTCCCTCAGACCATGCCCCACAGATAACCAAGAGATGCATTTTAAATAAAAGGACACATTCTTATGTAAAAACACACTGATTCCTGGACTAACCACGGGCCGGATTGAAAAGGCGATTGGGCCACATCGGCCCACATGCCTTAGGTTGCCTACCCCTGCTCTTGAGAGTCCCATGGACTGCAAGAAAATCAAACATATCCATTCTAAAGGAAATCAGCCCTGAGTGCTCACTGGAAGGACAGATCCTGAAGATGATGCTCCAATACTTTGGCCACCTCATGAGAAGAGAAGACTCCCTGGAAAAGACCCTGATGTTGGGAAAGATTGAGGGCACAAGGAGAAGGGGATGACAGGGGACGAGATGGTTGGACGAGAACAGTGTTCTCAAAGCTACCAACATGAATTTGACCAAACTGCGGGAGACAGTGGAAGACAGGAGTGCCTGGCATGCTCTGGTCCATGGGGTCACGAAGAGTCGGACACGACTAAATGACTAAACAACAACAAAGACTAGGGTTGCTGTTTATTGTCATTCATCCTGGTTCGGAAAAGCTCTTCCGGATTGCACAATGAGGAAGCAATGGAGGCAGCAAAGTATGCTCAATGATGTTAGTCCTCACCAGTGTTTGACTGGAGTTTACCTCCACTCATGTTCAAGCTGTTTCCCAGCTTGTTTCCTCACCCTAAGCTATCACCCTACCAGGGACAGAAGTGGGCTCCACAAAGTGGTGATTGTGTCAACGGCCTGAGCCATCCAGATGTTCCACAAGTTGGCCAGGGCTTTGACAGGAGTGCCAGTCACAAACCAATTGGATCCATCAGCCTCCGGGTGCGGAGCAGAAACTTCCAATGCAGGGAGTGTGGTAGACACGGGCATGGAAGAAGGGAAATGTGAAGACTGGAATGGAGTTCTAAAAGCAGCAATGCTCTACTAGTGGCCATCAATAATAACTAAGCCATGCCAAATACAGGAAGGATTTGCATAAAAGGCTAACCCAATTCACATTGTGCTTTTTTTACAGCATATTGTGGAATGAATTTAAACAGAGCCCTCACAAGAGTAATTAACACGGACTCAATTAACACGGACTGGGAGAGTATCACACATCTTTTACAAGGGTGCCATCATCTATTACTATTTTCCTGAGAGTGCGACAGTAATTTGCTCACCTTCCTTTCTCTGCAAACATCTCTTTTTAGGTGAGAAGTTAAATATTTATAAGGTTTCACTAGAGATTATTCCCTTTCTTTTGGAGATTTTTTTTTTTTTTGCCTGTAGGAAACACACATCTGTCTAGTGCCTGCAAAAGGCACTCGCTCAATTACTGTAGTGCACAACAATTAAAAAAAGGTATAGTCTAAACTCCTAATTGATATTTGGGGAATTCTCTAATATAGATTACTCAGTCTGTGAGTTGCCATATGAAGCCTCGTCTATTTGCAGGAAGCCATTCTTAAGGACACTGGCTTATTTCCTCATTGCTGCATGCCAGAAACTGGTACAGAAATGGATGCCAAAGATTCACGTGGTTAGTAGGCTGCCTCCATAATGGGCATTTATTGTGGAATAATAGCCATTCTTCACTCACTCACTTTTAAACAGGGCATCTGCATGACATCATAACCAAAACCAGTGGCAGTGTTGGGGCAAGGCTTTGAGGCAGGAGCCCAGGATCCCACTGAACACATTGAGAAGGAAGTCCCTCAAACACAGCAGGGATAAATGACCACATCTTGAAGGTAGGCAGCAGACATTACCAGCTCAAGAGGGGGGGAGGGCTCCCCATAAGACCACTAAGTCCAGATTCCAAAATAACTTAAATACAATGCTGGTCAAAACATCCTCCTCCCATGTTTTATTCCCTCCACTCAGAAAATTTGATTTTATGGACAATTTGACAGAAGTGAACTACTGCACAATCCCCCCCCCCAACCAGCTGTTTTATGACTAGTTATAACCTGCATTTCCTTCCTCTCTGGAAATAGACTCTATCACTTTAACCCTTCCCCTTTCTAACTGCCATTGCCTTTATACCTGTTTCTCTCCTCCCCCCGGGGGGGGGGGGTATCATGATTAGGAGTGCATTCCCTTATATCATGGCCCCCACCTCATATCATTAAAATGGCATTATTTCAACATTTGAAGCTTGGGAATGAAGAACAGCCCACCTGGCTACAGAACAGATTCTAAAAGCAGAGGCTGGGATTCTTCTTCTAGATCATGGGTGTCAAACACAAGGCCCGGGGGCCAAATCCGGCCCGCCAGACCTCGTCATGTGGCCCGCCGAGCGCCCCAGCCAGCGGGACCCAGCCGACAAAGCGCCGACAAACAGCTGGGGCCTGAGGGGGGGGGTAGAAAGGCGGCCGGAGCAGCGCTGCGTGGAGCGCCCCGAGCCACAGCAGGAGAAGGAGGAGGCAGCTTGCCAGGTCAGCGCCCAGCAGCGCCGCACGGAGAGTGCCGAGCCTCTGGGACGCAGCAGTGCTCTGTAGCACTTTGAATCCTCCTCCTCCTGCCACGGCTCGGCGCCTGGAAACAGCTGCTGCTGTTGCTGCTGCTGCTGAAGCACAGACAAAGCACCCAGCAGCGCCGCGTGGAGGAGGAGGATTCAAAGTGCTACAGAGCACTGCTGCGTCCCAGAGGCTCAGGACTCTCCGTACGGCGCTGCCGGGCACCGACCCGGCAAGCCGCCTCCTCCTCTTGCCTCACCTCCACCTCCTCCTCCTCCTGCCGCGGCTCAGCCCCATGAACGTGAGCTCAGCAGCGGCTCAGCCTCATGAACGTGCAACTCTGAGGCTTTACGCACGTCTCCTAAAACGGACACCCGCTGCCTCACGCTGCACGGGAAATGTTTTTTGCCCCTGGTTCCCTTCGCGCTCTTTTCTGGCGCTGAATGAAGGTGGAGACCCCCCCCTTCCCTTCCTTCCTTCCTCTCTCTCGTTCTTATTCTTTCTTTCCCTCTCTACTTCCTTCCTTCTTTCTCCCTTTCCGTCTTCTCTCCCTCTTTCTTTTTCTTTCCTTCTTTATTCCCTTCCTTCTTTCCTACTCTTCTTTCTCTCCCCTCTTTCCTTCCTCTCTCCCTCCTGCTCCCTCTTTTCTTTCTTTCTTCCTTTCTTTCTTCCTTCCTTTCTTCCTTCCGTCCTTCCCATCTTTCTTCCTCTCCCTCATTCTTATTCTTTCTTTCCCTCTCTACTTCCTTCCTTCTTTCTCCCTTTCCATCTTCTCTCCCTCTTTCTTTTTCTTTCCTTCTTTATTCCCTTCCTTCTTTCCTACTCTTCTTTCTCTCCCCTCTTTCCTTCCTTCCTCTCTCCCTCTCACTCCCTCTTTTCTTCCTTCCTTCCTTCCTTCCTTCCTTCCTTCCTTCCTTCCTTCCTTCCTTCCGTCCTTCCCATCTTTCTTCCTCTCCCTCATTCTTATTCTTTCTTTCCCTCTCTACTTCCTTCCTTCTTTCTCCCTTTCCGTCTTCTCTCCCTCTTTCTTTTTCTTTCCTTCTTTATTCCCTTCCTTCTTTCCTACTCTTCTTTCTCTCCCCTCTTTCCTTCCTCTCTCCCTCCCACTCCCTCTTTTCTTTCTTCCTTCCTTCCTTCCTTCCTTCCTTCCTTCCTTCCTTCCTTCCTTCCTTCCTTCCGTACTTCCCATCTTTCTTCCTCTCCCTCATTCTTATTCTTTCTTTCCCGCTCTACTTCCTTCCTTCTTTCTCCCTTTCCGTCTTCTCTCCCTCTTTCTTTTTCCTTCCTTCTTTATTCCCTTCCTTCTTTCCTACTCTTCTTTCTCTCCCCTCTTTCCTTCCTTCCTCTCTCCCTCCCACTCCCTCTTTTCTTCCTTCCTTCCTTCCTCCCTCCCCTCCCTCTCCCTCTCCTCAGAAACATAGGATGCTGCTTTATACTTCTGGCCCTTAAACCCTGGAACCAGGAGAGCAGCTCCAGTGAGTCAACCTCAGCCAGTCCCTTTGGTGAAGGGTGGTGGCTCACTGGCAGAACATCTGTCCTGCTTGCAGAAGGACCCCAGCATCTCCAGGTACCAGTAGCTCTGCAAAGCTCCTGCATGAAACCCTAGCGAGCCTCCACCACCCAGTGCAGTTACCAAAAATCATTTTTCAATAAATTGTACAATAATTGTACATTTGAATATCTACTTGCCATTATTCTGACTATGTTTCTGCTTTCAGAGCTAGTTATTACTTACATTATTACAAAAAAACAGTAATAATTGAATGCAGTGACAATAATTTATGATAATAAAGAGTGGACACATAGTCCTACAGATACAACCGGCCCTTTGAGGGTGACCAAACTGCTGATGCGGCCCCCGATGAATTTGAGTTTGACACCCCTGTTCTAGATTAAAGCAGGACAGCATTGCTTGGTGCTGCTAAACTATCCACATCTGGAAGCAGCCCTCCTCTTTGCAGAGAAAGCGGTAAAGAAATGAAAAGGGTGACGATGTGGGGAGTTCATTCCAAAGCTACAGAAGCAAGATAACAGCATCCTCGGGAGCTATTTTAAGAAAGCAGACATGCATTAAGAGTTAAATATCTCCACAGTTTGACAGTCACTCTGTAGCCTAGCAATATGTGTCCCCCTTAATGGTGCCAAGAATCTAGATTTCCTTCCTGTCCTATTGATTCTGTATAAAGCGACCAGGCAGTTGGAAAGCTACACTGAAGCGGAAAGTGAGAGTACTCTGTGCCCGGGAGGCTGGGGGGGGGGCTCCGAACACCCTGTAATTCCCCACTTAATGGTTCCCATATCTGGCCATTACATAGGGAATGTGAGAGGCTTGAAAGGCATGCAGATTGGGGTTGTGAAATACACAGCCCTGTCACAATTGCTTGTCTTTTTAATTCATTCATTAATTCATCCGACTGCTGCTACAGTTTTGCATCCTGTTCCCAGACAATGTAGTTCCCTGTTTCATAAAAAAAACCTGTAAGAAGTTTCTCTAATGCTCTCAAGAGAAAGCAGAGAAAGTTCTCAAAAATGTGGCCATGTTTCTCTAATGCTCTCAAGAGAAAGCAGAGAAAGTTCTCAAAAATGTGGCCATGTTTCACCATTCAGATGGAGGCTGCCCTAGTGAGCTATTAGGGCTGGATCAATCCTTCTCCTAAGTAGGCCAGAGAGCACAGCCCCAGCTAAAAATAGGGTCCCTTCATTATCCCTCTGGCGGGCTATCACATATAGGATTATAACCCACAATTTCCAGGAAAAAGCCTACTGACACATGTATTTTTCTATTATAAGTGCATCTGATTCCTTTGTGTCACAGTCTCTTTGTGATTGTTTTGGCAAAGTAACTTCTGGGCTGTTGCAGACTCTTTGCCAACTATGAAAATGACCCTATTCCAACAACCCTCTTCTTAAGACATCTTTATAGATTGATTTGATGTTAATTAAAATTGTTGATCTCTACCCCTCCGGGAACAAATAACCTCACAAATGCTCAGAGCAGCTGTTTGTTCTCAATTATCCCCTTTCTTACAAATCAGATTTTTGGAGATCTGGCTGTTCTACAGAACATGCCAGAAATGATATGCACGATGCTGAATGCTCAAAGTGATCTATCTCGGCTGCAAATAACTCTGCTGAATTTAGCTGTGCCCTCAGTTTTCATAAATATAAAAAGGTAAAGGGACCCCTGACCATTAGGTCCAGTCGTGACCGACTCTGGGGTTGCGGCACTCATCTCGCGTTATTGGACGAGGGAACCGGGGTACAGCTTCCAGGTCATGTGGCCAGCATGACAAAGTCGCTTCTGGCGAACCAGAGCAGTGCACGGAAACGCCGTTTACCTTCCCGCTTGGAGCGATACCTATTTATCTACTTGCACTTTGACATGCTTTCGAACTGCTAGGTTGGCAAGAGCTGGGACCGAGCAACGGGAGCTCACCCCATTGCGGGGATTCGAACCGCTGACCTTCTGATCGGCAAGCCCTAGGCTCTGTGGTTTAACCCACAGCGCCACCCGCATCCCGCCAATATACTCCTCATTTATTAGTGATGTCTCATAGTATAATGTTAAGTGGTCATAACATGTACCCCATTGGCTGGCATGCTTGAACACTGGATCTCTGGATCCAACTGTGGCATAAAGCTAGGCCTGCACTTCTGCTTTCCTCTGTCATGCACCCACTGCATTATCATACCAGAATGGGGACTCTCCTGATTTTGGACTTGCAACTCCCTTCAGCTCCAGCCAGCATGGCTAATGACCAGGTATTGTAGGGCTTGTAGCAGGGGCAGACTTTGGTAATCTTTCGTTACATAGCACCTTATGCATGGTCAAAATTTGGCACCCCAAATGGATCTTCTCAGCTAAGGGTCTTCTCAATTTTGCGCCCCCTGGCCTTGGTGTCCTGTGTTGGGAAACCACTCGCAATACCCTATATCAGGTGCATAACTGCCAAGTTGCTGTCAGAGAAATAAGCTGGAAATAAGCCAGAAATAGCAGACCGGAAGTAGCGCTGCCGCCATTTTGGAACTGGGCGGAGCATGCTCAGAAGTGACTTTTGATGCTGCTTTGCCCAGTTCCAAAATAGCCACCGTGCCAGAAGTCGCACTGCAGCCATTTTGGAACTGGGCAGAGCAGCATCAAAAGTCGCTTCTGAGCATGCTCCGCCCAGTTCCAAAATGGCCGCCGCGCCAGAATAAATCGGGGAAAAACAAAAAAATCCGTTTTTTCAGCTAGGAAAATGGGAGACTTGGCAGCTATGATCAGGTGCTGCTTGTAATTCCGCAGCACCTGAAAGGCCACTGGTTCCCCATCCCTGTACGAGCGGCACAAGTAATTCTAAGACAGAGAACTCCATGTGGACTCGCGGTAGCGAGTGACATCAATACTTTGGATCAAATCTATTTTTGTTTGTTTGTACAGTGGTACCTCAGGTTAAGAACTTAATTCGTTCTGGAGGTCCATTATTAACCTGAAACTGTTCTTAACCTGAGGTACCACTTTAGCTAATGGGGCCTCCTGTCACCGTGGCCATGCGATTTCTGTTCTCATCCTAAAGCAAAGTTCTTAACCCGAGGTACTATTTCTGGGTCAGCAGAGTCTGTAACCTGAAGCATCTGTAACCCGAGGTACCACTGTATTCTATATTTTGTCTTGCACAGGGCTCACAAAGTGGCTTGCAGAACACGCAAACCTTAATACACAGGCAAGAAAATATCCAACCTTTGAAATTATTAATAAATCAAATATACATTTCACACTAAAGCTGCAATAGAATGTTGTAATGAATAAACTAGCAGTGAGGAAAAATCAGTCCTAAATCTTCACATCAGCTAAAGGCCTATTTTTGTCACCCTTGAAGAAAAGGTTTGACATCAATGTATCAAGGAAGTTAAACGTCACAGAACATTTCCAATCTCTCTCTCTCTCTCTTTGAGAAGGGTCCGAAATGCATAATTCCCCATGCAGTATTGAACTCCCTAGGACCTCTCTAAAACTTGAGAAGCAATGCCTGTTTTCTTGTGATAAATGAGAGGGCGTATATATGTGTACCACAAATGTAGTCCTATTTTATGTGATGGTGTGTTTCTCATCACAACCTCCGAGGAACACAGGGAGTCGGAGGTTTTATGAGGGTCCTCAGAATTCTCTCATAAGCGTGTCTCAGAATGACATTTCCTAGTTTCCTCAGAGGAGAGGGCCACAAAGTGGTGTGTTTCAGTTTGCAGGGAAGTCATGCCCTACATGGGCGAACTTTACTTCCAGACAGAAATACATACTCCAGGGAGCCAATACAGATCAAATGTGAATCCTTGGAGCATATCCACACTAGGAAACAAAAAGAGGTTTCTACACAGGTTTGTTCCCATGGCTGGGAGCAGCTCTGTCATCCTGTTTCCACAGAGTCTGTGCAACCAAGCAGGGTGACAGGCTTTCCCTCTCAAATGGTGGCGGATCACTAGATTTGGTTTGGCTTTAAGCGTCTGCCGTAACTTTGAAAAGTGTCAACTTGAGTTGTAAGTGTAAAAACATTCTAAAGGTTTGGAGGAGGTATGGTGGGAGTTCAGGCCTTATTACAATACCTATGGACTTAAAAGAGTTTCCCAGTCTGCTTTAATTCCTTTTGCTTGGGAGTATTCATGGTACAGACATTAGAAAGCCTTGTGACAAACAATGCAATAAATTCAGTTTAAATATTTGCTGTCCACAGTCCCATATAACATATATTCAATACAAAAAAACAGCGACAATTTGTTGTTGACAAAGGACAGCTGGACATATAAAGGGCCCCATTACCTTCAGTAGCTTAGGGCCTCATCAAACCTAAATCCGGCCCTGGCTGTCCATTGCGTGCTGCAGACCCTCCAAGTGTCCCTATTTTCCAGGGACAGTCCTAGACTTATGGAAGCCATCTTGATTTCTGATTTAATCCCGCAACATTCCGTTTTTCCTTGGGACGTCCCTATATCCACTGTAGAAATATTGGAGGATATGGTAGGAGGTCTGTATTTTCATCAGAGAAATGTTGGAGAGTATGCAGTTATGTGACACCTAAGCCATGGAGATAACTAACTATACAACCTTTAGAAGACATCTGAATGCAGCCCTGTATAGTTTTATTATGTTTTAATGTATGTTGGAAGCCACCCATAGTGGCTGGGGCAATCCAGTCAGATCCAGTGGGATATAAATAATAAATGTATGGAATAGGACATCCCTATTTCCATCAGGGAAATGTTGGAGGGTATGATGCTGTCAAGTGTAAACACCCAGACTGCAAGGACTTGTTACAATTTGTACGGTTGCATTTATATTGACATGGAGCCGGCGTGGTGATCTGGATCCAGTCAGTAGGATCTCCTCCGTCCCCTGTGGGCCAAATGTAAAAGCTGGATGAGGCCACCCATTTGTCCTTCACCTGACATCACAATGAATGATATCAGGTGACTTATATATGCCAATGCACGTGACTCGGAGCTTTCTCTCTTGGTCAGTGCATCGGAACACCCACCCACCTCTCCCTATATTTAGGGATTGTGCGCTTAACCTTGCTATGCCATCGTGTGTCGTCTGCCGTTGGGACAGGGGCACGGCAGGAATTTTCCCCACTTGGCTGATTGGCTGGTGCCACTTGGGTTTCTCCTGCCATGTAGCAAATCGTCACAACTTGTAAGGTTGCAGATAGGCTCTGCTTCAGGTGATAGGGATGGGGGAATGCTCTCGCCATCCCTATGTGAAATGGTATTCCGTTAAAGGAATCCAGGGACTCAATGGTTTGGTCAACCCTGTGAGGGGGTTGTGCCTGTGCCTGAGTCCAGGGGGACATCTGGCTGGTGGACATAGCATGTCCCTGGCTTTCCGCCATTCCAGGTGTTCACCCTAGGCTGACCTATGCTGGTGCCCTGGGTCAGCGCTACCTGCAAGGGTGCAGGGAGCTAGTCGAACCAGAGCCTATGCCAGTGTTTTTCAACCTTTTTTGGGCAAAGGCACACTTGTTTCATGAAAAAAAATCACGAGGCACACCACCATTAAAAAAGTTAAAACATTTAACTCTGTGCCTATATTGACTATATATAAAGTAATTCTCTTGAATAGGAATCAAATAAACACAAAGAAAGTATTTTATAATTACTTTATAATTACTTTATTATGAAATAGTAAGTAAACAGAAATATGAAAAATTATAAAATACTTTATTCAGTGCGCAACCTGGGCCTGTTTGCCTGAACACAAAGCTATAGGAATGGAGTTATGGCCCTGTGGTTTTGACAAATGAATTGAACTGAAATAGTAATGGTGAGACTTCATAAGAATAGGGCTTTTGGGGGGGTTTATTATTTTGTGAAAACAACATGGTCAAAAAACATTCCTGTTCCTTTATTCTTTCATTATTCCTCATTCCCATTGCTATTAGTCAATTATTTTATCAGTGATTGTGCCATAAAGGCATTCTTATTCCTTACTCCTATTCCTCAGTCCTATTTTTACTATATTCTGCCAATGACAACCTCTAACTCCAATAATCACCCCTACACTTTCCCTCCACGTCATTTTTCAGCTAGTACTGTAGTATAAAATCTTTGCAGCAGCTGTAAAGTTGGTAGTTTCCCATTACAGTATTATTATCTTGCCATTAAACAAACCACTATCCTTACTGACAGAAACCCAGAGGACACGGATATTTCCTCTCCGGGTCATTGTTTGCCCCCTCGCTCCCACATCTCAAAGGCAAGCATCGTGCCCCCGCCAGCACCTGCCCCATTTTTTATCCACTGGATAAATATCCAAATATCCATTGGAACCCGCGCAACCCCCCAGGAGCAACGGGCCTGCCCCTTCTCAGTCCAGGCCAGGCGCCACTGCGGCCTCCCTGGCACCTCACCTTCTGCAGGGCGCGCACGTTCTCCTCGCCGAAGAGGCCGCTCACGCCCCGGTAGACGCCGCTGGCTGCCCTCCGGAGGCTGTTCTGCTTGTCGGCCCCGCGGCCTCGCGCCGACCAAGCCCTGGGCACCGCCAGCAAGAGGAGCGAGAGCGAGAAAAGGAGCAGCAGCAGCACCCGCCGGCCGCCTCTCGCGTCCGAGGCCGTGGTGGTGGCTGTTCAGAGCCGCACTCGCCCCGCGCCGTGACCCGGCCGGCTTCCTTTCCGGCGGGTCAGCGCCCCCTGATGGCGGCCGCCTTCTCGTCACGGCATGTGACCAGGCAACACCTCGCCCTTCTCGTCGCGGCACACCAGGCAACATCTCGCCCAACTCACCCTTCTCGTCACGGCACACCAGGCAGCATCTTGCGGCACACTAGTGTGCCGCGGAACAGTGGTTGAAAAACGCTGGCCTATGCAACCACTCACCTGATGTAAGCAATAAAGTTGTGGCCTAAATTCTGCCAAAGACCAAACCAAAATTTGAGTCTTGTCTGAATTTATTTAAGGGGGAGGTTTAGAGGTCTTCACACGCAACTAGGCAAAATTAACAAGACATTTAAGTGAATGGATTCATGAATGCAGTGGGGGGAAATTGCCAAGAGAAGTAGAATAAAGAAGGTGGAAAATGTATGTAAAATATCCTCCAAACAACCGCTCTCCAACTTTCAGAGAACATATTCAAGTAGAGAAGTGTGGGGAGAACACTTAAATTTTACACGGCGCCTCTTTACATAATTAAGTGACTTACATCATTGTTCCATTAACTTTCACAGCATCTTGAGCAGGAAAGGAGGCCAGTATATTATCCCCCAACCCTATTTCTAGCATTGAGACATGAAGAGAAAATGACTTGCACATGACCACCCAAGAAGCATATGAATAATCTGCTACATAGATCTCAGTCCTTTATTGTCTCCCTCTCTCCCCAGCCCAAGAATCACCCATGCAGTTCGGCTTCGGAAGAATTATTTCCTTCATTTTACAGCCGGTGTTTCTAGAAGTGAGAGCCAATGTCTGAGAAGGAAAACCCTCAAATGGTTTTCCAGCAAACGGAATCCAGAAGAACAAAGCAGATCCGCATGAAGGACATAAAATTATGTTTTTGGTTTCATCCAGAAAAAAGTGGGCGTAGTCGATTTGTAAAAGGGTAAAAGGATGCCGAAGCCATGAGGGCAAGACCCATGATAAATCTGTTTCAGAAAAGAATCCACTGGTATGTTCTCTTGCCCAAGCCTAGTGAGATAATTGGAAGCAATGCAGGAATACCACCTTGAACCTGCTCGTTTCCTATCCTTTTCCATACGACTTCCACACAGGGAACTCATAGGAATACCTTTCAAGGGATCTTTGAGTTCTTCCTGGAAAGCAAAGAGCGAGAGGTCGCATCTCTCTTTGCTGCTCTACCTGTGAATGCTATATTATAAAAACCCATAAGAAATAAACTGTAGGAGGCTGTACATTCCCGAGCCTGAAATTCAGTTCCTGAAATTCTAGGTGAGCTATTGATTTGCTGCAAATGGACGTGTTTTGTCAGGAAGCAAACGTGAATGAGGAAGACACGTGAAAGGAGAGTGGCATTCTGGGGCGCAGCGGTGCTGCAGAACACGCCCCGGCTTTGCCTGTCCATTTCCTCCCTCTGAAGCCATGCTCGGTCTTCTGTTTCAAAAGCAGTTACTGCATTATTGATTTCCTAAATACATTTTTTAAAAGCATTTGAAATTGGGCAATTAGTTACTGATTAATGCAGAATGTCAAAACAAGAACAATTGATTCGGCCAATTGATCAATTGGTTCATAATTTCCTTGATAGCGCTGGATGCCTCTTTTTATTGTTGTTTTTGCCATTACCCTGGCCCTCACCTAGGGGCTGGGGAGAAAGACTGCAGAGGAAGATTTACAGGCCTCCAAGGATTGTGTTGGGTATGAAAGCCATTTCCAGTAATTGCTTGTTTATTAAAAGTAACCTGCTCTAAGAAAAAGCTTGTAATAGAGGAAACAGCAATAAGGAATAAAACATAATGGAGACCAAGTGTTGGGTTTAGTAGATTTGCTATTAACCAGGCTAAAAATGGAACCACAAACCACAAACCTAGAAAAGTCAATGTGAATAAAGGAAAATGATTTTGAGTGATCGAGAATAATGGGACTCTTCAACCTTTTCATTCTACTGCTCTCCATATTCTTTGGGCTATAGCTCTCACCAGTCCCAGCCAGTATGGCCAGTGGTCAGGCATGATGGGAGTTGCAGTCCAAAACACTGGGAGGGCACCAGGCTGGGGGAGCCTGTTGTAGTTCATGTTTTTTTTAAAAAAATAGTTTTATGCGACTGTCTTCTAACAACAGGGATGAAGATTAGCATTATGAGGGAGAGGTTCCTGATATGCAAGAGGGCTGGAAATGCCAAAAGAGGTCAAAGGTTAGCCTTTATCTTTAAGATAAGTTCAGCTCTGCCAAGGTTAGCAGGCAATCAAGATGAGATGCTGGTTGCTATGGTTCAGTTCATACAGGTTGCAATATAAAATAAAGCCCAATATCCTTAGAAGAATAAGCACAGGTAAAAAGGTAAAGGGACCCCTGACCATTAGGTCGAGTCGTGACCGACTCTGGGGTTGCGCGCTCATCTCGCATTATTGGCCGAGGGAGCCGGCGTATAGCTTCCATGTCATGTGGCCAGCATGACAAAGCCGCTTCTGGCAAACCAGAGCAGCACATGGAAACGCCGTTTACCTTCCCGCTGTAGCGGTTCCTATTTATCTACTTGCATTTTGACGTGCTTTCGAACTGCTAGGTTGGCAGGAGCTGGGACCGAGCAACGGGAACTCACCCCGTTGCAGGGATTCGAACCACCGACCTTCTGATCAGCAAGCCCTTGACTCTGTGGTTTAACCCACAGCGCCACCTGGGTACTACCTACTAATTTATTATTTATACACCACCCAAGTGGCTGGGTTTCCCTAATCACTCTAGAATGCTCCCAACAGAATATTAAAAACACGACAAAACATCAAACATTAAAAACTTCCCTAAACAGGGCTGCCTTCAGATGTCTTCTAAAAGTCAGATGCAGTTGTACCTTGGCTTGCATATGTCTTGGTTTGCATATGTTTTGGATTACAAACACGTCAAACCTGGAAGTGTGTGTCCCGGTTTGCAACCTTTTTTTCGAATGACAACCCTTTTTTTGGATTACAAACAATTTTTTTTTGAATGCCCCATTGGCGAAAGTGTGCCTTGGATTACAACCTGCTTTGGTTTATAAATGGACCTCCGGAACGGATTATGGTTGTAAACCAAGGTACCACTGTAATTGTTTATTTATTTGACTTCTGATGGGAGGGTAATCCACAGGGCGAGTGCCACCACTGAGAAGGCTCTCTGCCTGGTTGCTAAAAGGCTGACCACTTATGCAGCACCGAAAAAGAGGACCTGAGGACACGAGCACACAGATTTTCATAATATATCCTAATTTATACATATTGATGCACAGTTTAGAGATTTTTCCCTTTTTAAAAATTACTAAACTTTAACATTACCCTGCACAAAAGCCCTTGCATGGATCTGCCTGCAATTTGGGAAACCTAATCCGCTCCAGAGAGGCTTCTTGGACTGCAAATTTCATTTGTGAAAAGGGGGAGAGGTTATATGTGTTTTACATTTTCCATTATAATAAATGGTGGGTGGGTGTGGGGTGGGAACAGTGTTCCAGATTTAATAGATCAGATTGGGACCCAAGAATAAGTCAGATCTAAGAAAGACCAGGTTGCTTCCCAATGTTATAGATCGAGACTGAAGGCAAATCTTGTGTCCTGCGAATATTCCCGTTTGTACCTAAAGTCTTATTCCAAAATTATTGTAAAAATGCTTAGCCTTAGTGGGGAAAAAACACTGAAAAAGAAGGCTATATGACTAGTACTTTGTATTCAAAACATTCCACAATACAGAAAAGGAAGCAAGGATGTTAGCATCACAGGAGGTATTTCAGATCATGTTAAATATATTGCTGTGGTTTTCACAGCTGGTAAAAGCAGGAAGCCCATCAAAAGCCATCCTGTTAACTTTCTATTTTCTTTCAGTTCAGACAGAAATCTGATACATTATTCAATTTTAATATGCCAGTTCCGACACAGATGATAGAGTACATTCCCAGCACCTTTGCAAGATATTCTTGCTAGGCCTGACATCAGAGGCAGAAGATGCACTCCTTTGTGTGGTTACTTGGGTGTAAAGACTATTGAATGGGGTGCACTGGGGACTTACTTCTGAGTAACACTGTAGAAGTTAGAGAGTCCTTCCAGCTTAATTTCAATGGAGCTTTTATTGTAATGAATGTTAATCTCCTGTTAGGATTTATATTTATACGCTGCATTTATATACTTCCATTCTGTTAAAGTATTCATTTTAAATTCTATGAATTTACGATTTAAAATGTTACAAGAAAAATTAAGTTTCGGTCAACCAAAGCAGCAGCATTCATTGCTGGCCTCTTCGAGTAGCTCTGTCAAGTTAGCTTTTGCCCATTGGTGCTGCTACTGTAATTCTGTTTTATTGTCGTTCTATTTTCTTTTTTTATGGGAGTTAATTCTATTGTTAATTGGTGGGTGGGTGGGTGGGGGGCTATATTTTAAACAAACATACTATTTAATAAGCGATTTATTGATTCAATTATAACAGTGATGAGGGAAGCTTTTTGGCCTGGTGGGCCAAGTCTCTCTCTGCCCCACCTCCTCAGGCCAACTTTGACAAGTGGGCAAGATGAAGAAGAAGAAGAAGAAGAAGAAGAAGAAGAAGAAGAAGAAGAAGAAGAAGAAGAAGAAGAGAAGAGTTTGGATTTGATATCCCGCTTTATCACTACCCGAAGGAGTCTCAAAGCGGCTAACATTCTCCTTTCCTTTCCTCCCCCACAACAAACACCCTGTGAGGTGGGTGGGGCTGAGAGACTTCAGAGAAGTGTGACTAGCCCAAGGTCACCCAGCAGCTGCATGTGGAGGAGCGGAGACGCGAACCTGGTTCCCCAGATTACGAGTTCACCGCTCTTAACCACTACACCACACTGGCTCTCCATTTGGTTGACCCATTTGTCAACCGATGTCTTTAATCCCGCTCTCCTGTTACAGTCCCTCCTGCAGTTTCCCAAGCACCTAACAGCCAGCTTGTTGTTGGGTGCTAAAGAACTGCAGCTTTCCCAGCTCTGTGCTCAGCGAAGCTACTTTCTGCAAGGGATCAGCTGTGTGATCAAGTTCCTCCTGGACAGCTCAGGCACACAGCTGCCCCACACGATGTCACATTTGGGTGGGGACAGATGAGTGGGGTTTGGAAAAATAGCCTCGTGGGTCGCACCCATGCCGGGTCAAATTTGGCCCATGTTTAGAGCTTCCCTAGCCCCGATTTGTCAGAATTTTTTCTAAGCCACCAAATCATAAGATCAAGGCGGTGTACAATAAAATCATTAAAACATCATAAAACTATTCTATTATGAAACCATAAAATCATAAATTAAAGAACAAATGATCAATACTGAATCAAATTAATTCTCCAAGAATTGTTGCTGAAACAAATAGATTTCCAGCAGGTCCCTGTTAATTAGATAATTGTGCTCATTGCATATCAAGATCAGCAATGAGTTAATTTCTTGCAGTGCGGCACTTTGATTAAATCTGCAGGTGTTTTGAATCTTTAAGCTGATAACTGGCTACTCTCTAGTTTTCATTCATTCATTCACTTCAGGGAAGTACTTCAGTGGTCTGGTCCTCATTCAGTGCAGTAAGCAGCTTGTTGATTGATGCCATTGTTGGCCTCTGAAGTTAAGGACAAATACATTGAGGATCATTTAAGTCTTTTGGGTTGTGTATGTATTTTGTCACCTGGTTATCATTGCAACTGAATGATAAATCAGAGGCAACCATCATCATTTCAATGAGATAACAGGACATGGTAATTTTCAGTACTGAAAACTTGCATCTTCCTGAGTAATTTAGATACAGCTGCAGATTTTTTAAGCTGAATTGCTCTAGCAGATGGAAGGAGCCTGAATATTCAAGGAGGACAGTGGCATTTCAATACAAGGTGATTGCTCAGGAAGTTTCCCATGCTGCTTGCAGCATACAGATCTCCCTGCACTTGTTTACAACACAATGATCACAAACAAAAGTCAACTATGCACCTGCTTATGCGGCTCATGAGAGTAAGAACATAAAAAACATTGAAGTGCAATTTAAAAATTGAGTGGAAGAAGGGAGAGCAGAATGTTTTCTTTCATGTGTTCTGACTGAGAGCTTTCAAATCACTGCGAGAAGTAGATATTTGTCTGTTATGGATGTGGAAATACTACATTTCCGTAGCTCCAAGTATATCAAATGCAATTTTAGCATTGAAAAGTTGGAATTAGAGATTCAGAGCAAAAGATGATCATTCTTGCTGTCTTGTTACATTTAAATTAAATCCAAATAATGCAACCATAATCTTAATGAAAAAAGTCAGCCTCTGAGATTTACAGATTGGCATGGTGAAAATGTTTGGAACCATTTTCCTTTCCTTTCTTTTTTAATTTTTACAGATTGCATGTGGTAGAAAAAGCATTTAACAACTGTAAAACTGTGACTGTGGTCCTCAAACCCACTTTATCATATCAGATGCTGCTCTCTTTCTCTCTCTTGTAGTTTTGCCCAGAATACTACACTTTTAATGCACATTTTTAAAAAATGCTCATCTTGCAAATTTCTTGGAAAACAAAAAGTTTAGAAAAGGAATGCCAATGTAAAAAGACTACTTAAACTTATAACAGCAGAGTTTCTGCATGGCTCATCTTTACTGTTTTTTTTTACTGCTTCATCTGTAATCTGTTCCTTCAACTGGCTCCACTGTTATGCATTTACCTTTTCTGCCAGGTGCCATTTCACCTTCTTGATCCATCCAGTATTTTCTATTCTCATCTCTGTTACTACTTTGCTTGTAGGAGGCAGCACCTTTTAGCGGTCTTCTGTTTCTTTAGGATTTTGGGGCACTGCTTGTGTTTCCCTTTTCACCTTTTTGTCAACTTCACTGTCTGAATCACTGGCAAATGAGCTTGAAGACACAAGTTATTTTGATTTCAGCACTGTTCCACTCAGCGCCCTCTGCTCTCCAGATGCTGGTCTCTTAGAAGGCCAGAAGAAGGGATCCCCTAACTTCCTGTAGGGGACCCAGGTGGCACTGTGGGTTAAACCACAGAGTCTAGGGCTTGCTGATCAGAAGGTCGGCGGTTCGAATCCCTGCAACCGTCCCAACTCCTGCCCACCTAGCAGTTCGAAAGCACATCAAAGTGCAAGTAGATAAATAGGGACCGCTCTGGTGGGAAGGTAAACACAGTTTCTGTGCGCTGCTCTGGTTCGCCAGAAGCAGCTTTGTCGTGCTGGCCACATGACCCGGAAGCTGTCTGCGGACAAACGCCGGCTCCCTCGGCCTATAGAGCGAGATGAGCGCCGCAACCCCAGAGTTGGACACGACTGGACCGGATGGTCAGGGGGCCCTTTACTTTTACCTTTACCTAACCTCCTGTAGCCCAGAGACTCTGGGGAGTAGACGGAGTCTCCCAACTTTGGCACTGATCCAGGAGACTTCTATATCCAGAGAGAGACCTCACCAGGCTTGTCTCCAGAGATTGCCCTGGAATGATGCACAGGGTGGGTCCCCGACTCATTCACAGCACACCGAAAACCCTTCGAAGTTAGAGGGGGAGGCTGAACCTTCAGTCAGCCTGAGAGAACAGATTTCAGAAAGCCCAGGCTGAGGTGGCCATTTGACAAGGAAGCTGATACCTGGGATCAAAAAGGAACAGAGTGGTTTGTTAGTAAATGGCTCCTTGAGAGAAGACTTCTGAGACAGGAATGTTCACTCCCTTCTGCTGAGAAAACAAGCAAGCAAGCATGCAGTAAGACTCCTTGGGAAAACATAGCTTCTCTGTCCCAAACAGAATTATGGAAAAGTGCAAGAAGAATTGGTCTTAACCAAGACTTTTAGAGCACACAATTCTCTTTTTTTTACCTCTGGCTCTTCTTTCTGCAAATCCTTGTGCATTCAGTCCAAAAGAAATATGAGTACAACAAAAACTGTACACCAAGTTTACATGACCAAATATGTTGGTGGCTGTTATTGTATTACAAGTTGTATACAGTAGAAATGGGGAAAAAAAATACCAAAGCAGAAACAAAAGGACAGGGGAACGATTAATAATTATCCAAGCAAAGAAATGAGAGTAAAAACCCATGTCAGATTGATTCTTTTCTCCTTGGCCAAGGTCTGATACTCTTTATAGCTGCTCCCTGCTTTCAGGGTAACTGTATATGCAAGCCTTTGACAAAGATCACCTTCGTGGCCCAAGCAAAACCCCCTCGCCTTTTCTTTTAAAGAAGGCATTTTTAAAGATAATGCTCAGTGAGCATGCTGTTAAAAAGTGTGCCACCTTCCTGACCAAATGCAGATATTTTCCATGATACAGACTGTGGAAAGAAAAGTCACAGGGCAGACCCACAGACAAGGAAGAAAATAAACAGCTGGTGAAAGTGTAAGGCTGAATTGCATTGTTGGTTTAATGTGACTTGGCTTAAGGCAAGGCATACAAATTGTATAAATATAAATGAATATAAATGAATGAATGAATGAATGAATAAAAAGCCTTCATTAAGGCTATCTCTGTGTTTCCATAAGCTAGTGCTAAAATGGATCCTCAGAGATGGTCATCAAACTGTATTATTACCTGCTTTTGTTGTCTCTTCCCAGAAATGGGCAGCAGAAAGGGCAAGGAGTTGGGAGTCATTGGGAGTCTCTGTAGAATTACTCTTCTGGTTTTCTGGTTACTTTATTCTGTTCATCTTGGTTTTATTTGGGTGCAGACCCACCCCCATTGTATGTTGCTTTGGGCAAATGCTAAATGGAAATATTTTTAATAAACAAACGTAACAAACAGGTAGCTAGAAGTGAAATCCTGTGCATGCTACCCCAAAGAGCTCCATGGGTCTTAGTCCCAGGGAAGCATGTATACGAATTGTAGCATGTAGAATGAGTGAATAGCTCTGAGCTTTAGTGATGTCACTTTTCGAGTAATACAGATCTTGGAATGTTGAGTCAGCTTTCATGACCTCTGGGGCCACACATTATAAATTCCCTCTTTTGTGCAGATGTGTTTGACAGTATGCCCCAACATGATGTCTGAACTGACCCTTTGAGCAACTGCTTATCTAATAAACAAACATTTCCATGAGTGAAGCAGATATAGTGGCACCTTGGCCATCTCTGGCTTCACAACTGGACATGTCAAGGAAATCAGAGCTGTTTTTCTCCATTGGTGGAGGCAATGTTCCCTTTCAGTTCTTCTCTTTCAACAAAATCCAGGTTACCCATATGTTTTCAGATTGTGTATGTTTTCCCCCTTTCCACATCAACTTTTCTCTATTTTATTTGAGCCTGTAACAGCGGACCTTCAAGTCCATCCAACTAGTCTGTCACATTTCACTCGCGCTGCGCATCACATGAGCATGTGGACAAAATGTATCTCTGGCAATGCATAGAAAGAATGGCAATAAAGTTGCCAGATTGCTCCGTTGTGTTGGGTTTGCCTGTTTCTTGCTTTGGGATCTGATTACCGTCTTTGATCTCATTTTATTAATATTTTCTTGGATATAAAAATGGAATCTGCAAATAACCTCTCAGCTGGCAAGACGATGCTACTCTCACAAGGAGGAGACATTTGGAGACTTTTCAGTGATTATTGTTACCGTATATCAAAATATCAAGGTGCAAATTCTTCCCTTGTTACCTTTATAGGATGGATGAATCTGCCAATTTTCATTTCTCCCCATTTCTTTTTTCCCAGTCTTCGGTTTAGTTCACCTCATTTTGCATTAGTTGGCGTTTTTTTTAAGTCCACATTAAAATTTATACATCTTTTCATAAGCATGTCTCCTAGTACACATTTTTTGCAAGCATTTCCCCCTAATATATTTTATATTTTTGCCACCTTTTGTTAGCATCTGTCTGTCTCAAGAGACAATGGAAGAGTGTGCCATTCCTTTAGTGTATGCATTTTCATATGTGTTTTTTTTTCACTTGGAGAACTGTATCACCAAATTCAAAGATGTGTGGATTTCAAATTATAGATGTGATTCAGTTCATATATTGGCTTGTGGAAGTGCAAATTAGGTGGGTTTGCTTGCAAAAGTGAACCAAACAAATATCCCCATCTCTGCTCTCTTATTACTTCTCCTTCTTTTGTTTGCCCTTTCACGGTCAAATTTTTCATTGTAAGATTCTTGGGGCAGGAGCATTTCTGTCAGTGGTCCCACCTGAAAATTCAACTGAGGTTTAAATGTTGACCTATTTAACCAATGGGACCCAGGTGGCGCTGTGGGTTAAACCACTGAGACTAGGGCTTGCTGATAAGAAGGTCGGCGGTTCGAATCCCGGTGACGGGGTGAGCTCCTGTTGCTCAGTCCCAGCTCCTGCCAACCTAGCAGTTCGAAAGCACGTCAAAGTGCAAGTAGATAAATAGGTACCGCTACAGTGGGAAGGTAAACGGCGTTTCCATGTGCTGCTCTGGTTCGCCAGAAGCAGCTTTGTCATGCTGGCCACATGACCTGGAAGCTGTACGCTGGCTCCCTCGGCCAATAACATGAGATGAGCGCCGCAATCCCAGAGTCGGTCACGACTGGACCTAATGGTCAGGGGTCCCTTTACCTTTACCTTTATTTAACCAATACATATTAACCCTGGGAGGGCCAATGTTTTTTAGCTCAGATCTTGTTCGGGGTTTGCACCATGATGTCATCATGGAGAAGTCCTGTATTCTCTGGATGACATTGTTTGTTGTCAATCTTAGGATGGGTGGAGGGGAGATACCTGCTGAAATTGAAATGACACCTCATGCTTTGCCTAGTGATGAGCAGAAGCACATGTGAACTCAGCAGGCCCTGTTTGAAATGAAAGGACACTCTAAAAGGCTCTGAGATAACTGGATTATCCTCTTTCACAGAAGATGTGCTGAGGGGATGAGCACTAACTTTCAAACACAATGTCAGGGCAGGGGTGGGAAACTCCAGGCCTCAGGCAAAATGAAGCCCTCTGGGCCTCTCTATCTAGACTTCAGGTGTCTCCTCAGATCACACCTCCTTCCCATGTGCCTCTTGTTTGCCTGGATAGAGTCCTCACCTTTGTGTAACTGGACTGCAGCCTACTGGACTCGCATCTGTTGCTGCACCCATCACTGGCATGTGTCCCCACCCCAGAAAGCTGTTCATGAGGAACGGTGGACCTTGGGGAGAAAATGGTCCCCCTCCCACTGTTTTAAGAGGAAAGAAGAACTATGAATAATATGGTAGGACAATGCCATAGGCAGAGTGGCCCATGAATGACACGAAGGGAGAACAGTCAGCCTCTAACGCAGGCATGTCAAACCTGCGGCCCTCCAGATGTTTTGGACTACAATTCCCATCTTCCCCAACCACTGGTCCTGTTAGCTAGGGATCATGGGAGTTGTAGGCCAAAACATCTGGAGGGCCACAGGTTTGACATGCCCTGCTCTAACGTATTTTGGAAAGGAAAATAGTTCACAGGAGTGGGAAGGCGAGGCCAAAAATGGTCTGGGCAGGGAAAGGGACTTGCCTTACTTGCCCCAGTGATGCCACAAGCAGAAGCTAATACGGGTTACTCGAAATGCACTCAACACTTATACCTGCAGATGGGCTAAGGAGCTAATTCTGTCCTGTTTCCGTATTGCTGGTGCTCAGTCCCATTCTGTGTGGAATAATAATAATAATAATAATAATAATAATAATAATAATAATAATAAATTTATACCCCGCCCATCTGGCTGGGTTTCCCCAGCCACTCTGGGCAGCTTCCAACAGAACATTAAAATACAATAATCTATTAAACATTAAAAGCTTCCCTAAACAGGGCTGCCTTCAGATGTCTTCTAAAAGTCTGGTAGTTGTTTTTCTCTTTGACATCTGGTGAGAGGGTGTTCCACAGGGCGGGTGCCACTACCGAGAAGGCCCTCTGCCTGGTTCCCTGTAACTTGGCTTCTCACAGGGAGGGAACCGCCAGAAGGCCCTCGGCACTGGACCTCAGTGTTCGGGCAGAACGATGGGGGTGGAGATGCTCCTTCAGGTATACTGGGCCAAGGCCATTTAGGGCTTTAAAGGTCAGCACCAACACTTTGAATTGTGCTCAGAAATGTACTGGGAGCCAGTGTAGGTCTTTCAAGACCGGTGTTATGTGGTCTTGGCGGCCGCTCCCAGTCACCAGTCTAGCTGCCGCATTTTTTTGAAAGAGTGTGTGTGAAACCTGCACTTAAATTGTATTCATTCTTTCAATCGTAGAATTGGAAGAGTTGGAAAGGAACACAAGGGTCATCTACTCCAACCCCCTGCATTGCAGGAATCTGTTGCCCAATGTGGGGCTTGAACCCGCCACCCTGAGATGAAGAGCTATCCCAGCTATATTCTGTACACATTTTTAACGTAAAACATGCACTTTTCAATGCAAGTCCATAAAATGCACACATTGTACACATCTTTTATGTAAAAAGTATATTTCTGTGAACACTTTCCCTCTACTGAAACTGAATTGCAAAACCTAGAAAAGCACGTCTTTTGAATGGGTGTTGCTTTCCACTCTGCAAGAAGGCTCGACAAAGTTGGATTGGATCAGTGTGCTGCAAAATGCAGACCAAGCTCATTTCTCCTCCATCCTGAAAGTTGTTTCAGTTGCTGGGATGTGTGTGTTGATGCAGGATCACATTTATTAGCAACAGGAAGCTAATAAGGAAAAGGATGAATAAATTCCAAGTGCTAATGCTGTCCATGGAGGAAAGTCACCTAGATTCTCTCTTCCCAATTACGGTATTAGGGAATTGTGCACCTATGCAAACAATACAAAGAAAGAAAGAAAGAAAGAAAGAAAGAAAGAAAGAAAGAAAGAAAGAAAGAAAGAAAGAAACTCACAAATAGTTCTTTTTAGTCATATTTCCAATTTTAAATATACTATATTTCGTGTTATCCATACAACAGCATTTTCCTTATAGGGTAAATGTCATCGTATCGGAATTCTGATGGAAAAAAGTAATTTTCCAGCATATTGCATTCTCTTAAGCAAATGTTTTAAGAAAACATCCATTATAGATTTTTCTTTTGAGAAGGGGACTCAGCCACTCATTCTGTACAGTGTTTCCGAGGAGATCAGATTACCCCTCTTGATAGCACTAAAGCAACTTACAGCATGTGATACCCTTGCTAAATGCATCCCATCTTACCCTCTTAAAACCTGAACAGCTATCATCCTGTGATGCTTTCTTCAGTAAAAGATGAAGTATTGCCACGATGGGCGCAGAGGCAAAATATCTCCCAAGATAGATATACCTTTGATTTGTGGCAGTCTTCTACTGCTTATTTTTATGAAGCTGCTTCTAGATGTTTAGTACGGTATTTAGTACCCTCTTCCTATCAACCTTTCCTGTCAAAGAGCCTCTTTCAGGGCTGGTGATGATTAAAGACCCCCTCAAGTGTGACCCGATTTAATCGGGACACCCCAAATTGGGACATCCCAAAGCTGCCCTGGCTTCTGATCGCAATCCGGGATCCCCAAATTTTCCTGGAGGCCGCTCTAGGCATCTTGGCATTTCCCAGAGTCGGACGGCCTAGGTAGGGGGGTGCCCTGAATTTTTATATATTCTCTAATACATTTTGTAAGAATGTATTAGAGAATATATAAAGAATAGATTAACAATGGTAGGTACATTCACTATTAGAATAAAATCATACAATGGGAATTGACAGGAAGTCTTTATGATATTTTTTGTTAATAATATTTGCTAATAATTTTTGTTAATAATCGCATAAAAAGTAGCATAAATACAGCTGAAGCTTAAGGTAATAATTATGTAAGAAAAGATAAGTATATGGGTTTTTTCCTTTTTTGGTACATGATTGAAATTTCAATTTACTTTAAGAGATGTACTATATATATATATGTAATGTATTGTAAGACTATTAATAAAGCTTGTTACACATTAAAAGAAAATAAAATAAAGAAAACTACAAGCTAGACAGAGGCCTTGTGGAATACCAGTCTTCGTTCCTTGTTGTTTTGTATGGCAGGGAGTGCTAAGTGCATGTTGGGAGGCGGGGAAGATTGACATTGGGATCCACCGGCCCTGTGGATCCTGCTGCCTGAGCTGGTTGCCTCATCGTGCCTCTTGAGTGGGCTGGCCCTGGGCACCAGAATGCCTCATCGGGTGTTTGCACTGCACTGACCTTGATGCTGCCTCAACCCTTCCCCCTCTCCACCCCTATTTGCAGCAGCAAATCAGCCAGTGTGAGCTCAGGTGAGCAGCATAACCCCATCGGCTATTGCATGGGAAGCGGACTTATACTGCCTAGCTCACTACTGCGAACACTGACTGGCAGTGGCTCTCAGACCCTGGAGATGGTGGGGATTGAACCCAATGCCTTCGGCATACGAAATGGATGCTGGACCTCTGAGCAATGTGAGACGTCAGCCTTCTTTTGAGGCTGGTATTAAAGGGTTGAAGTCAGGAGTGCGGCAAGTTGTTTACGAAGGAACCAAGGTAATACATGTCTTATGCCTTAAGTCAGCTCACAAAGAAGATAAACTGGAGCTATATATCCATGGCATCTTAAATCGGATGCTTTAGACTGAAAGAGCATAGTCCAGATAACCAGGGTGTGACAGCAGAGCAGGATTATCCTTATTCCCACTTGGGGACTTTCCTAGTCAAAGAGAATAAGCAGAAATTCAAGAGGTTGCAGTCTTCAAAACATTTAACTCCAGAACTGTCCACAGGGAGTTCCATGGATCCAGGAGTCTCCCTGCTTCAATCATTTGCTCTCCACAAATGAGGGCAACCGAAACAGTGGCAGAGAGGGGGGAACTAGCACCCCCACCCCCACTGCCCCACCCCTGGCGTGTTTTCAGAAACTTGGTGGTAGCCCTCCAATGGGCTACAGGTACCCAAAAATCTGGTAACACAATACATTTATAAAGTGGATTGAATTTCTTGTTTTGATACAACTAGAATATCTCTCTCCCTCCAGTTCCCAATTTATGTCTATTTTTGTCCACCAAATGTTGTCGTGCTTTGAAACTATTGTTTAATTTAAACCTGCTAAATCATTTCCAAACTGGTGTACAATCTGTTTTTCTTGAGTGCTTCTTGAAAGGAACGCTGCTTGGGTAAGCGAAAAGTAAAGCCCAGTTTTGAACGAACATGTCTAATCCGTAAATCATTTGCACTTGTGTGCATTAGATTCAATTTGAAATAATTTTAACACAACTTTCTGATTTCTATTCCCTCTTAAATGAGACTGAAATTCAAATTGATGAGGTTTTCTATCTATATAATATTATAGTAACTTGCTGTATTGGATGAAGTGATACTCCTCAAACATTAGTGTTGACATGATGCTATTGTGCCCATTCTCCGCAGTCAGCATCATTGGGCCATTGCTAAGGCTGCAACAGGGTTCACAGATTTTTTATCGTCATTAAGTTTTATACCGCTTATGGGACTTGCGCTTGAGGCACAACAGAAGATGGTTGAACATTCCATCGCTCTGACTATCAATGGCTAATTAGAGGCTGTTATAGGAGTATAAGGTAAAGGTAAAGGGACCCCTGACCATTAGGTCCAGTCGTGACCGACTCTGGGGTTGCGCGCTCATCTCGCATTATTGGCCGTGGGAGCCGGCGTACAGCTTCCAGCTCATGTGGCCAGCATGACAAAGCCGCTTCTGGCAAACCAGAGCAGCACATGGAAACGCCGTTTACCTTTCCGCTGTAGCGGTTCCTATTTATCTACTTGCATTTTTTTGACGTGCTTTTGAACTGCTAGGTTGGCAGGAGCTGGGACAGAGCAACGGGAGCTCACCCCGTCACAGGGATTCGAACCGCCGACCTTCTGATCAGCAAGCCCTCGGCTCAGTGGTTTAACCACAGCGCCACCTGGGTCCCTGTTATAGGAGTATACAGCCTCCCAAAATCTTCCCGGAGAAGGGAAGATGCAGTCTCATCCGCAGATGCCCACTCAACTGGCTCCCAAATTCGGAAGGAAGGAGGAGCTGGGGGGCACTTGATGGAAAGCACCCAAGATAGCCTGCTCTCCTGGACGCTATCCCCGCAGCGCGTCAAGTTCCATAACTTAAGATGAAAAATTGGATTTAAGTTTTGGACATGCTTTGGATGAGGAGGGAGGAATTATCTGCTAAACAGCCCAGCCACTGAGGAAATAAAAAACAATCAAGGAAAGATTACACCAGAACCAGAGTGGTATGTGAACGGAACAGAAAGGGGGGCAAGACTTTCTTTATTATTGTGTCTTACTATTTACCTAACAAAACCTCCCTAGAAGAGCTGTTTATAACATCTATAGCAAGCGAGAATGGAAAGTTTGGAATTTTTGGTATCCATTGATATGGTTTTAAAAGTATAAACTGTGTGGAAGTGAAAATACAATATAATTAAGACTTTGATTTGTGGTTTGCTTGGAAGAGGATAAAAGGTTTCCCAATTCAGCTGACATCAGACAGAAACAGAACTCACTAATTGCTGGACTTTTGATAAAAACTCTGGATTGATTCCCGGAATCTTTGTCTTTATCAACAATGACGCAGTCGAAAATTGGAAATCCACCATGTTGGAATCTAACCGAGTTGCAGAAATTAAAATAGTTATAGGGGGGCGATGAACCCTTAATATGCTTTAATATTTGTACTTCCAGTCTAATTTGGTTAAAACAACAACAACAGAAAAACCTGGAAAAACTATGTTGATGCAACAGGTTTGGAAAATTATTGAGCAGAAGCTCAGATCTGAATTCATCAGAATTGTGTGAAGATGGTGTCAGCCAGCAGTAGCGTCTGCTTGTTATGAGAATACTTTTGGAATGATTTGGCAGAATACCAGCGTGTGATGATACTGCGAACTAATTGAAGGGAACCAAGGGCATAAAATCCACACAGAAAAATATTATTGATTGCTTTAACTCGCTTGTGGGAATAGCTCAGAGGCTGTGAACGAAGGAAGGATAACAACAGAAAGAGAAATAAGAATTACCAGAAGATTTGAAATGCAGTAGGATTGTGATGTTGATTAGAGCCCTCCAAAGTTTCAAAGCATGGGGAGTCCCCCCAAAATTATAATTTGGCAGAATATATGGACTATTTGATATGTATATGTATAATGTGGAACATTTGATGTGATTTGATTGGCTTGTTAAAATGGAAAATTTAATAAAAATGATTTTATTTTATTTATTTATTTTAAAAAACGTTTTATACTGCTTACATGCCAGAATGGATTCTATGCACTTTACAAGTATCACATCAAATCACCCTCCCCACCACCACCCATTTTTAACAGATACAAATAATTTTTTTGGAGTGTGGCAGTGGCTAATGTACATGGGCGTAGGCAGGGGGCAGGGGGGCAGTTGCCCCCCCTAGAAGCAGGGCCGCTGGCTAGCCTGCCCCGCTGCCTGCCCGGTGCCGTCTCCCTTCTCCCTGGCTGGCTGTGGGGCGGGTGGAGGGAAAGCCCCAGAGCCACGCAAAGCATTTGGCTGGCTTTCCCTCCGCCCGCCCCACAGCCAGCAAGGGAGAAGGGAGACGTCCCTTCTAGCTGGCTGGCTGTGGGGCGGGCGGAGGGAAAGCCAGGCAACCGCTTTGCGCGGCTCTGGGGCTTTCCCTCCACCCGCCCCGGCGATCGCAGAGGGGGAGGAGAGGATCGGAGCAGCCCGATTTCGGGCTGATCCTGGCGCCCCCTCGCCCCTGCCGGTCGAGGAGGGGGAGGAGGGGGTCGGAGCAGCCCGAAATCGGGCTGCTCCGATCCCCTCCTCCCCCTCCACAATTGCTGGGGCGGGTGGAGGGAAAGCTGGCTTTCCCTCCACCCGCCCCACAGCCAGCAAGGGAGAAGGGAGACATCCCTTCTCCCTGGCTGGCTGTAGGGCGGGTGGAGGGAAAGCCCCAGAGCCGCGCAAAGTGGTTGCCTGGCTTTCCCTCCGCCCGCCCCACAGCCAGCCAGGGAGAAGGGAGCTTTCCTTGCCCCACTGTGGCCCCTCCCCCTCCCCTTGGCCCTGCCCCTTAGCCCCGCCCCTTTCCCCCTAATTTTCATCCTGGCTACGCCCCTGCTAATGTAGGTGCTCACATATGTGTGCATGAATGTGTGTAAATTGGACTGTAAGCACTTAAATTTATTCTACTCCAAAATATTCTTTGAGGACTTGGAACTGATGGTGCCTTCCCCGGGTCTACAGAGTGACATCTAAAGACTTCTATGGATGTTTGTCTCCAGCTTAGCATTCGGCAGGTCATTAAAACCAACTGCCTCACACCCTTTGACAAGGCAAAAGTTGTTACAGCAATGATACCATTTAAACACAAAGCCTGTCATTCTGGGCTTGACTAATTTCCTCCTGTGACCCTAGGTCGCTCTTTTCTGCCTGGAGGTATGACCTTATGATGTGGCTGCAGGACTTTCGATATAGCAGTTTGCCAGGCAGCTGCCCCTTGAGGTTTGGCTGAATGAGTAATGAGGCCCACTTCCTTTTTGAAAGGATGCAGATCCTTTTCTAAACAGAACAGCCCCTTGGGAAAGTCTAAAAATGTGGAAAGAAGGAAAGATATTACCTCTAAGGCCCTGAAAGCTTAGTACCAGTATTTTTATGGTACTGCCAGTGCACGGAACAAAAGGAAGAATTAAGACAAAAGTACCCTGCCACAAGGAGCTTACAGTCTGAATTTAGGCAGTGAGGGAGACAACCGAAAAATGGGAGAAAAAAGTGAAGTGATAGCAGGAGAGGTGAAAATGGGCAGATGTAGTTGCACTTAAACTCTGCCTCGCTGTGATAAGGAAGGAGTGGGGAACCTGTGGCCTTCTAGATGTTTTGGACCAGGGGTTCCCAACAAAATTTTCTCGAGGACCCCTCATTGAGCCGCTATTGTGACAAGGACCCCCATTACTTCCTAATCCTAAAATTAAAAAGTCAGAGCCAAATTAAGAGTCTTTTTATATTCTATATTTATACGTTTTTTACAGTTACAACAGAGTACTCCATCAGTATACAGTTAGTTTTAATTTTCAGTACTTAATGAGATGAGTTAAATCTGTCCTTTGAGTCCATTATTTCTGAAATATTAGGTTCCAAACTTGAAACTTTCACTCTGAAATCCGACCGCATGTCGAGCCGATTCCTATATTTGTTTTTCATGAAACACATGGAAGAAAATGCTTGCTTTGTTTACAAACACTACTGTTTTGCAAAGAGGCAGCGCGCACCAGGAAGGAGGGAGGGGAATGGAGAAGACAGGGTACCTGCGCAGTAGCGCACAAATGAAGCGGACGCGCACAAAGCATCTTGGGGAGGTGAGCGTTAGTAGAATGTGCGCGCTGCCTCTTTGCAAAACAGTAGTGTTTGTAAAGCGCCACCTAACGGCATACAGCAGAACTACTGCCTCTATCTAATTCTAGTTTTGCGCTAGAATCTGCTCATGCAGGAAGCGGCCAAAACAAAAAATCTTGTTATCATATGAAATATATTTAATATATATTTTATTCTAATAGCATCTTGCGGACCCCTCTGGCATAGCTCGCGGACCCCTGGGGGTCCCCGGACCACCTGTTGGGAACCACTGTTTTGGACTACAAATCTCTCCAGTCTCAACCAACCTGGCCAGTGGACAGAGGCAGAGGGAGTTGTAGCTGGAGGGTAACAGTTTCCGTCTGGATAAAGACTGAAGGTCAAGCTATAGGTTGAGGCAAACGACACACTCCAATTTCAGAACTAATATTAGAAATTCTCACTGTTAAACTAGACGTGAGGAGTGGAATGCAGACAAGCGAAAGAAAAAGATTCTCTCAGCCCTGAAGTATTGGGAAGGTGTAAGATGTTTGTGTGTGAGGGGAGAGCTAATGATGCACAACTCTAAAAGTATTCTTCTGTACAAGAGTTGCTTGGGAACATATGCGGAAAAGACCTACTGCGCTCATGTCAAGATTATGGCCTTCTCATGGGGGCTTGGTTGGCCACTGTGGGAACAGGGTGCTGTACAAATGCACCTTCAGGCTGATCTAGCGGGGCTCTCCTTCTGCTTTATTAAAAGCACCCTTTTAATGAGGATGAAAGAGGAGAGCACAAAATATGGTCTGAAGCTCAACATCAGAAAAACTAATATCATGGCCACTGGTCCCATCACCTCCTGGCAAATAGAAGCGGAAGAAATGGAGGCAGTGAGAGATTTTTACTTTCTTGGGTTCCATGATCACTGCAGATGGTGACAGCAGTCACGAAATTAAAAGACGCCTGCTTCTTGGGAGAAAAGCAATGACAAACCTAGACAGCATTTTTAAAAGCAGAGACATCACCTTGCCTACAAAGGTCCGTATAGTTAAAGCTATGGTTTTCCCAGTAGTGATGTATGGAAGTGAGAGCTGGACCATAAAGAAGGCTGATTGCCAAAGAATTGATGCTTTTGAATTATGGTGCTGGAGGAGACTCTTGAGAGTCCCATGGACTGCAAGAAGATGAAACCTATCAATTCTGAAGGAAATCAGCCCTGAGTGCTCCCTGGAAGGACAGATCGTGAAGCTGAGGCTCCAATACTTTGGCCACCTCATGAGAAGAGAAGAATCCTTGGAAAAGACCCTGATGTTGGGAAAGATTGAGGGCACAAGGAGAAGGGGACGACAGAGGACGAGATGGTTGGACAGTGTTCTTGAAGCTACTAACATGAGTTTGGCCAAACTGCGGGAGGCAGTGGAAGACAGGAGTGCCTGGCGTGCTCTGGTCCATGGGGTCACAAAGAGTCGGACACGACTAAACGACTAAACAACAACAACAACACTCCATGCCACTCTTGCCGCAGTGGCAGTGGCATCAAAAACATGCTGAAGAGACGACAGGATCCAATGATCAGAGGGCATGTGAGACCAAGCTCAAAGTCTTCATAGGTCCTTGTAGAAGACATTTTGTAAGGTGACATTCGGAAAATGTCAGGCGAGAAATACTTGCTTATTTATACTGGACCAATCTCTTTTGAAATAGACTGCTGTGCTTCACAGACAAATCCCTTTAACTGTACCATCTGTAGTAAGAACTTCCGAATATTTTCCTGCTTTTTCGTAATATTCATTAAGTAAGAACAAAGTGGCACTGTAAGATGTTCCTGACAGGGCTTTAGAAAAAGCCTTCGTAGCAAACAGGGAAAAAATGCCACACATTCTAAAATATAATGTGCTTTCCCCCTTTTTTCTGGCTGATGCAATGGACTCGTCATTTGCATTAATATTCAATATCACTCTCTTAGTTTTATTCTCTTTGCAATGGAATGTTGCTTGGACCATAATTTGTGCACTCAGAACACTTGAAGAATTAATTAGGAAATGCATATCTTATTTTGTGTGTGTGTTAACAGCTGGGTGTTCTGTGTCAATGTATGTATTTTCTGAAGTTCCAGCAGAAGGCAAAGCCACAATGAAAATCAGAGGGATGAAAGCCTGCTAGAACAGGGCAAGAATATGCACATCTGTTGATGTGCCTGGTTCTCTTCGAAAAAAAATATTATTATTATGCCATCAAAATTGCTACTTAGAGACTCAGCAAGCAAACACTCCTAAGTGAGCTAATATTATTTATGGTAGTAAGAAATAAAAACTCCATTTGCTAAGCTAACACATGACTGATGGAAAAGTCCTCCAGGTTCTGACACGGATGTTTTCTGAATGTAAGTATTGTATCCTACTACAATAGGATAGTAAAAGGAGATTGCCAAGAATTAAAAGCTTCTTTTACAACTCTTCACACTTGTTTGTTTGCTCTTTTGCCTAAAAAGTATAGTAAGACTGAAGGGGAAGGGGAAGGAGGATGAAAGACAGATGAAAGGCAACAGCTCAGTGATGGAGGAGGTACATCTGTAACTGAAGACTGCAGCTTCCATTTGCCTACAGACACAGCCTCTGTGTCTGCCTCCAGTTTGCACACAGTGTGTATCTGAAGAAGTGTGCATGCACACGAAAGCTCATACCAATGACAAACTTAGTTGGTCTCTAAGGTGCTGCTGGAAGGAATTTTTTAATTTTGTTTCGACTACGTCAGACCAACACGGCTACCTACCTGTATCCAGTTTGCACAGTGATGCAGTGGAGTTTGAAAATGGGAGGGATGTACACATTAGATTTCATGGGTCCATACCCATATCCATTTGGAAACCGATTGAGAGCCCTTTGGAGTCTGGACTGAACTGATCCGTTTTGGCCCACTGCAACCACTGGACCATTCCAGGCTGCTCTATTCCCCCCCTGAAAGCTCCAGAGGTGAGGTGGTGGTGTTAAGCTCCAGGCATTGTTAATAGGAATGCGCCCACAATCCAAGGCCGGCTAACCTGTGGCTCTCTATATGCCATGTATTCCAGCTCCCATCAGTGTCAGCCAGTGTGGTCTGGGGTGAGGGGAATTGCAGCCCCATGGATCCTAACAACCCTAGATACTGTATTGCCCTACATGTTCACAATACCGGCAGCACCTAGGATTGATGTCTCTGTTTACTGTTTACAGACTACTCAAAGCGGGCAGCGTTTCAGAAGCAGAAAAGGGATAAAAGACTCCCTCTCCTGAGTCCTGCCTGAGGCTATCAAAGGCTCAGGCTCAGTTTCAGGCTGGCTGAGCATTTTGTTGCTATATAGTGGGAAGGTTCTCTCCTGAAACATCCTGATATAGTGCATGGAAAAGAATGCTTTCACCTCATGGTATTTGAAATTGTTACAAAAGTTGGGTGTCTCCCCTTCTCTCTCTGCTGAGTGGTGGCAAGAGGTTCCAGCGGGTTCCCGGCACTCAGCCAGGGTCTGTGGTCCTTTGGAGAACTGAGATACAAGAGAGACTGTTGTAGCTTTAGGAAATATGGTTTATTCACCTATTTGCACTCAGTTTGCATGGAGGGATTCCAGATATTGCATGGTCATTTCAAGAGGGGCTTATATCCCCCACAGCAGTAAAGCCCTGGAGACCAACAAGGCATCTCTCCCAGCCTGCCCAAGAAGGATCCCAGTCCTCTTCCTTCCTTCCTTCCTTCCTTCCTTCCTTCCTTCCTTCCTTCCTTCCTTCCTTCCTTCCTTCCTTCCTTCCTTCCTTCCTCCCTCCCTCCCTCCCTCCCTCCCTCCCTCCCTCCCTCCCTCCCAGCAACCCTTGCTGGAGACTCTCTTTTCCTGCCACCTCACTCCCAGTTACCTTGGCAACCATCCAAACCCCCAGTCTCTGTTCACACCTCAGCATACCTGCCAAGCTGCTGTCGGAGAAATAAGGGACCGGGCCGGAAGTAGCAGACCGGAAGTAGTGCTGCCGCCATTTTGGAACTGGGCGGAGCATGCTCAGAAGTGACTTTTGATGCTGCTTTGCCCAGTTCCAAAATGGCCACCGCGCCAGAAGTCGCACTGCAGCCATTATGGAACTGGGCAGAGCAGCATCAAAAGTCGCTTCTGAGCATGCTCCGCCCAGTTCCAAAATGGCCGTCGCACCAGAATAAACCGGGGAAAAACAAAAAAAATCCGTTTTTTCAGCTAGGAACAGCTGGAAAAACGGGTATTTCCCGGGGAATATGGGAGACTTGGCAGCTATGCACCTCAGGGCAAGCGGGGAGGAGAGTTCCCTTGCATTGCCAATGGTTCTCTGTGGCCCTGTATTGTTTCTAAATGGCCCTAGCTTGGCCAGGTTGTTTTGCATAGGCTAGCCCAGGAATTCCTCTGCAGCTTGTATTTCTCACTTCACATTCCAAATAATCAACATCCTACCATTTATTAATTTCTATTCCCCCCCCCCCCGCAATTTATAACAAATGCAACTTATAACACATGTTTTGACTCTCCCAGGGGTTGACTCTCCCAGGATCTGGACAAAGTTCTGAGTGCATACCCAGATTCTAGGAAACTTAAGAGTTTCCCAAAAAAGAATTTAACCATGCAACAAACCCCCCTCCTTGTTTGTGAAGGGGAACTGAGGTACCATATATGAGGGTAGCCCAGAGATCATAAAGCTTCTATGCGCTTATCATTTTAAATGATGTTGTGGATCAGATATAGCCTTGGGAATGACTCCTACTTATGCCCAGCCTGAATAAATCCTTTTATTCATCAACATATCCAGAACTACCCTTGACATCTTGCATTCTGCCAAGCTGGCACAATTAGCTCTGAGCAAGTAACATTCCTTTCTCTAGTCAGGGGCGTAGCCAGGATCAAAACTAGGGGGGGGGAGCCATGGTCATTCAGGGGTGGGGCCAAGGCACGGAAGGGGAGGGGCCACGAAGTGGGCGGGGCTAAAGGGCCAGCGGGCCTGATGACATCGTGGCGGTGGCAGCAGCGGCCACCTTGTGCTTCTGGTGCTGGTAGCGTTGGCGGCTACCCTGCTTGGCTGGAGAGGACGGGAGGGTCGGGCAGGCGAGCGGGGGTGGCAGGGCGGGTGAGGGCGAGGCAAGACACGGCCGCAGCCACGACGGCTCCGAGGCGTTGCTGCATATCAGCATATTTCAACCATGGTTCAAGCCCCACCTTAGGAAAAAAATCCTGCATTGCAGGGGGTTGGACTAGATGACCCTTGTGGTCCCTTCCGACTACAATTCTATGAGTCTATTGATATATTACCATAGCATATGCATCCTTCTGCTTTCTTGAATTGTCCTACTCCTAGGCATAGCAGCCAACTCCTAGAGGCCTAGGTGCCCCCCCCAATTACTGGTAAATACCGTATTTGAAAGAGTCATCCCCCCATGTTGATGGGCTTTCTATGTGGGGCTTATCTGCCTCCCCCCGTATTTTATTAAGGATGGAAGAGGGAGGGAAGGAAGGAAGAAATAGAGAGAGAGATAACTCATATTTGTGGGTGTCTCTGGATGACGCTGTGATGCTGGAACTGCAGCAAGAGGACAGGAGGGTCGGGCAGGCGAGAGGGGGTGGCAGGGCGGGCGAGGGCGAGGCAAGGCATGGCCGCAGCCACGACGGCTCCGAGGCGTTGCTGCATATCAGCATAATATTTCAACCATGTTTCACGCCCCACCTTAGGAAAAAAAATCCTGCATTGCAGCGGGTTGGACTAGATGACCCTTGTGGTCCCTTCCGACTACAATTCTACGATTCTATTGATATATTACCATACCATATGCATCGTTCTGCTTTCTTGAATTGTCATACTCCTAGAGGCCTAGGTGCCTCTCCCCCCCCCAATTACTGGTAAATACTGTATTTGAAAGAGTCATCCCCCCATGTTGATGGGCTTTCTATGTGGGGATTATCTGCCCCCCCCGTATTTTATTAAGGATGGAAGAGGGAGGGAAGGAAGGAAGAAATAGAGAGAGGGATAACTCATATTTGTGGGTGCCTCTGGGTGACGCTGTGATGCTGGAACTCTGCATGTACAGGAGCCTTGTAAGCAGCTTTCTCTCTGCTTGATTTACAGCAGGCACGTCCAACAGGTAGATTGTGATCTACCAGTAGATCACTGGATGACTGTGGTAGATCACTGGTAGGTCACTGGCACCCCTAAAAAAAGCTCACCCAAAATTTTCCCCCTCCCTCAAAAAAGTTGAACTATGACCTGAAGCCCTAAACAAAAATGGGCCTCCCTCCCTCCTAAAAGAAGCTCAACAAGTTTGACCTAAACCCCAAAAAACAGGGCTTCCCTTCCTTTAAAAAAAACTCAACAGCTTTGACCTGAACCCCCCAAAAGGGGGTAGATCACCCCCAGTTTTAAACTCTGAGTAGATCAGAGTCTCTTAGGAGGTGGCCACCCCTGATTTACAGTATACAGATGCAGGAGGAGGGGCAGACTGGAACACCAATGCTTTTTATAAACATCACTGTGTCTGTCAAAGCTACAGCCTCCCCCCTTTCTTATTCACTTCTTTTTAGCCTTGCAGAGCCACCTTAGTCAAATTGAATCCTCTGAGTCTGCACCCTCATTAAATCGCCAATAGAACTCTTAATGCTCCTGAATGCTCATTAACAACTCCCACTTAAGAACAATAGGGTGAAATGGTCAGCTATCGAATCTTGCCTGGGGATATATGCTCCATTGTCTTAACTGCTTAACTACTGGTAGCCACTTTGCTTTATTTATTTGATGTGTTTTTGTTACTGCTGTGTCCCCCCCCCCCAGCAAGCGGAGACTTAGCTGCTCTTGCTAAAGCAAAGCCCTTTCCACTTCAGTTTTTGGAGGGGAAAAGTGCTGGTTATGGTCTGTAAAATACATTAATTTTTTTGCTTCTGGGGGGGGGCAGCTGCCCCCTTCTGCCCCCCCTGCCTACGCCCATGTCTCTAGTTGCAGGTAGGTAGCCGTGTTGGTCTGAGTCGAAACAAAATAAAAAAATTCCTTCAGTGTGCAGTAGCATGCACACGAAAGCTCATACCAAAATAAAAACTTAGTTGGTCTTTAAGGTGTTACTGAAGGATTTTTTTTATTCCTTTCTCTAGTCTCTAAGAGTTATGAAGGGAGGGTGCCAACACTGTTGAATGCACTTAAGCCATGGGGTTTGTCTTAACTCACACATGCTTTCGTAATAATGGATCTCGAGTGGGACAGGCGCCATGCGGGGATAATTAGATAATATTTGATGGAATATGATTTCAGCATTGTTCCTCTGAATAAGCGGGATTGGCATTTCAATGTCTGTGTTCCAGTTTGGGGCAAAAGGGGAAAAAAAATCAGAACATGAGCGAGCTGTGTTTTTAAAAATGCATCTTAAATATATTCTGTTCTACCTCTAAGGAGCTTAGGGTGGTGTACTTACTTTCCTCCTACAACAACCCTGTGTGCTAGGTTGGCCTGTGTGTGTGTGTGTGAGAGAGAGAGAGGGGGGGGGGAATGGAGAGAATGATTACCAGTTTTTTTCCAATGAATCCAGGGACACTTTTTTTTTTTAAAGCTGAATAGCAACAGGGAGTCAGTAGTGGGGATGATGAGCTAAAGATAAATATGCTTTCAGGCAATACTGAATTCTGATCTTCTTTTGCCAGCTTATAGAGGAATTTTTCCTAGTCTACATGATGCCATTATTTGAGTTCAATTGTACACCTGTTAATCATATAATGTGATAATCACTTCTTAGAAGACTTCTAATTATGTTCACATTAGCCTTTCTGATCATGAAGGTATATTATATCCAATAAATTGCAGACCTCCTCGTGATGAAAAGCTAGGCCAATAACTGCCCAAGTATCATTGATAACGGATTCCTCTTTGTTCTATTATCATCAAAGGAGCAGTCTGAATACTATTTATCTGTCAAAATTGGAGTTGTTAACCTTGATGTTGCAGCTTGTAAAGAGGGGAGATAAATGTCTCCTTCAACAGGCACTTGAAACCTTCTGCTGTAATTTATTACAAAACTGCCACCCCAATAAAAATGATAAATACGAAAGGAACATTGTGTAAAACAAAAACAAAAAGAAAAGAAAATAACTGGATCCAATCCAGGTTACAGGTAGGTAGCCGTGTTGGTCTGGATCGAAGTAAAATAAAAAAATTCCTTCAGTAGCACCTTAAAGACCAACTAAGTTTTTATTTTGGTATGAGCTTTCGTGTGCATGCACACTTCTTCAGATACAGTGAAATGGAAGTTTCCAGGCACTTATGTAGAGAAGGGGTGGGGAGGGGTGGGGATGGGGAGGGGGGATCACTCAGAAGGGTGGTGGAAATGGGTGATTGACTGACTGATAGCTGTTGATGACCGCAAACGACTGCAAATGGTTTTGCATGAAAAAGCAAGGGTTGAGATGGCTGAAGATCGCTTATCATGTATAATGAGATAAGAACCCGATATCTCTGTTCAAACCAGGTCCCTCCATGGTTTTGAGCTTGGTGATAAGTTGCAATTCAGCAACTTCTCTTTCCAGTCTATTTCTGAAATTCTTTTGTAGTAAGACAGCTACTTTGAGATCTTGTATAGAATGTCCTGGGAGATTGAAGTGTTCTCCTACTGGTTTTTCTGTCTTCTCTCTGCACTGGAGAACTCCATCAGGAATCACCCGGCCTGGCAGAAGTTCCACAAGGAAAAACAAACCATTTACCACTCTCAACTGGAGTTACTGAAGAACCAGAAAAATAAAAAACTCTGCAACCTTTCCAACCTACAGGCCACCAATCAAAACAAGATCAACAACATTGTCAATCTTTCACAGCAAACACTCAGCCCAGCTGAGGAATCCGTCCTTTCACGGGGACTATCATTCTGCCCTGCCAAATCCCAACACATGATTCAGTTCTGCGGGGACCTGGAAGCATTTTTCCGCCGTTTACGCCTGAAGGAGTATTTTCATCACACACAAGAACAAGACAAAGTAGAACAAACTACATCCCCACAACACAACACCTCTCAACTTACTGGGGAACAACCATCACCCTCCAAACGCATCAATGAACAGAACATTGACCACCAACTACCACCGAAAAGAAGTTACACAAAAAGGGACTCCACATGGACCCCTCCTGATGGACGCAATACCACACTAGATCTGTACATCGAATGCTTCCGCCACAGAATCCAAACGGATGTGACCAGAAAACACCATCGCTTACAACAAAATCTAAACCATGCTGAAAGGAGAGCCATAGAAAATCTCAGGAACAACCCAGACATTATAATTAAAGAGGCAGACAAGGGTGGAGCTGTCGTCATCATGAACAAAACTGATTACATCCAAGAGGCCCACAGACAACTTTCCAATACTGCCTTTTACATGAAATTGGACTCAGACCCCACACAAGCATACAAAAAAGAACTGAACAAGATTATTAAGGAGCTACCCCTACACATCCAAGAACAGATCCTCACAAACACACCAGCGGAACCTCGGCCAGGAACTTTCTATCTTCTACCCAAAATACACAAACCAGGAAACCCAGGACGCCCCATCATCTCAGGTATTGGCACCATTACAGTGGGTGTTTCCGGCTATATGGACTCTGTTCTGAAACCATATGCTATCAGTGCTCCCAGCTATGTACGTGACACCACAGATTTTCTGAGGAAAATACAATATTTGAACAATCTTCCTAACAATACTATACTAGCCACTATGGATGTGGAATCTCTATATACCAACATCCCACACAATGATGGTTTACAAGCCATAAGGAACACCATTTCAGATAAAACCACAGCGGACTTTGCTACCAAACTCTGCCACTTTGTCCTTACCCACAACCACTTCAAATTTGGTGATGACCTGTTCCTCCAGATCAGCGGCACAGCCATGGGCACCCGCATGGCCCCACAGTATGCCAACATCTTCATGGCAGATTTAGAACAACGTTTCCTTAACTCCTACCCACTCAAACCTCTCCTGTACCTGCGATACATTGACGATATTTTTATTATCTGGACACATGGACAACAGACCCTGGAAACCTTCCACCAGACATTCAATGACTTTCACCCCACCATCAACCTAACAATGAACCAATCTATGCAAGAAATACATTTTTTGGACACTACTATAAAAATACAGGATGGACGTATAGACACCACCTTATACAGAAAACCAACTGACCGACAAACATATCTACATGCTTCTAGCTACCATCCCAAACATACCAAACAATCCATCGTATACAGCCAGGCCTTACGTTACAACCGCATCTGTTCCAACTCTACAGACAGAGAATCTCACCTAAGAGATCTACAGCAAACCTTTTTAGAACTAAAATATCCACCTGATGAAGTTAAACAACAGATCAACAGAGCCAGACAGATACCTACAGAGAACCTGCTGCAAGACAGACCCAAAAAAGAAAATAACAGAACACCACTAGTCATCACATACAGCTCCCAAGCTAAAACAGTACAACGCATCATCAGAGATCTACAGCCTCTCCTGGACAATGACCGCTCCCTTTCTCAAGCTCTGGGAGGAAGACCTTTCATTGCCTACAGACAGCCACCCAATCTTAAACAACTCCTCACCCACAATAATACAACCACCAGACTTAACATGGACACTGGTACCAGAGCCTGCAATAAACCCAGATGCCAACTTTGCTGCCACATACACCCAGACAACACCATTACTGGCCCCAACAACATCCAACATACCATCTCAGGACTATTTAATTGCTCATCCTCTAACATTGTGTATGCCATCAAATGCCAACAGTGCCCTTCAGCTCTCTATATTGGACAAACAGGCCAAACCCTACGCCAAAGGATAAATGGACATAAATCTGACATCAGGAACCAGAAGACAGAAAAACCAGTAGGAGAACACTTCAATCTCCCAGGACATTCTATACAAGATCTCAAAGTAGCTGTCTTACTACAAAAGAATTTCAGAAATAGACTGGAAAGAGAAGTTGCTGAATTGCAACTTATCACCAAGCTCAAAACCATGGAGGGACCTGGTTTGAACAGAGATATCGGGTTCTTATCTCATTATACATGATAAGCGATCTTCAGCCATCTCAACCCTTGCTTTTTCATGCAAAACCATTTGCAGTCGTTTGCGGTCATCAACAGCTATCAGTCAGTCAATCACCCATTTCCACCACCCTTCTGAGTGATCCCCCCTCCCCATCCCCACCCCTCCCCACCCCTTCTCTACATAAGTGCCTGGAAACTTCCATTTCACTGTATCTGAAGAAGTGTGCATGCACACGAAAGCTCATACCAAAATAAAAACTTAGTTGGTCTTTAAGGTGCTACTGAAGGAATTTTTTTATTTTACTTGGATCCAATCCAGAAAAGTTAAGTGTCGGAGTCAATGAGACTTGATCACACTAGCATCTTGCATTCTTAGTATCAATGGGGCAAAACTTCCTCTGCATTGTAGTTCAGCAACCTTCTGTACAAGGATGACTTAAAAGAATTTGCAGAGCAGTAGGACTGAGTCTTTTGCTCCTCAGATTTAGCTCTGGGAATGACACGTGCCTTAACTCTGTTACTGCATTTAATTTTGCAAGACGCTTCGAATGGGTATGGTGGAGTTCCACATTTTTTTACAACCTATAGGCTTCTTCAAGGTGATTCACTAGCAAATTGTTCAAATGACTGGAAAGGGCACAGCTACTCTCGTTGAAGAGCATTGCCATTTTGAAAGGTTGGGTTTTCCTGCAAATCAACATTTTGTATTTAGACAGGAAGGAAGTAGCTCTGGCAGTGTTGATAAAATATGGAACAGATTTTGGGATCATATTATTGCCACAGGCATGACGCAGTTCTGGAGTTCTGTTTCTGTTAAACTAGAGCAACACAGGGTTCTTAAAGGACACAAACAAGACTTTTAGCATAAAATGAAACCTCTGTGCTTTAACTAAAAGCAATCCAGAGCACTTTAGGGCTCTGCAGGAAACATTTTGGACAGCCTCAATTTTTGCATAGCCCATGGACCTAGGAAAAGAGAGGGAAACAAAGAAAATGCAGTGCAGAAAAGCTCAAAATGAGGAGTTCAGATACTTTGTGGGGGCCTCAATCTGATTCTGAGTTTTTGTTGGCAATGTGCCTCAACAGGATGGGAAAGAAACTCTTGAATCACCTCGATTCACCTTGTTTTTCAGCCCCTCCACTTGGCCCATGCATGCAACTATTATTTGTTGCACTTGTTGCACCCTACATTTCCTCCAAGGTGGTCCACGTGGTAAAAGGTAAAGGTAAAGGTAAAGGGAGGGATGCGGGTAGCGCTGTGGGTTAAACCACAGAGCCTAGGGCTTGCCGATCAGAAGGCTGGCGGTTCGACTCCCTGTGACGCTCCCGTTGCTCGGTCCCTGCTCCTGCCAACCTAGCAGTTCGAAAGCACGTCAAAGTGCAAGTAGATAAATACAGTGGGAAGGTAAACAGCATTTCCGTGTGCTGCTCTGGTTCGCCAGAAGCGACTTTGTCATGCTGGCCACATGACCTGGAAGCTGTATGCCTGCTCCCTCGACCAATAACGCGAGATGAGCGCCGCAACCCCAGAGTCGGCCATGACTGGACCTAATGGTCAGGGGTCCCTTTATCTTTACCATTAAGTCCAGTCGTGGATGACTCATCTCGCTTTACTGGCCGAGGGAGCCGGCGTACAGCTTCCGGGTCATGTAGCCAGCATAACAAAGCTGCTTCTGGCAAACCAGAGCAGCGCACGGAAACGCCGTTTACCTTCCCGCTGGAGTGGTACCTATTTATCTACTTGCACTTTGAAGTGCTTTCGAACTGCTAGGTTGGCAGGAGCAACGGGAGCGTCACAGGGAGTCGAACCGCCAGCCTTCTGATCGGCAAGCCCTAAGCTCTGTGGTCCTCATGGTAGTTGTGAGAATAAACTGCCATTACCACATAATTAGCCTTTGAAGTTGGGTTAAACTGAGAGAATCTTATGTAAGCTTCATGTGAATGAGTACGGCTGGTCCAACACAGGGGAGTAGCCAGGATCAAAAGTAGAGGGGGGCAAGGGGCGGGGGCAAGGGGCGGGAGGGGAGGGGCCACAGCGGAAATGTGGGCGGGGCCATGTGGCCTGTGCCTCCCAGGTCTTCGGAGGAGGCGGCCCCAGGCTCCCGCTCCTGGCGCGAAGCTCCAGAGTCGCGCAGGGAACGCGAGCCTGTGGCTGCCTCCTCCACGCCTCACAGGTCTTCGGAGGAGGCGGCCCCAGGCTCGTGTTCCCTGTACGACTCTGGAGCTTCGCGCCGGGAGCGGGAGCCTGGGGCTGCCACAGTGCGCCCCTCAGCTTTTGCTTCTAGGGGGGGGCAATTGCCCCCTCCTGCCCCCCTGCCTACGCCCATGGTCCAACATGTAGACTTGGTTATTCTTTGGCAACAGCAGTCTTTCTGAAGGCAGCTGAGGCAGACCGACAGGCAGCATTTCCAGCCCGAACACGGACAGTGGTTCACTCAATAATACATCTGTGTCAAGGATGGCTTCTTCTTTTTAATTCCATACCACTAATTGCCATCGAACTGTTAGCCGCCAATGGTGCTAATTGCTATTTGTAGTTGTTTTGTTCTTTTAAAGTGGAAATATCAATGGAAACTTAAATAATAGCAAAGAAAGAGTTCTGTTCAGGAAGGGCTTCAGGCGCCGTGTGGTGATGGATGATCATAACAATGGCTATATATCTCCGTCCAGAATCAAAGTGGCATATAAATGGTTTAAATAAACAAGGAAATAAAATTTGCCAGGTAAAATTATTTAAGAAACTTTCTGAGAATTTGGAGAGAGTGTGGCAGTTTGGAACGGTTGCTCCTACCTCATCAAAAGAGAATAGAACTTAATCAAGTTAAGAGATTTTCCCAACGGGTAGTTTTCCTATTACTTGTGAAAGGTGCTAGAAAGAATGTTGGCTTGTGAGCAAAGAGCTTAATGTTTTTAATGACAACTGAGAGAGATATGGAGTCCTACACATTTACTTTGTTGGCTCTGTTCAAATAGGTTTTTGAAACAATACTTTTTTAAAAACCCTGTTTACCAGAGGGAAAAGTTGAAGAAGTGAACGCACTAGAAACAGTGACCTCTATTTCAAGCTGCCGTCGACTCCTGGGGGGGGGAGGGGAGCTATTGTCTGTCTCCATTCCTAAAATGCCCTCCCATCAAGGGAGCTTGATCTGTATTTATTACAAGTGGCACTGTTCTGTCTTTTGAGAAAATGCCCATGTTTATTATAATGCTATAAAAATGGCACTCTCAATAGAGGCTTCAAAGAAACTGTTTCCTATTCTGTGCTTTTCCTCCTCCTTTTAGTCCCAGACAAATGCTAGCCAAAATCTCCCTTCAAAAATGATGTCTTTTTCTCCCCCACGCTGTACCATATGGTTGATTGAGACCAGTTTTCTCTGGCCTACTTGCCTCTCATTCTGGAGCCGATTTATCCAAGAGACTAAAATAGGGCTAACTTTGCTGGCAAGAAAAGAAAGCTCCAGCTAAAATGAAAATTGTGGCATCTAGAAGCCAAGGGCTTCTCACAAATGTTCAGATCAGATTGAAGCGCATTATTCATTTCTGTATTTGATATGGTTCTCCCCACCACAAAAAAGATATATACCTTTTTGTTTTGTTCTGTAACTGAGCAAGCTTGGGACAACAGCCTAAACTAGGTTGATCCAGAAAGTTTCAAGATTGCGGCATGTGCAATAACCCAAATGTAATCTTAAAATGACAAGTATCTGGTCAGTGATTTTAAAAAGTCTAGCTTTGCCAATACCTAACATTTAACATATGAAAGCTAGATGCTTTGGTCTACGGAAAAGCACACTAAAGACCAGGCATCCCCAAACTTCGGCCCTCCAGATGTTTTGGACTACAATTCCCATCTTCCCCAACCACTGGTCATGTTAGCTAGGGATCATGGGAGTTGTAGGCCAAAACATCTGGAGGGCCGCAGTTTGGGGATGCCTGCTAAAGACCCAAGGATGTAGGAACCACAGTAATTTTAAAACATTTGCCTCATAAGGCAAGGTAGGGCATACTGCATATATAGCAGGAAGGTGGGATATAAGTCTTTAAAATAATTAATACTCCTTTTGACAATCTCTTCTTAGAATGCTCATAATTTCATCTTTTGCTTTTCAAGCAATCTTTGATCATGGCCCAAGACATTTTGCTACCCACAGCTAGGAATGAATGGATCTATCTTTTTCAGTTCCTCTTAGTTTCTCATTTTCCAGTATTAAAGTCAGTCATTTATATTGCTGCAGTGTCTAAATGGTAGAGAAGTCTGCCAGCCTCACCTCAGGAACCCTTATACCAAGTGTGGCAATGATATATCGAGAGATGGCTGAACCTGTGCCAAAAAACAGGTGAAATCATGCAAGTCCTGTTTTGTTCTGTCATCTTGATTCAAAACGGCAATCAGCATTCAAAGGTTGACCAAGAACCCTCAGAAAATCTATGCCAAAAATGGGTGAAATCATGTCAATGTTACATTTTGGTCCCCCATCAAGAATCAAAATGGCAGCCAGCATCCAAATATTGACAACCTCCACACTCACCACAGGAACTGCCATACCAAGTTTGGCAAGGATATCTCTAAATGCATAAAGAGCAAACAGACAAACCACATTCCAAAACATTTTATTGTCTTTTAATATAATCATATTATATAGTATCAAAAGCCTTTCTTTGTCTTACACAAAACATAAACATCGATTCTCCATCCCTTTAAGGGATTTTCTTGGCACCCTTTCAAAGCAACAGAGGGATGTGAAGTTTCTCAACCATTGTTCCATCAAGAAGGCAAAAGTTAGAAAGGACTCTGTTCTTCCAGCCAGTTTCTTCTTGTGATAATATCATCCCATAATGAGAATGGTAGAAAATAAGTAAAAATAAAACCCTTTTTTTGGTTACCTTATTCATTTGTAAGAAGGAAAGACAAACTCTCTCAGATTGCATACTCAGAAAAGCACACACGCACGCAAAGAAAATAAACCCCAAAAGCACATTTGGTTGTCATCTGCTGTACAAATATTTTGATAAACGTTACAGGAAAACACTACTGCTGAATTATGTCAGAAAGTTCCTTGAAAAGAAGCTCATGCCCTGTCGGGCATTTTGAGATGTATTTATTTCTATAATAAAGCTGGCAAAGCTGTTCAAATAATGTCAGAGTTGTAATAGCACCCGATTATGAGGAGGTTTGACAATGGAATGTCAATGGAAAAGGCCCTGAGCACAATGAAGCAGCAATCACTTGGCATTTATGTAGAATGGACAGTAATGGGCTGTGAATGAAACTCTCACTCACTCAAAAGGCGCTCTTTCCATCCCAACCTTGTGTTCTTGGGACAATCAGACCCCTCCAATGAGAAGTATCTCTCCCCCCCCCAATGGCCCACACTCATTTTCTCTTGAGTAAAGGAGGAAATGAAAAGTTATTGTGTGAAATTTCATCTGGCAGCCTTGGTTAGCTTATACAAATAGCCCCCTTCTCTAAATACAAGCAGACACTGGGGAAAATATGAAACAATGCCCTTTTTCCCAAATAACATTTAAACAGAAAAAAGGCATACATATACAGTGAGATTCAGTGGTTTGGTCATATATTTTCTAGTCTTCACATGCCATCATAAATTCAGAAGGAAGAATATAAGAATAAGAATATTTAGCATATGTGTGTGCCGCCGGGGTGCAAAGATCCACCCAGTGCTCCCAAATTGAGTTAATTCCGCGTGCGCGGCGCCATTGAGAATGACAAGTGCCACCATTGAGTCTGACAAGCGCCACCGTTGTGAATGACAAGTGCCGCTTTGGTAAATGAGCACACAAAGTCAAAAGTCCTTTAGTGAAACAGTAGGTATACATTTCGGTAATACAGTGGTGCCTCGCTAGATGAATGCCCTGTAAGACGAATTTTTCGCTTAACGAAGAGATTTTTCGAGCGGAGGTTGCCTCGCAAGACGGATTCGTTTTACAAAAAATTTGTCTAGCGAATCGCGGTTTCCCATAGGAATGCATTGAAATTCAATCAATGCGTTCCTATGGGCAAAAATAATAATAATTCAATGCATTCCTATGGGATTCGCTAGACGAATTTTTCATTATACGAATTGACCTGTGGAACGAATTAAATTCGTCTAGCGAGGCACCACTGTACCTAGATATATACCGTATGTATTTTGTTTTTCTAGCTTGATCAAAATTATTTATTATTTCATAACAGGCAGATAGTTAAGAGCTTAGGCAGCTTCAGCAGTGGGCACTGGGTGCCCCCCCTGAATTCGGTGCCCGGGTTCCCCACCCCTTGCATCCCTGGATAAAGACAGCCTGAGCATAGACATTAGACATTAGAGCACCCTTTTCCAGCCACAGTGGACTATTAATTTCCACCACCCCTGACCATTGAGCTTGCTGGCTGAGACCAATAAGGAAGGGTATGCAATGCTACAAAGTAAAAAATAGTAATGCTCGTCTCATATTAAAATACTCTCGTAACAGTGATGGATTTTAGCTTTCAGACTCTCTAATGTAAGAGGAGATAAGTGTATGCTCCTAAAACCATCTCTTGGGGAATTATATGCAATTCAGCTTTTTCTCCACAGTTGCTGGAGTAGAGAGCACCATTGCTATGCCCTGTTGGCTGCCTTCAGACACAACATGTTTGCTGTTGCTAATGTCCTACAGGAAAAATGGCATTCTCTTTCACAGCTAATATCATTTAAGAGTGGGAAAGTATACTTGTTGACACTCTTCCAGATGTATACTTTCTTTCTTCTATGAATCATGGATTCCACTTTGCTTCACAGACAGACAGCGGAGGAAATTCTCATGTTTCCTTACTTCTTGGAAGACAATATTTACATCATGCGAACATCTCCTTGAACAGGCATCCCCAAACTGCGGCCCTCCACATGTTTTGGCCTACAACTCCCATGATCCCTAACTAACAGGACCAGTGGTCAGGGAAGATGGGAATTGTAGTCCCAAACATCTGGAGGGCCGAAGTTTGGGGATGCCTGTCCTTGAACATCATGTTTTGTGAAATCCACTTTTCATTCCTGAAAATACTGTTGGTGGTGGGTAGATTCTGTGTGCATTTTTTTAAGCATCAGGCAAAATAATTCCTGATAACAGAGCAAAGAAACTAAATCTGAATTTAAACCAAACAATGGCCTATTATGATACAAAAATCCAATACAGATGAGCACACAGGTGTTTGGAACATGGACCTCAAAGGTGGTTTCATCTGAAATACACTTACTGGCACTATTATTACCACATGAAGCAAAAAGCTTCATTTCACCGCACAGATTCAGCCTCTTTTTACAACATGGAGCATCTGGGCAGCTGAAGCAAAAACAAAACCAGAAAAACCAAAAGCAAGCAAGCAAACAAACAAACAAATAGCCAACATGGAACTGTCTTTCCTCTCAGCATCAAATGACACTGCATCTCTTGATGCTGAAAATCGTTTATTGTTAAATACGAATGGAAATGGGTAGAGAAGAGAAGCAAAATTTATCACAAGAGTAAGAAGACTTTAAATCGGCATTTCCCTAAGTACCCCCTGGGGGTTTGCAAAAGGGTTTCCAAGGGTCATAGGTTTTATTTTACCTGCAGAAAACAATTCAAAGATAAAATAGTTCAGAAGCTATGCCTTTACAACTTGAGTCAGAAGTCACACAGTGCTGTTCCCTATGCAGTCCTTGCAGCTGGTCTTTTCAATGGTTCCAATCTTTTATCCTGTATAACGGTCTGGATTCCCATGCTTTAAATACTTCATATTTATCTTGAAAGAAAAGCCTTGGGTGGCTGAATACTGGGATGAAAGGTGACTTAATTGAGCCTAGGTTGGAACTCCAGCACAGTCGTACCTCGGAAGTCAAACGCCTTGCAAGTCGAATGTTTTGGCTCCCGAACGCCGCAAACCTGGAAGTGATTGTTCCAGTTTGTGAATGTTCTTTGGAACCCAAACGTCCGAACCCGAACGTCCGTCGCAACTTTTGTGGCTTCTAATTGGCTGCAAGAGCTTCCTGCAGCCAATCAGAAGCCGTGACTTGGTTTCTGAACCATTTTGGAAGTCGAATGGACTTCCGGAATGGATTCCGTTCGACTTCCAAGGTACCAGTAACAACTGCACTTCCAAACCCATAAGGTCGCATATAGAAAGGCACTACCCTGTTTCTCCAAAAATAAGACATACCCATAAAATAAGCCGTAGCAGGATTTCTAAGCATTTGCGCAATATAACCCATACCCCGAAAATAAGACATAGTGATAGGTGCAGTTCTGGAGGGGGCCAAGGAAGAGGCTAGGCTGGACACGTAATAAAAAAAATAAGACATCCCCTGAAAATAAGCCACCATGGGTTTTTTTTGAGGAAAAATAAATATTACCGTAGACGGTGTCTTATTTTCAGAGAAACACGGTACTAAGCTTATGTTCAACTTCTCTTTTGTTGTACAGCTATTTAAAAGCTGCTACCACTTTAAGATCCACTTATCTGGAATCGTGACATGGAGGGTCTCGAAAAAGTACAGGGACTTTGGCAGGCTCAGCAGCTGCCATTCTGCCAAGCCATGGGGCTGATAAGCTTTTACTCTAGCTTTGGACCAAACGGGCATATTTTTCCAATTTTTATTTTTTTATTATCAGAAAGCAGACTGCATACGAGACTTCAGCCACATTTTTACAGAGACCACATTTTAAACCACTGATCTAATGATGTTATAGGATTGGAACATAGACTGGCTTTTGGCATGGAAAAGACGAGAAGACACTGGGCTGGATTAAGGCTGGTGGCAAAGATTCAAGGCAGTTACATCATTTTCAAAGCCTCCTAACTTGCTTAACTCCCTTCCCCACAGCTGTACTCTGGAGAAAGAGAGGCTTCTCGACACAAATGTGTTGCTAACCTTCCTTGTCTGGAATGCTTGCATCCCCTGCTATGCCCTTATCCACAGGAGTTGGCAGCGCATCCCGTTTGACTGCTTGAGGTGAAACGAGAAGTACCACCGGCTCTGCTACTGGCAGAGAAGCATGGTATCGGCGTCGATCTCGGAGGAGATTGCACCGGTTTCCGGTGAGATCTTGCTGAAATTGTGCAAGATCTCAAGGACTCCGCAAGAACTCACACAATTTCAGTGAGATCTTGTGAGAAATTGGCAGGATCTCACCTAAAATTGGCATTGGGGCAGGCAGGGTGCCCCATGGAGGCACTGCCTTGCGGGCTTCTGCCACCTGAAGCGGCAGCCTCACCCGACCTAATGCCTGTGCCAACTCTTCATTCACAACACAAATTTGAAGCACCCTTACAATATGGTTTCCTCCTGGGAACTGAAGTTTTTTAAGGGTGCTGGGAATTGAAGCTATGTTGGGGTAAACAATAGTTTCCATGATTTTTTTTGGGGGGGGGGAGTCACATGCTTTAAATGCAAAGTGTGGGTGTGACTAGTCTTGCAGAAATCCCCAATCCCATTTTGAGAATCTTTTCCTGCATAAAACTTGGAGCCATCCATTGAAGCTGAATGTTGAAAGATTTGGGACAGGCCCAAAGACAAAGTGCATAGTTAAACTATGGAACTTGCTGCCACAAGAAGTAAAGATGGCTACCAACTTCGGTGGCTTTAAATTAGACAAATTCGTGGTGGGTGAAGCTGTCAATGGCAATGAGCCATGGTGGTGATGTCCTGTCTCTACTGCCAGAGAAAATAAGTCTGTGAACGCCAGTAACTGAGAACCAATTACATCCTTTAAGGCACATACAAAGTTATTTTTTTCCTAGTCACATTTCACAGATTCAGTCTTTCACATTTTGGAGGATTAGATTTGCATCAATAAATCAGGAAGCAAATTTAAGACTGCGATCTGAAAATCCAAATGTGCACCCAATAATTCATTAAGCTGGTAGTAGTTGATTCCGTTTTACAGAATTACAAAACATCTATTTCAATCAAACCAGTCAGGAGGCACCGCTGATTTAGCAATAATTAGACTCTCTTAACTAAAACATGGAGGGAAAGGTAATCAACCTTAAAGATACATGGGGAAAGTCCCCCCTCCCCCCCAAAAGAAATTATATCTATTTTTTTTCCAAACCTCAGTAATTCCTCCGCATCATCCTAATTATTTCTTACCAAGTAAAGCAATTTTAAAAAGAGCTTCAGATGACTTTCTCTTCTTCCTAGATGCCATGTCGAAAAGGAAAATGAAGAATGCCAATTTTAGTGGGTTGTCAGTGTTGTTAAAATACACATAACATCTCAAGGGATGCCTGTTCTGTTATTCTTTCTGTACCAGATAACAGTACAGTTTTATTGGTGCACTGAAGTTTGAATATGCTGCATGTTTTTTTTTATTTAATAGTAGAGCCTTCTGGTGCATGAATTTCCTGAAAAACAACAGTAATAAACACTTGGCAATATTCTACCTGTTTTATCCGCACACGAAACTTAATAAAGTCTGAAATTCAGAGTGAATTTTAGATGGGGGAAATGATGCATTGTGGAACACTTTCACAAGCTGAAGTTATGAGCTCTGTGGAACTGAACTGAATTCACAAAAACCCCATAAGAGAAGAGGGTGCATGCAATGGTTTAAACAATGGGCAAAAGGAAAATGGCAACCCAAATTCTGCTGCTGATGGAAAGAACAGCCGTGGCAAACACCCTGGTGTCACAGATTACAATTCTGCTGGAAACTGGCTATTGTAAAGTATTGGGCTATTGTTCATCTCAGCTTTGTTTTCTGCTTCCCCCAAAACACATGATATCCTGCGTAGTGGTTAGAGCAGGGTTAGCCAACAGGTCCCTCCCAGGGGTGACAACTCCCATCACCATGACTATTGTCCATGTTGACTGGAGCTGATAGGCATTTGGGTCAAACAACATTTTTGGAGGGGACCACATTGCCTACCAAGGAGTGAGTTAGCATCCTAAAGTTCAAATCCTCACTCAAGCATGAAGCACAGTGGGTGGCTTTGGCACAATCTCCCTGTCTCTCACACAGCCTGAGTCACGTGAGGAGAAAATGGGGAGCTGCTCTGAACGCCTTGGAGTAATAAAACCATTTTGCCATTCCAGTTTTATCAAGCCATTCACGTTCTTTCTTTCAAGTAGTTTTGAGAACTTCACCATCATTCCTTGACCAAGGACAAAAGTTTCAAGCAAACTGAATGTGGATTTGACTCTTCCACAATATCACGACTGGGTCAACCTAGTAAGCAAATAGAATGCAATAATATACATTTCACCCAAATCGGTGCAAAACACATCTTGAGATGAAGCCTGGGTGGTTATTTCTTTTAAAAAGAAGACCCCACAAAGACAAACCAATTAAAATTAAGCATGTTTCAATCTCTTCCAAGGAAAGATGGGCTCCCATGTGTCTGTTCATTTGATACTGTTTTCCTTGATGAAATCATATTTACAATATAATCTTACCAGGAAGACAACTTTTAAGGAAATTCATTATGAACTGTGAGAACTATTCATTTTAATGATAATAACTTGCCTACACAGTCTTCTTTCGATGTGATAAAAGCCATGGGATTAGGCTAAATATTGTCATGGTAACAGTAAGAAAAAGAAATACTTTTAAAAGGGTTTCCCATAAGCGAGAACAGCTCACATTCAGTAAGTAGCCTTCAATAGAAGTTGACATCTGTTATTCATTTGTTGTTTCTTGGTTTCAAGAAAGGCAGGGATAATTGGAAATAGTCAAGTGTTCTGGGAACGCATCGAGTGAAAGGGCTCTTAGAGCTTCTTAAATACTGGTCTGTTTATCCCTAAAAACATTACGTATGTACCTTCCTTGCCCATTTACACACTGGACAGGCTAGTTGCTTAGTGTCTTGTATTGCTCCTTTTCTTTTTGATCAAATCGGACCTGTCCCTTAAATAAAACAAAGAGTGGATCTACTGATCTAGCTGAGGAAATACCACCCATTTTGAAAACCCAAAGATGAGAGGAAGAGAGAATGGAGGATATGATAAAGGGAAATGCTTGCTTCCATCTGACATTTTGCATTACATGTGGTTTATCTCATACTTCCCTTGCTTAGATGGCAAAAAACCCAATGGTTGTTTGACAAAAGGGCCATAGCTCAGTGGTAGAGCGTCTGTTTTGCATACAGAAGGTCCCAGGTTCAACCCCTGACATCTCCATGGAGGGCTGAGACAGTTTCCTGTCTGAAATCCCAGAGCGCACCAGTGCAGATGATACTGAGCTGGATGAACAAATGATATGACTCTCAGTATATGGCAGTTTCCTATGTTCTTCCCAAGTCTAGCCAGAAGAACCTTTCCCCCAAATCTATAGCATATCAGCATCTCAAAATGGTGGTGTGGTAAACTCTGCTATGCAGGCACACTGCTGGATTGGCTCCACCGGTGCCCTGACCTCCTGCCGCCATGCTCTCTCACTTTCCCTTCCAGGTAGTGATAGTGATTCCACTGCCATCAGGCCAGTTGTGCAAGGGATCCCCTCCTCATCACTGCTCCTTCCATGACCAGATGAGAACAGCTGAAGGTGAGAGAGCTGTTTGTGATGTGGCTGCCTTCCCCAATCCCAGCTAAACACACACACACCCAAAAAACAGCTTGCAAAGGGAATTTATGTGTGGTTTATGTGACATAGAGATACAAGGATTGATTTGATGATGACTCACTTAGGGCCACCATATAACCTCCAAAACTTTGAAGCCAAAATCCAGGACACCATCTTCCCAGACAACATCTTTCCCTTTTTTTAAAAAAAAAACTCGTGAGAGCATAGCAGTCATTTTGGCAATTTCGCACCGCAGTCCGTCCGTCCCCAAGTGCTTTTTTCAGGGGGAAGTCACACAGTGAAATCATGCAAGATCACAGCAACCCAAATAGCCCCTGTTCTCTTGAGATAAAAAACAGGATGTTTTTCTGGGACACTTACCACCAGTCTGATAATTTACCTTTGGCCTGATGACTTTTGTTTTGTTTTTTAAAAAATACATTTTTACTCATTTTGTAATAAGAAATATAACAAACACAAAATACATACACAGAATAACAAACAACCACAACCCCAGAAAAAGAAATAAAATAAAAATAAAAAGAAAGAAAAAAGAACAATAAAAGCAGGCAACCTTAAACTTTGTTTCATATAACAGGGTATAGTGTTCCAGCTCTCACCCAGAAACTTTCCTTCTCCCAGCCTCCCACCCTGAGAGAACTTCCCTTCCCTGCCTCTATTCTAAATTAAAACAACCACTCAACCCAAAACAAAGCACAAAAAATAAAAATACAAAAATCTTGTTTTCTCATCTAATTACCTTGACATAATCAATTGGACTTCCTCGAACCCCTCTTTCTGACTTTCATTTTAACTCATCTTTGGCAATTTACTTAATTCCTAGCTTTATCTCTTGTTTAATCAAATCCTTCATATATATTCCCACTATTCTAAACATATTTTACCACCATTTCCCCCATTACCTAACTTATAATTCTTATTCTATTCTTATTCCCTTTCTTTTATAATTTGAAATATTTTCATACCTTTAGCCTAAACGCCCCTTCCAAAAATTTCCATAAATTCCATTATTTATAATATTCTTTAAAATAAAATTTAAATTACTCATAATCTTCTACCACCCCCATCGTAACCACAGATTCCATGATTTCCCTTGTTTCAATTATTAAAATCACAAACCATCCATTCCAAATTCAACCCAAATCATCTGTCCATCTTACCATAGCATTTTAATTTTCACCCCACTCCAAATTTCCAATATTTTGAACCCCAAAATTCCTCTTAGCCCCCTGCCACCCCCCCAAACGTCCTCCAAATATTGTCCTTTCCCTCTTCCAGGTCTTCTTCCCATCTCCAATATTCTTCACCTCCTTTTCTTTGAGCAAAAGCAAAGTCCTTTAATGCTTCTTCGTAAATCATGTCATCCACTCCAATATCCAAATCAGCATTTTCTCTCTCTTCTTCTGATTTTCCTTCAACTTGTTGTTTGTGCTCTTCGAAGAATTCCCTAATTTTTTTCACCTCTAAAGTACATGTTCTCAGCTCCTGCTTGATTTCCGAAAATAGTTTGAAGGCGTTCTCATAGAAGACAGCTGTTGTTCACATATCTCAGTTTGAAGGTCGCAGTAGAGCAGAAACAGGAAATGGGGGAGGTTCTTAAGTCCAAACTCCAAAATCAAAAGTTAAATCCAATTCAATTTTGAAATATCCGAATTCCACTTTTCAGTGCTTAAACTTTTCACGAAACTCAGGGGAAAAAATAACCATCTAATATATTGTTCCTCTTTAACCAATACTTTGTTTCAATTCTTGCCACCACCGTGGCTTCAAAATGTTAAAGTTTCCTGCAGCTCCGAACGGGGTGCCACGTCACAATCCCAATCAACAATTTCACAGGGATTTAAAGTACAATTTTAACTCTTCCCCCCATCCCTTCTTCTAGGGGGGAAGATCGCAACTCTATTTTGGAAGTTTAATTATTTTAAATTAATCTTTCTGGCTTCGGTAAACGTCTTTGCCTTCAGAATCAATCAGTTGGGGGGGCGACTTCTGTTATTTTAAATCCCTCTCCCGTGTCCAAATTTTATTTCTAATTAATCCAAATGATCAACGTACTCACGGTACAGTCCTTTTGTATAATTTTCCTCAGAAGAATTGACCACTAATGCCCTTCAGTCTCACAGCTTCACACTGTCAAAGGAAACGATTTTGTCCGTTGCACAGCAGCTCCGATCCCCTCAAAGGGGCCCAAAACAGAGCCTTACCAGGGAGGGGAGAGCCCGCTTTTCGTGCACTGCCGGACGACCACGTCCCCAAAATACCCAATTTGGGGTTTTTCTGGGGGTCCGCTGCGCTGGAGTGGTTTTCCCTGCCTTTGACATGCCGAGATCCGCTCCGCTTAACGAACCTCTGACTTAGATGGTCGCACGATCAACCGGAAGTTGGCCTGATGACTTTTGGATGCCCCTTTAGGTTGCAGGAGAAGAACTCAGGGGTGAATCGACGGTGTTAGGTTAATACTTATATTAAGGCTAGAAATGAAGCAGTTGAAAAAGGAGGAAAGAAAGATGATATGATAAACAAGATTCCTCATTTTGATTATGCAAGATGCATATAAGCCTGCATAAAAAGTAGACAATTATATTCAGACTCTGTAATACATTATTTATATTGCAGGAGAAAAGTTGGCCAGCATCTGTCTGCCTAGTCCTAAAAGGCACCGGACAAAAAACAAGAATAACAACTTGTTGAGCGGCAAATGTTTGGTGCCAAAGAGCTGTCCTTAGAGGAGGAGTTTTCAGGCTTGTAAAATTAGCCACAACTTTGGTAGCAAACTTTTGAAAAACAAAAGTCTTTTCAAAACAAGAAACACAAGAAAGCCCCCCTCTCCTGAGCCAATCACATTCAATTAGCTAAACAATCAACCAGCAAAAGGCGTCAATCATGCTACAAAACTCTGCAGCTGTCCATTCATTATTCATCATTATGTATGCTTTCTGCATACCATATGGGAGACTCAGATATCAGAGATCAATAAATATAATGCATACCAGGATAAGCAGTAGAGCTAAGAAGGTCTTTTGAATGCTGCTGGAACTAACAAGCACATGTGACTGATAAAAAATATTCCCTTCCCCCATTCTAAAAATGACCAGGCCAAATAAATTAAAATTCTAGCAGATCATGGGGGACTCTCCATTCCAATCCAATATATTTACATTTTGGAATGTTAAAAAAACGACACTACCTGAGAAAGTGCAACACTCTACACCCATAGTAGGATTGAACAGGGACTGCAAAATGTTGGGTTGCTTATACAGTCATACCTCAGTTTAAGTACGCTTCGGTTTGAGTACTCCGTGGACCCGTCTGGAATGGATTAATCCACTTTTCATTACTTTCAATGGGAAAGTTTGCTTCAGAGGTTAAGTATGGACTTCCAGAACCAATTACACTCATACTTCAGGTTAAGTACACTTCAGGTTGAGTACTCCGTGGACCCGTCTGGAATGGATTCATCCACTTTCCATTACTTTCAATGGGAAAGTTCGCTTCAGGCTAAGTACGCTTCAGGTTAAGTACAGACTTCCGGAACCAATTGTGTACTTAAATCGAGGTACCACTGTATTTTGCTCTGTGTCTCATTTCTATTTTTTGTTGTATGCACCTTTCTTTATACAACAACAACATCACTTTGATTTTAGGATGGCTTCAGTTTACAGAGGACCTCTTGTTTGTAGGGTTGATGGGTCCAAGTCCATTTAAAGACAAAGAACCAGAAGAAGACAGAGCAGGGGCCTCAAAGTTACCAACTGAGTAGTTACACATCTCATATGGTCAGTCTTCTGTACTATGGTGTAAGGTATAAGGTATTTCTGTTTAAGTGATAATACTTTCTAAATTTGTGCCTAAATATATAAAGCAGCATACACACATTTCATGCAAATATCTATCCTCTTTTGCCCACCCCCATTGTTTCAGGTCATTTAGGGTTTGAGCTTGAGAAAAGTGTTTTATACACATTTTAAGTAAATAATCATAAACAGTCTATCAGTGAGATTAAAACTATTTTCAGGTCCTTGGCATGAGGGTTGTGGTGGGGGAGAGGGACACGACCATGCCTGGAGATAGAGAAACAGAGGCAGGTCCATTACCACGACACAGGGGAAAATAGAGGGTGAATGGTAAATTGGATTTGAGGGTGTTTATGCAATCTTATTCCCTTGTATCTTAAATTGTCATTTATGCTGATTTCTGTGTATTCTAAGCTACTTCTGTATATTCTAAGAGAACAGTTCTTTGTGGGACTCTATGTGGAATGTGCGTATTTTGTGAGATTTTTTGGAGCTTATCAGTTGCATTGTTAGTACAGACTAAGCAGTGAGGAGGAATTAAAGAACCTTTTAATGAGGGTGAAAGAGCAGAGTGCAAAATATGGTCTGAAGCTCAACATCAAAAAAAAACCAAGATCATGGCCACTGGTCCCATCACCTCCTGGCAAATAGAAGGGGAAGAAATGGAGGCAGTGAGAGATTTTACTTTCCTGGGCTCCTTGATCACTGCAGATGGTGACAGCAGTCACAAAATTAAAAGACGCTTGCTTCTTGGGAGAAAAGCAATGACAAACCAAGACAGCATCTTAAAAAGCAGAGACATCACCTTGCCGACAAAGGTCCGTATAGTTAAAGCTATGGTTTTCCCAGTAGTGATGTATGGAAGTGAGAGCTGGGCCATAAAGAAGGCTGATTGCCAAAGAATTGATGCTTTTGAATTATCGTGCTGGAGGAGACTCTTGAGAGTCCAATGGACTGCAAGAAGATCAAACCTATCTTGAGAGTCCCATGGACTGCAAGGAGATCAGCCCTGAGTGCTCACTGCGAGGACAGATCCTGAAGCTGAGGCTCTAATACTTTGGCCACCTCATGAGAAGAGAAGACTCCCTGGAAAGACCCTGATGTTGGGAAAGATTGAGGGCACAAGGAGAAGGAGATGACAGAGGACGAGATGGTTGGATAGTGTTCTCGAAGCCACCAACATGAGTTTGACCAAACTGCGGGAGGCAGTGGAAGACAGGAGTGCCTGGCGTGCTCTGGTCCATGGAGTCACGAAGAGTCGGACACGACTAAACGACTAAACAACAACAATGTGGAATGTGCATATTTTGTGAGATTTTTGGGAGCTTATCTGTTCCAATGGTAGTACAGATAGAGTCCATACACTGGAGGGAGGGAGGGAGGGAGGGAGGGGGAGAGAGAGAGAGAGAGAGAGAGAGAGAGAGAGAGAGAGAGAGAGAGAGAGAGAACAGAGTGTGCTCCTGCTTGAAGTCCCAGAATTGTTACTATTACCTGTGCAGAGAGGCAGGAGGAGCCTCTGGTCTCCAGGAATACATAAAACTGACACTAGATCCCAATGACAGGAAATGGTGCCAAAATACAAGCATGTCATACCACCATGTCTGGCTATAATCACAAAGCAGTCAGCAGAAATCATAAGCAAAGGTAACACAAAGAAGGTAAAGGGCACCAATCGGTCTTTCAGTTTGTTTGTTTTTTAAAAAGCAGACAAGGATTTTCTTCTCACTTTTGCTGACTTGACGAAACTTGTGTGTGCATATATTGTGTGTTACAAGTTTGTATTGGGTTTCAGAGAAACAGTGCTTGAGCGCTTCCCTTTTCCCTGCAGTCTGACTTTTCGCTCTTTCCTCAGTGTGGCTTCAGCTGTTCTGAAAGTGCTCCACGCACACTTCAATGAGTTTGGGCAGACATGCAAATCTTCAAAGGTGGCAGCAGCAGCAGGGGAATTTACTGCTACGGTAACCCCCCCCCCCGCACACAACATATATTAACTAGAGGTTGCTACATGCTGTTTCTCCTGCCACAGAGTTAGCTTCTGCCCAATCTGTTACTACCGGTATCTTTCCCCTTTATTTAGTGCATTGAAGTTTTAGGAAGTTTTTGCTCGAAGTAGATACAGTACAGTCATACCTCATGTTGCGTCCGCTGCGGGTTGCGTCTTTTCAATATAAGAACGCAGCAACCCCGGAAGTGCTTACTTCCGGGTTTTGCCGCGCGCGCATGCGCAGAAGCGTCCTGTGCGCTTCACGCATGCGCAGAAGTGCTCTATTGTGCTTTTGTGCATGCGCAAAAGCGCCGCTCTAGTTATGGACTTTTCGGGGTGCAAACGGCACCCCGGAATGGATTGAGTCTGTAATTAGAGGTCCAAAGAAAAGTGGACATAGAAACTTGGTAAACATTTTGTTTTCTAGCCCTGAAATGCTGAAGAAAAAAACCCCCATACACAGTGCTTCATTTTATTTATATTTGCCAGTGATTGCAATTTGGCACCCATCTCAAAGCCTAATCAACGGCCTCACTCGTTCCCCCCTTCCAAACTGTTAAAAATCTCAATTTAAAAATGGTTGTTGGCATTGCCTTTAAGGCACGTCTGTAGTCTGTTAAAGTGCAATACATTATCATTTTACAAATTTTCGTTCCTTTAGCTGCAGCAGGAGGCAGCAGGGCAGCAGCAGAGCCGTATTTGCCAGGACAAGGGTGAGGTGGGACAAAGTGGTGGTGAGGCCAGGGGAGCTCAAGATTGGTGATGTTCTTTCAGTGCTGTTGTTGCCACCTCTAGACCTTGCCACCACTGCACACACACCCTCATCATTGCTAATGTGCCGCTGCCTCTCCACATTCTCCCCCCCCCCAATGCCACTCCTAGATTCCATGCTACTCAAAGTGACTGAAGGGGTCAGAGCAGGGGCCAGTAAGCTTTTTCAGCAGGGGGCCGGTCCACTGTCCCTCAGACCTTGTTGGGGGCCGGACTATTTTTTTGGAGGACACGGAATGAACAAATTCCTATGCCCACAAATATCCCAGAGATGCATTTTAAATAAAAGGACACATTCTACTCATGTAAAAATACACTGATTCCCGGACTATCCGTGGGTTGGATTTAAAAGGGGATTGGGCCGGATCCGGCCCCCGGGCCTTAGTTTGCCTACCCATGGGTCAGACTGTTGAACTGACCAATGTCCAGCTGTTTTACCCACCTTGAACTGAAGTGTTTTGATTTGTCAATATTTTAGGAGAGGCAAATCTTGGGGCGGGTGGTGGTGGTGTTTGAATCTGAGCCATTTTGTTCCTCGAATGTTCTGCTCTGACTTCTGAAGGACATTTTAAAGAACTGTTTCTCCTTGAATTATTGGGTCAATTTCAGAGGGTTGTTAGATTTTTTTGTTGTCAGTTCAGTCAAACTGATTTTTGCACATTCTTCATGAAATAATAAAGGTTTTGCGCACCTTTCAGATGCCACATATAACCCTTGCAGGAGAAGTAGTAAAAGGTAGGGGGCTCACTTAAACCCCAGCAGAAAGTCACTCACTGATTTCCCTCCACATCTCCCCCCCCCCCAGCTACTTTCCCCAACTTTACTGGAAAACCCTTCCAACAGCGTGACACCTCGCCATAGAAGCCTTGCTGTAGAGCAAAAAGCTAATCTCGGCTCTGTGCCACATTTGGAAACCTTAGCTCTTGGGCTTCTATCCATCTTCTATAGTCTGAAGAAGACGGAGATGAGGATTGGTTCCGTTAAAACTGAGCGGCTGAATGGAAAATAAGAGGGTTTTTTAAAAAACTCAATTGTTCTTTGGCAAAACTCTCATTATATAACCAAAGGGCAGATGTTGTTGTGATGTCTAAAGCCAAAACAGGCCTTGCCAATGATGGAGGGAGCCCAATTGTTCAGTTGAGAAAAGGCACGGAACATTTAGTGGCCAAGTGGGATGTAGACGCAGAAGAGAATAAGCCGCAGCCATTATTTCTTCTCCCCTGCAGTTTGTTCGCTTCATTGTAGGCAGCAGAAAGGCAGTTGCTATCTGGCTCTGCAGGCCCTTAAAATAACCCCTGATGGTTTCACCTTACCTAATAGCACTAGAAGAAAAAAAGGAGCATGTGGATTTATTTGCAGTGCCCGTTATTGCAATTCAGTGTCATTTATTTTGGACTGTTGCCTTTCAGTTGGAGAAGATTTGAATGTGCAAGCACATTCATCTTTGTTGGCGGAGTCTTGAACACCAGTCATCATTTCTTCCTAGGTCTGTACACAGCTTTCCTGTGCAGATAGAGAAAGCTGAATTCCTACAGAAGCGCATGGATGCCTGGGCCCTAGGATCAAGAAATGTATTGTATGAATACTTTCCTGAAGATTTTGGAAGAAGCACTGTGGCTCTACTGTAGGCAAGCTTCCCAAAAATTACCTGAGCGCTTTTGGGAGAAAGAAAATTTTCAGGGGAACTTCAGCAGTTTCCATCAAGATTATTCTAGGGCTTTTTCTACTCATCCCTTGTAACAGAAGATCTCTAGAGAAGGAATGGAGAACCTTTTTCGGTTTGCGGGCTACATTTCTTCCTGGGCAATCTTATGAGGACCACATACCACGGTGGGTGGGGGGGGCAGGGTCAGAGATGAAAGTGGGTGGAGTAATGAATGTAACTTTTCTCTTTGTGTTGTTGTTTAGTCAAAAGCATCAATTCTTCGGCGATCAGCCTTCTTTATGGTCCAGCTCTCACTTCCATACATCACTACTGGGAAAACCATAGCTTTAACTATACAGACCTTTGTTGGCAAGGTGGTGTCTCTGCTTTTAAAGATGTTGTCTAGGTTTGTCATTGCTTTTCTCCCAAGAAGCAGGCGTCTTTTAATTTCGTGACTGCTGTCACCATCTGCAGTGATCAAGGAGCCCAGGAAAGTAAAATCTCTCACTGCCTCCATTTCTTCCCCTTCTATTTGCCAGGAGGTGATCGGACCAGTGGCCATGATCTTGGTTTTTTTGATGTTGAGCTTCAGACCATATTTTGTGCTCTCCTCTTTCACCCTCATTAAAAGGTTCTTTAATTCCTCCTCACTTTCTGCCATCAAGGTTGTGTCATCTGCATACATACATACATACATATATATATATACATATATAGATACATACATATCTCTTTGTACGGTAGGCAAATTTTTACACATGCTCACACAGCCCTCCATAACCTTTACGCAGGCAAACAAGAGGCAGTACTCAAGAGCACAAAACAAGGTCGGTGAAGGCAGAGGGTGTGGCTGAGGAGGGGTGGTATGGTTTGAGAAGAGTCCCAACAGCAAAATAGAAAGAACTGGGGGAGCACATTTGTCCCATGGGTCCGAGATGCCCCACTCCTGGTCCTGGGGAAGGATGATTGACAGCAGAGGAAATGGAATGTTGGGTGGAAGTCTAGGGAGTGACTGGTAGAGAATGTCAGCTAGAAAAGATGGAGCCTGACTCCAAAAAGGGGGTTACTAGGGATGGGGAAGAAGTTTCTTTGGGCTCTCCAAGCTAATTCATGAAAAGGAAAGCAGCTGTCCTTCAACATTCACACCTCTGAATTGTATGATGCAGTTTTCCAGTGAAAATGTATACAAAAAGTGTATATTAGAGGAAAGCACACACACACACACATGCTGTATAACTGAGAATAACATACAAAATTTCATTATGTTAGGGAACATTGCTTACAAAAATGTACATGCTAAGTATAATTGGATGTAAAACTGCATGGGCAAAATGTGTAAGAATTTTTGTGCAGACTTTTTCCCATTAAACTGATGTGGAAATGAGGTGAAGTGATTTAAGATTGGGAAAATGAGAAACCAAGCCTGCATTCAGATGGGGGTTTACGGCAATAGCGTTACTGGGTATAATGCTAGGACTTCTGCCGTGATTTCTAACGTTCCTTTTACACTGCCTTACCTTTTTATGCTATGGAACTGTGGCTTTTTGATCACTATACCACAATGTCACACTGAATTTTAAATGATGGGAAAGTGTCAGGGGCGTACCCAGGATCAAAATTAGGGGGGGGGGCAAGGGGCGGGGGCAAGGGGCGGGAGGGGAGGGGCCACAGTGGGAATATGGGCGGGGCTACGTGGCCTGCGTCCTCCCAGCTCTTCTGAGGAGGCAGCCCCAGGCTCTTGTTCCCGGCGCGAAGCTCCAGAGGCGCGCGGGGAACGCAAGCCTGGGGCTGCCTCCTCCGCACCTCCCAGGTCTTCCGAGGAGGCGGCCCCAAGCTCCCGTTCCCGGCGCGAAGCTCCAGAGGTGCGCGGGGAACGCGAGCCTGTGGCTGCCTCCTCCACTTACACTCACCGCTCCCGCTTAGCGCTCCTCCGCTTACGCTCCCCTCGCGCCTCTGGAGCTTTGCGCTGGGAGCCGGAGCCTGGGGCTGCCACGCTGCGCCCCTTAGCCTTTTGCTTCTGGGGGGGGCAATTGCCCCCTCCTGCCCCCCTGCCCACGGCACTGGTCGCCCCTCTGGGCAGCTCGCCCCATCCCCCAGGTGCGCTGTTTCCCTCCGTCTCTTACGTTTACACCCCACCGCTTTTGCAGCTCGATAGTGGGAGGGGGAGAGGAGAAAGTGCGATGGGTTATGGAAAGGGGAAAGGGGGGAGGGCTGGTCTGTTTCTTTCTGGCTGGGGCCGCGCACCCCACTTTTTGCATTGAGATTTCTTTCTTTTTAGCTTGGGGGGGGCGGGCAGCTGGCTTCTAGAGTAGGGCAGCTGCCCTAACTTGCCCCGTGGTGGGTACGCCCTTGGAAAGTGTACATTGCCACAAATTCCGTCAGTGCAAATCTTCTGTGATTTTCCAAGTTATCATGGTTGCAAATTGATTTTTTTCTATAAACATTTAACATGGAAACGAGTGCTAAACGAGTACCAGATTCCACTCGATTTTCAGAAGTGGCTTTTACGTCATGTGAAAGTTCACATAAAATGTGAAAATGAACAGATAAAGAAAGGTGAAGATGGAGCAGAGTGCCCTCTGAATGCAACCTGAGAGAAATTGAAATTGACAGATCTATTCATCCCTGCTATAAATTAAACTCAATTTCTCAGCAGGAGCTGTGATAGGGGTGTAGTCACTGACCTTAGATAAATTCTTGCCTCTGATGTTCCTTCCTCATAAAGATACTTTTCTCATGCTGCTGAGGGTTGCAGAAAAGGGCGTGATGCATTGCAATGTTGCTTGAGTCACAAACTTTACGGCGACATGCAAAAGAATAAAAGGAGAATTTCCTTTTCTTAGTGATGATCATTCTAAAACTGGCAGGAACAAATTAAAAGGATGTGGTGGCTAAGCAATACTTCAAAATTCAGGAACATGGTTTCTCTGTGTTCGTGATGGTGCCATATGTGCAGGCACTACCAGCCAGGTAATACTTAGTAGCTATGTGGCGCAGTGGGTTAAACCACAGAGCCTAGGGCTTGCTGATCAGAAGGTCAGCGGTTTGAATCCCCACAATGGGGTGAGCTCCCATTGCTCGGTCCTAGCTCCTGTCCACCTAGCAGCTCAAAAAGCACGTCAAAGTGCAATGGAAGGTAAATGGCGTTTCCGTGTGCTTCTCTGGTTTACCAGAAGCGGCTTTGTCATGCTGGCCACATGACCTGGAAGCTGTACTCTGCCTCCCTCGGCCAATAATGCGAGATGAGCACCGCAACCCCAGAGTTGTTCACGACTGGACCTAATGGTCAGGGGTCCCTTTACCTTTATGGTAATTATCTTGCTTTCAATTCTGTTTAGTGCCCGAAAAATTTTCATGGCGGACATACTACTTTGTTTCTAGTCTTTTCACATCCTGTAGCTTTGTGCTGAAATCCTGTACCTTTTCATACCAGGAGTCGCTGGTTTTTGTTTTGCTTTTGTGGCACTATAGGCAATAATGCAGTAGCAATGGAGAAGCACTGTGGAACACCCAGTAAAATGGAACAGTGTCTGTACAGCCTCCACCAGAATACACCCACAAACAACAGCAACAAACAACAGTTTTACATTTGATCTTAGCCAAAAGGCTGAGAAGCAATCTAAATATAGACTATTATTTGTGGTGTGGCATCCATTTTGCACATACTTATTTTTGATTCAGATTTGTCATGGCCAATGGCAAGTACAATAAAGTTATTTGGATTGGATTGCAAAAAAAAAAACCCCACCAGTATGAAGGGTCCCTATGTTGATCTGAAGGCTCAACTTTGCAAAGCTAAGCAGTTGTGAATCTGCAGTTGTGAATCTGGTCAGTCTTTGGAAGGAAGATTGCCTAGGAATGCTACAGATAGTACATCAGAAGGAAGGTGGGAAATAGAAATCATAAAATGAATACATGCATGTCAATCATGGTTGTGATGAAAATCCAGCATGCTCAGTTGCGGTAAACACTTCTCGTGGCTTCCAGCCCTTTACCCTCAGAAGCGTAAAGGATGTAAAAGCTTTTGTTTCCTTGAAGTTAAGCACTACTATTGTGGTTATACACCAGACTTATAAGCTGAACCCTTTTAACATTTCATCACTCCCAGTTGGCTGGGTTTTTTTTGCTCTCTGTGGTTTGCTATCTGAAACTCTTCAAGAAGATTAATCGTCTTATTGCTAATGATTACAGTACAAGATCGGGAAAGGCTCAAAGCCAAAGGCTTTAACGTTTTCTCTCTTTCTTTGAAAGGTAAAGAAAGGGATGACAGACAGACAGACAGACAGACAGACAGACAGACAGACAGACAGACAGACAGACAGACAAAGAGGTGGGGTAGGTTTCTTAACACACTATATGTTGCTCTTGATACAACTTTATTGCAGCTTCTGCTTCTGCTATCTGTTGACTTGCTGTAATCTCCTGAATCCTTCTCAGTCTGTAGAAACCAAGAAAACAGCTGATCTAACAGTTAATTCACACATTACTTTTTCTACAGGTCTTGCAGAAGGCATGTGTCCATGAACATTCCTAGGAAAAAATACCAAAATCCAAGTGCACACAATTCTAACAGTAATATCCCTGTTCAGATATGTATTTTGGAGTACATACATTTGTCCATGGGTGAGATCAATTATGCCACTGATCTTTTGCTATATATGTTGCAGTGTTGCTCCCCCCTCCTTTTTTATTGGGTTTTTATAAACAAGAATAATGTTATACAGATAAGTATACTGTGGTACCTCGGGTTAAGAACTTCTGAAGGTCGTTCTGAAGGTCCGTTCTTAACCTGAAACTGTTCTTAATCTGAGGTACGACTTTAGCTAATGGGGCCTCCCGCTGCCACCACGTGATTTCTGTTCTCATCCTGAAGCAAAGTTCTTAACCTGAGGTACTATTTCTGGGTTAGTGGAGTCTGTAACCTGAAGCATCTGTAACCTGAGGTACCACTGTGCTAAGTTTTCTCATGTCATTTGTATATCACAAAAATAGCATAATAAATGTGGGAAAATATCTACAACAGATGTTTCATTATTAGTGGTAAGTGTATAAGTTCTTGGTTCATGAATTGGTTTAAACAATTAGGAAGAAGAAGAAAAGGGGGAGAGGGAATGGCGAGTGGGGAATGAGGCACAGCACACAGCAGAGACTGTGGTGTCTTTATCATGTATGGCATGCATATCCCTGCCACGCGTTGCTGTGGCTCAGTTTGTTAACTGGAGGATCAGAGCACCCCTTCAGACTCCCCTGACTGTCAGAGTCCCCCTGTTATTAATGTGTTATGTTTACATAGGGGTATCCCTGTATCCCCCCCCCGTACCGATACATTACCTATCCCTGTCTCCTATTCTGGACTCCCCCACCCCACCCAGGCAAGGCTTGAGATATCCCTGTTTTGTATTTGGCTCCACCCCACCCAGGGAAGGGTTACCTATTCTTGCCCCCTATTCCACCCCCCACCCCACCCAGGGAAGACCTTACCTATCCCTGTCTCCTATTTCGACCCCACCCCCACCCCACCCAGGGCAGGCCTTAAATATCCCTGCTCTCTCTCTCTCTCTATTTATGTGTGTGTGTGTGTGTGTGTGTGTGTGTGTGTGTGTGTGTGTGTGTGAATATATATGTATATTCGCCTATGATGGAGGGGCTTAGAGCATTAACACCCCGAAAGGATCTTGTTTCTCCCATCTCTTTAGATTCTCCTTGGATTCAAACAGAAATCAAATATTGCTGAATTCTCAGCTCTCACCTTTGTCTTTCTAACTATCAGTCAGTTAGTGGGGAGCACCCATTTGCAGACTCAGATCCACTTCCTTTGTTCCCCTTCATGGCCCATCACCCAGGTGATCACCTAATCAGGAAGCTAGCCTTTCTTAGATTTTAACACTTGCTGCATTCAGGGGTTATAAGGGTCTCAGCATACAGCCTATTCCCCCAAAACTCATAGCATAATGTTTTATTTTTGAAATCTTTAAGATAATATTTTCGTTTCCTGTTAATTGTTTTGAATGTATACTTTAAATCTGAGTTTTTCAGTAATGATTTATTCGGGGTTGTTTTATTTGATGGTTTAACCACTTTGAGATTTTCTTTTCTTAAAAATATAAAGCAGTATAGAGAATGAAATGAATACTAATAATATGAATGCTGACTCCTTTTGTGAAGTGGGCTTTAAGTATGAAATGCTTAAATGTTAAAACTCATGTTAAACAACAATAGCTGTTGTAATGACAGCTGCTTTATCCTGAGGGAAGCAATTCTAGGGGAAGCTGTAAGAACAAAAGCAACCTTGGAGCAATCATTGTTGGTATGTCAACGCTGCTCAGAGCTCAGAGCAGGGGTGGCTAACCTGGGGTCCTCCAGATGTTGCTGTTGGACTTCAGGTCCATGCTGGCCGGGACTGATGGGAATTGGAGTCCAACAACATTTGAAGGGTCACAGGTCAGACGCCCCTGGTTTAGGACAACATTGATTTATTTCATACTTCATTCTACGTCCACTTGTTATAACCAAGTGACACCCACATACGTAATACGAAAGAAATAGGAAGCAGAGCTTTGGCAAAAGAAGGGTCTGTAGAAAGCTAAACTGGGGATGCAGAAAGTACAACAGAAAACAAGAAGGACTAGGATGTCAAATCTCTTTTTCTGAGAATATGTAACTCCAGTGTGATACTTCCTTGCAATTGTATATGGTTAGTCTTTCTTATTTTTAAAATACTGTACAGTCCTACCTCGGGTTACGACCACCTCGGGTTGCGAACAATTCGGGTTACGAACTCCGTAAACCCAGAAGTATTTTTTACCGCACGCACGTCCCACGCATGCGCAGAAGTGGCGCGCACGCTTTGCGCATGCGCAAAATGGCGGTTCGGGTCGTGTTCGGGTTACGAACTTTTCGGGTTGCGAACTGCGACCCGGAACGGATCGTGTTCGTAACCCGAGGTATTACTGTATAAGATATAACCATACAAAATTCTGCCCTTAGAAATTGTCATCTTCTCTCTCTCTCTCTCTCTCTCTCTCTCTCTCTCTCTCTCTCTCTCTCTCTGTGTGTGTGTGTGTGTGTGTTGGGGGGGGGCATAGCAGGAGTGTGTTTATAAAAGTTTCCACAGAAGAATGTCGAGAAAGTGTGGTCACTAAACCATTTAAGCCCACTGGCTGGTTTTCCCTTAATAGGGATAAACAGTACAGGAAATTTTACTACTATGTGTCTTGGATACATATGAAGGATTTACGCATGGCCACTTTGATAGCACTTCATTAATTCAGAAGGTGGGAATGACTAATGCCAAGTGACTATTGGAAAACTGGCTGTATTCTGTAAGTGTTAGAAACTAATATGGAGGACACTGCTTTTACGGTGGTGAGGAATTTTTACTTGGGTGACAGCCCAGTTTATTACCTGATTTCAGTGAAATTTACTTCCACGCATTGTGCTCATTATTGGGGTGTTGCTGTGCCATTTTCACCACCACATCTAGGCTGGCTCTAGACACATCAAAGAAGCGTTTCAATTTAAAGCGTTGTAAATTTAAACAGGGAAAACAGGTAGAGAAAAATGGGACTCCACATCGCCATCTCATGGCAGAATGTTACATTGCACATGTTGTTGTTGTTTAGTTGTTTAGTCGTGTTCAACTCTTTGTGACCCCATGGACCAGAGCACGCCAGGCACTCCTGTCTTCCACTGCCTCCCGCAGTTTGGTTAGACTCGTGTTGGTCGCTTCAAGAACACTGTCCAACCATCTCATCCTCTGTTGTCCCCTTCTCCTTGTGCCCTCAGTCTTTCCCAACATCAGGGTATTTTCCAGGGAGTCTTCTCTTCTCATGAGGTGGCCTCAGCTTCAGGATCTGTCCTTCCAGTGAGCACTCAGGGCTGATTTCCTTCAGAATGGATAGGTTTGATCTTCTTGCAATCCATGGGACTCTCAAGAGTCTCCTCCAGCACCATAATTCAAAAGCATCAATTTTTCTAGCTCTCGCTTCCATACATCACTACTGGGAAAACCATAGCTTTAACTATACAGACCTTTGTCGGCAAGGTGATGTCTCTGCTTTTTAAGATGCTGTCTAGGTTTGTCATTGCTTTTCTCCCAAGAAGCAGGCATCTTTTAATTTCGTGACTGCTGTCATCATCTGCAGTGATCAAGGAGCCCAAGAAAGTAAAATCTCTCACTGCCTCCATTTCTTTCCCTTCTATTTGCCAGGAGGTGATGGGACCAGTGGCCATGATCTTGGTTATTTTGATGTTGAGCTTCAGACCTTGCACATACAACACATATGAATCACTTTTTCTTTACCAGTGCAACACATTTCATATAATCTTTACAACCAAATGTTAACCAAATGTATAGAGAACTATTTTAAGTATATATTTGAAGTGGCATACAGAAAGGCTTCAATCCAACACATTGGATTCAATGAGCTTAAGTATTCCTAACTTTGTGCTGGATTTAGATTTATGAAGTTGTTATATAAATCCCAGTTTTTAAAGTAAGCCGTAAGAACAAGCAGCAGGAATTCATAAATGAAAACAACTCTTTGTAACTATAAATGGGGTTGTCTTTTTTCCACACTCAGCTGGGTTTGTTTACTATGGCCTATTGTTACCGAGGACGAGCTGTCCATATCATTTATACTCATGCAGTAGGATTGTGTGTGTGTGTGTGTGTGTGTGTGTGTCTTGGCACACACTTTTCTGTGCGAGAAGCCCCTGTGTAAACATAGGATGGTCCCCAAAGCAGCTGGTCTAGTGGGACAGAGCTATGAAGCCATCTTCCCAATAATGGCATGACGTTGGTGATGTTGGAGCTTTGCAAATTAATTAATGGGAACGTGATGAAGTACAATGAGGTGCCCACCCAAGTACATGGCGTGCCCCTCATTACTGAAAACAGCAGGGCTATTCCTGCTCACGTGGCATTCAGCATCAGAGATGCTACATGTGCCACAGAACCATTGGACTTGGGAAGATGCTTCATGGAACTAAAATACAACATCTGTTGGAATGAGTTGAGAGTAGAAAGCACTCTCCCTTTCCTCCATATGCTATAGAAATGGTATAGATGTGGGAGCAGAACTCTCTGTATATTTTGCCAGTAAATCTCAGCACAGAGGACTGCTAATGTCCACAAGAAATCTTTTACAGTAAAATCAACACAAAGCCTCACCTTTACTGTACATTCGAATATCATTGACTGTAAAGACATGATAGGCAGGGTCAAATGCAATTTTAATCATCGACAGGAAGGTAAACTGATTATACTAATACTACTAATAATAATACTTTTTTTGTAATCATAGCATGTTTCCCAGTACATTAAGAAGCTGAATTTGGAGGCAAAGATTAGCTGTATGTATTCAATACATAGTGCAGCGTGTTTTTAAATGGTAAAGGACTGCAGTGTCTTAGTGATTTCTGTGAGATGGCCTGGCCTGGCTGCTCTTCTCTTTCAGCAATTTTAGGCAGCAAGTGAAGTCAGAGAGCTGTGACTGACAAGTTTGTTGTTTGGCCACCAGGCGATATGTGTACATTTATTGTACTGGACAAAGATGCAACCTTCAGGTTAAAGCAGGGGTCCCCAAACTAAGGCCCGGGGGCCGGATGCGGCCCAATCACCACCTAAATCCGGCCCGCGGACGGTCCGGGAATCAGCATGTTTTTACATGAGTAGAATGTGTTCTTTAATTTAATATGCATCTCTGGGTTATTTGTGGGGCCTGCCTGGTGTTTTTACATGAGTAGAATGTGTCCTTTTATTTAAAATGCATCTCTGGGTTATTTGTGGGACATAGGAATTCATTCGTTTCCCCCCCAAAATATAGTCCGCCCCCCCCCAAGGTCTGAGGGACAGTGAACCGGCCCCCTGCTGAAAACGTTTGCTGACCCCTGGGTTAAAGAAAACAAAATCTGATGCTTATAATACTGTGGTATTATAAGGTATAATAATACCTTAAGTCCCATTTTTGCAGCCATTTTATGCTTCCTTCTTATATATTCCCTGCTTCTACCTTGCAAGGTAGGCTAGTCTGAGAGCTGGTGACTGTCCCAAGGCAGGAAGTGAATTAAGTGTGTTTAAAATGTGAAACTACACAGGCTCAGAGTATAGTAGTACCTCTGGTTACATAATCTGTAAACTTCGGGATGCGAGAGTGGCAAACCCGGAAGTATTTTACTGGGTTCTGCCGCGTGCACATGTACAGAAGTGGTCCTCAGGTTGCGGAAACCTCGGGATCTGACTGGACCTCCGGAACAGATCCCTTCTGCAACCGGAGATACCACTGTATTTTCTTTTTGTTTACTGAAGCTGACAAAAAATTTTTTTTCCCCATTTGTGTTCTGCTGAGAAACTGCACAGGATATATATTTGAAAGTCCACGAATGCCAACATGTTAGTCTTTTTGTGATACCTTATTTCATGTGTTGCTTCTTGGGGGAAGGGGTGTGTGTGTGTCCTATTTTGGGAACTGCACCAGGGTCCCTAACCACTTTCATCCAGACTTGAGTTTGGGGCATATGCAGGTGGTCAGGACTGAACAATTTGCCAGAAGCTGGGAATTTCACTAAGTGAAGCTTCCCTGGCCATAGATCAGGGGTCAGCAAACTTTTTCAGCAGGGGGCCGGTCCACTGTCTCTCAGACCTTGTGTGGGGCCGGACAGTATTATTTTTTATTTAAAAAAATGAACTAATTCCTATGACCCACAAATAACCCAGAGATGTATTTTAAACAAAAGGACACATTCTACTCATGTAAAAACACCAGGCAGGCTCCACAAATAACCCAGAGATGCATTTTAAATAAAAGGACACATTCTACTTATGTAAAAACATGCTGATTCCCGGACCATCCGCGGGCCGGATTTAGAAGGCGATTGGGCCGCATCCAGCCCCCAGGCCTTAGTTTGGGGACCCCTGCCATCGATCTTTAGCAAGCCAAATCTGGTGGCATCCCCCCATCTCTCCTTTCTATGTAGCATTTCAAAGGTATGGCAGTCTTCTCTGTGCCTGGATTGGCTGACCTCTCCAAGGAACCTTTGCCCCTTCTCTTCTTGCCCAAGTTCATGCAATCCTGCACAGACCTGGTGTGCTACTAGTTTAAAAGATGCAATCTCTACTACAGGCAGGCCAACAAAGGCAGACATTCATCAAGCTTGTTTAGGAATTAGCAGTCTCTTTTCATTCAAATTTAATCGGCAGGCAAGTTCAACTTGCATTTGTGAGGGGTGAGGCATTCAAAGATGGTTTTATGGTTGCAAATAATAATATTAATAATAATAATGATTTTAGAGCTGGAGCCAAGAGGACCTCACCAGACAGGAAGAGAATGGTCTCCTTGGTAATATTTAGAATACTTTCAAATCCAAGTGCTTTGAATTAGAGCTTTCCCAGCACTTGAATGGCATTGTTAGCTCTCTAATGTATTGGGAATTGCAGCTAAACATAATCATCATAGTAGCTAGGAGAAGGAAATTACCAGATGAGGCCTTGTAATTCTATACCTCTGGTTAAGATTGCTTAATTTCATTTTTATCTCTTTTTCTCCTTTTTTAAAAAACATTAATTTCATTCAGTGATTAATGTTGCTCCATTCCCATGTAGAGAAATGTGGCACATACCACTCAAAAAGACAAAACAGTCATATTCAAAATTCTAAATGGATTTTAATATTTGGTGCCCGAACGAATCACTGTATATTTCTCAGTATACTTAGGATCTGTCCTATTGTCCTGAAGGCATCTAATGAAACATGCACCTCTTGCAACTCAAGACATTTCCACCATAAGCAATAAAAAATGAGGGAGAAGGTCTTCTCTATGGTGGTCCTACCATAGCTCTAGAATTTCCTTCTACCAGACCTGCGCCAAGTCACTTTGCTGAAGGTTTCCAAAAGACCTGGAACTTCTTGTTTTCAATTGGCCTTTCAGGAGTGAAACAATTATCCTCCCCATCCAGTAGAATGCAGTATGAACACCCTGCATTTGAAGAGCAGAAGCTTATGCTATTCCTTGGTCTAGTTAGCGAGTTAGAAGGAGAGGGTTGTGTTTTGCAGAAGTATATTATACTGAGCCCCCACCCAGCCCAGTTTATCATATCACAAGCCTGCCCCTCCTGAGACATGTTTTGCCTTTTCTGCATTCTATGATTCATTGCAATTGATAGGACCATGCATGCAAATTTGCTCTCTCCCTCTCTCTCTCTTTGTATGCAATATAATTAGTTGGGCTATGTCTCACATTATACTTTTAAAATTAATATCAATATAATCATTAGTGACTTAGCTTACTAGATTATATGATTTCCTCATTGTCACTGGATTCCAACTTAGATATGGATGAAGAGAACTACTGTGTAATTAAGAAAAAAAATCATGCAAAATTAAATGTCTTTAAATGACATGCTTCCCCCACCCCAATAACAGCCACTCATTCTGCTTGAGGGAAACTCAATCACATGGACAACCCTAGCCAACCAGTGATCACATTGTGAGCAGGCTGCAGGTGCTATACAGCCAATCAAATATGACTACTTGATGACCTCAAAAAGGGCAGATGAAGTCAGTTGAGAGTGAGAGTAAGTCAAGGTGATGCAAATAGGTTGATATTTCTTAAGGTGTGCCAAAGAAAGGGATTCCATCTTTCTACACTGTTTAAAATATTTACAAAAACAAAACAAAATTGTGAGTACCAGCTTGATATTTGTATTTACAAGTCAATGCATCACTGTCACATCGAAGTAAACATAGCAGATCTACTGGCTGTAAAGAAGCTAAATTGCACAATCTCCTAACATGCACTGAATTTTTGGGGGGCTTGCTGTTAGTTCATCTATATTTGTTCTGTTTTTCCTGATGTGGAAAAGACATCTAGATCCTCCTAAAGGGACCCCTGACCATTAGGTCCAGTCGTGACCGACTCTGGGGTTGCGCGCTCATCTCGCATTATTGGCTGAGGGAGCTGGCGTATAGCTTCCAGGTCATGTGGCCAGCATGAGAAAGCCACTTCTGGCAAACCAGAGCAGCACATGGAAACGCTGTTTACCTTCCCGCTGTAGCGGTTCCTATTTATCTACTTGCATTTTGAGATGCTTTCGAACTGCTAGGTTGGCAGGAGCTGGGACCAAGCAACGGGAGCTCATCCCGTCACAGGGATTCGAACCACCGACCTTCTAATCAGCAAGCCCTAGGCTCAGTGGTTTAACCACAGCGCCACCTGGGTCCCTCTAGATCCTCCTACCAACAACTAAATTACAAAAATCCAACCTTTGTCTTAAAAACAACTGTTTGGAAAGGTGAAAAAATGCTGAGGTTACCATTTTCTTTGTACTTCCCCAAGACAGCTTGATATTGCTTCAGTCCTATTTCTGACCTGGAGATATTCTTTATTGCAAAATGGAGGAAAAAGAGTTTCAGTCTTCTCTCTGCACAAATGAGAAGCAGAGTGCCAAATGATGTGTTTTAAGCAAGGCATTAGTCTATTTATTGCACAGATTATTGATGTGTATTGGATTTGGTCTATTTTTGAGACAGTGCCATGGTAACTAGTCTCGCTTGACAAAGGCCTTATGTCAGAGCCAAATTAAAGTACGTAGAGGCTGAACTTCAGGTAGCCCATGAGATCAAGGCTTCTAGCACAATAGTGCAGCCAGCAGCAACAGAAAAAAAAAGCTGCTGTGCCTTTTTATTTTCTGAAAATAGCGCTCATTGGAGACTGCAGAATTAATTGTCAAAGTACCCAAGGCAGTCATGCCTTCTCATTCTAATGATGCCATCATTTCTGCCTGCATTTACAACAAATCAGAATGGGTAATACCAGGGGAGAGGGCACAATTTCAGGCCACAAGCAAGGGCGCAATTGAAAGAGTTTTAGGCTGCAATGCTGGACACACTTACATAGATGAAAATAAATCCCATTGAACATAATGGGTCTTACTTCTGAGTAAAAAGGTAAAGGTAAAGGGATCCCTGACTGTTAAGTCCAGTCACAGACTACTCTGGGGTTACGGCGCTCATCTCACTTTACTGGCCGAGGGAGCTGACGTTTGTCCGCAGACAGTTTTTCTGGGTCATGTGGCCAGCATGACTAAACCACTTCTGGTGAAACCAGAGCAGCGCACGGAAACGCTGAATACCTTCCCACCGTAGCGGTACCGATTTATCTGCTTGCACTTTGACATGCTTTTGAACTGCTAGGTTGGCAGGAGCTGGGACTGAGCAATGGGAGCTCACCCTGTCACAGGGATTCAAACCGCCGACCTTCCGATCGGCAAGCCCAAGAGGCTCAGTGGTTTAACCCACAGCGCCACCCACATCCTTATACTTCTGAGTATACAAGCATATAATTAGGCATTTATATATAAAGGAACATTTTACAGAACAGACCATAGATTTGAAAATTTAAAACTCTAGCCATTGCTGCGAATGGCACCTCCAGTAATCAAACCCAGGAGACTCCTTTATATTTTTAGTCTCTTACTGTTCATTTGCTGTTGCTTGCACATTAGACACTGTTGGGGCTGTTTTACACCATACAATCATAGCTGGAAAGCAATTGGTTAGAGTGTGGTGCTGATAATGCCAAAGTCGCTGGTTGGGTCCCCTGCATATTCCTGCATTGCAGGGGCTGGGCTAGATGACTCTAGGGGTCTCTTCCTCTACAGTTCTAGAGTCTAATTTCCATTCCCTTGCATGCACACATTTCAAACAACTGAAGGTAAAGCCAATCGAAGCTGAAATCAGCCAAGACACATGGAACTACCTAAACATCCGTAGCAATATGTTTGCTTTCTCAGTTGATCAGTTCAGTTCAATTTCAATTCAAACCTTTATTGCGTTAGCATACAGCCATAGCAAAATAAAACATTACAAATCGGTTGATGAGTGAAAATGTAGGCACAAGGTACAGGTACGGGACTCAGGAGAGCAACTTTCAGTGGTTAGTTGCCAGCCAGAGATCAAGACCGCCTTGAAGCCCGATGCCTGGTGTGTGATGCTGGGCTGTGAGATATGTAACCTCTGCATGGACACGGAGCTTCATGGTGACTTCACCTGCTCTAGAGTTAACTTGGATCCAATTTCTGAGAACATGTTTGGGGCTAGTCAACTTGGTCTTTTCCAAATGTTCTTGGGCTCTAACTCTCATCAGCCCAAGCCTGCCAGGGGTGATAGGAGTTGTAGTCAGGGTATCTGAAGGCTATGCACACTGGCTACCCGCGCTTTAGTGAGTCCCATTTTCTGCTGACTCCCACAGGAATTTGGATAAAGGATTAAACCCACCTTCAACTCAAAATTGCCCCCAATACATCTTAGGACTCACCTGCCTGTGCTTCTTCAAATATATATTTATTTACTGTGTTTCTATCCCACTTTCTTCTCCAAGGAGCCCATGGTGGCATACATGGTTTTCCACTTCCTCATTTAATTCCCACAAGAACCCTGTGAGGTAGGTTAGGCTGAGAAGCAGTGACTGGCCCAAGGTCACCCAGTGAGCTTCAAGGCTGAGGGGGAATTTAAACCAGGTCTCCCAGGGCCTAGTCTGACACTCTGACACAACACCACACTGGCTCTCTTGCCCAAGAACAATTATGTTGGCCTCAGTGGGATTTAATCTGAAGGCATGTGAAATACTATAGCAGGGGTCAGCAAACTTTTTCAGTTGTGGGCCAGTCCGCCATCCCTCAGACCATGTGGTGGGCCGGGCTATATTTTTTTGGGGGAAATGAACAAATTCCTATGCCTCACAAATAACCCAGAGATGCATTTTAAATAAAAGGACACATTCTACTCATGTAGAAACATGCTGATTCTCGGACCGTCCACGGGCTGGATTGAGAAGGTGATTGGGCCGCATCCGGCCCACGGGCCTTAGGTTGCCTACCCCTGGACTATAGCCATAATCTCCTTATGCGTTACCTAAAGTAGATATTACAAGTCCTTCTGTAATTCAAGGTTATCATTATCATCATGCAATTCTTAGTACATATACAGAAATATGCTGGAGGAGACTCTTGAGAGTCCCATGGACTGCAAGAAGATCAAACCTATCCATTCTGAAGGAAATCAGCCCTGAGTGCTCACTGGAAGGACAGATCGTGAAGCTGAGGCTCCAATACTTTGGCCACCTCATGAGAAGAGAAGAATCCTTGGAAAAGACCCTGATGTTGGGAAAGATGGAGGGCACAAGGAGAAGGGGACGACAGAGGACGAGATGGTTGGACAGTGTTCTCGAAGCTACGAACATGAGTTTGACCAAACTGCGGGAGGCAGTGCAAGACAGGAGTGCCTGGCGTGCTGTGGTCCATGGGGTCACGAAGAGTCGGGCACGACTAAACGACTAAACAACAACAACAACATTTAGGACTATCATTAGGCACCATCTTCTCTTGTTTCAAGAGTTACATCTGTGTGAGGAATAATTCTTTGAATGTGGTGTGTTGATATTACAAACTATAATTTTGTCAGCCTCAGATTAGCCTTGCGGGAGAATATGGACCTGCCAATCACATTTCCAAAATACTTGCCATATCTTCCCCATATTTTTTCTCTCAAATAGAGAAAAGAAAAGACAGCGGCCATATCAAAGACTATGAATACAATCTTACCACTGTTTTGAATTAACGTGAGTGCATTTAAACAAATCTCACTGTGGAGCGATAAAGAAATTATTAGGGCTCTTAGAATGAGGGAACATTCTGTTCGGTTGTCAGTCTTGATTCACTTTCTCTGCAACCTTTACTGAGAAGACAAATCAATAAAGATTTTGAAGTTGCTCAGCCATTAAGCCATGTAAATGCATCATGCAGTTAATAGTTAATCGTGCAGGGTCTGGGTTAGGGTTTAGCATCCATAGAAGCTGGTTCAGACTAGACATGACACCCTATCCATGTCCACTCAAAGTATCTACTAACAGAATCCATTGGCACTTGCTCCCGGGAAACGGAGTATAGGATTGCAGCCTAAGAAACATGGCACTTGCTACTGCATCTTTCCCTCAAACAATTAAAAGCAAGTTCGACACAGACACCCCTGGATTTTCATTAGGACTGCAGCATACAGGGAGAAGGAGACAACCTTTTTCTCCTTAGCTGCAGCCTTGGCCAAAATTCCTTCCCCCAACCTGGTGTCTATTGTTAGCTCTGAGACAAGGCTTCTATGGGTACTATCGGTAATACCGTGTTTCTCATATTATAAAACACGTCTTATATTTATTTTTTCCTCAAAAAAAACACACTATGGCTTATTTTCAAGGGATGTCTTATTTTTTTCCTCCTGCCGCGGCCGGCATTGCTGCTGCGCCCATCACTATGTCTTATTTTCAGGGTATGGCTTATATTCCTTAAATGCTTAAAAATCCTGCTATGGCTTATTTTATGGGTATGTCTTAAAATATGAGAAACAGGGTAGCAGCCAATAGGAGGGAAATTTTAACTGGGACCACACTGTGGGGAGGAAAGAGTTATACTCTCTCTCTCTCTCTCTCTCTCTTTCTCTTTCTCTCTTTCTCTCCCCACATTCTGCAGGCCCACACAATGAAAATCACCCCCATGCTTGCAAGAACAAGTGAAGTGATTAATATCCTACTTAGTTTGCTTCAAAGCTTAATATGTATGGAACCACAGTTAAATGGGTGTGAGGAGATCATGGCTTAAGCATAGGTATCACTAGGCCTATAAAAGTTTTGAAGAAACAAAGTAGGCTTCTGTCCGTTACCTGAAGACAAAATATATGGGCCAGATGCTTTCTAAGAGTTTGCCCTGACCCATAGCTAAATGTTGCATGGTGTGGCAGTTTTTTGGGGGGCTCACAGTTGGGGGAAGATGGGTTAAATGATGGATGTAACATGTACTTTGTCCTTCTGCTCCCATGCTTAGGGGAGCAATTTAGCCTTGCACAGGTTGCTCAGAGGGGCTTGTTCTCCTGACTGGAAGGCTGACTGGAAAGAGAAAAATCTGTGTCACATGGATATCCTAATTTGTTGTTCATCAGCCTCTACTTCCAGGTTATGAGTGCCTGAAATGTTGATTATAGGATTTGTGGGTATCAGTGGAGATCTGTTAAATAGGGTAACGTCAGTGACGAACATTGCATTCGATGAATAAAGAGCTCTATTTTAGAAATGGCAATCAAATACAACAAAGGCGAAGTGCGCAAATGCCTTACATACAGAGCACTGCTCAGCAACCAGGTCTCTGGGTTTAATTTTTTTACCTACTCTGTTGCTAGGAGACGGGACCGCTGTGTTCCTACCAGTTCCACACTTGCTTGAGGATCTAGTAATTGGTGTGTGTGTGTGTGTATGCGCACCAGTTCCCAAAATATCACAGAAATGTATTTAATGAAAGGACTGCAGCAGGGTAAGGCGGATGCTGGCAAAACCTGAAAAGGCCAAAGGTACTTGGAAGGAACGAACAAAGTTCAATAGCATTCAGGAATGAAGCAGGGATACAGCGGGGTTTGACCGGCAACCTAGATAAAGTGGATCTTAAGTCAAGCTGCCTGCTCGCCGGGATTGGGCAAGTGTGTAGGTCTGGGGGGGGGCATTGACTTGATCTATGCATCTGTCGATTGAGGACTCCTGCAAGCCTGTTGCAGAAGAGAGGATGACATGCTCAGTCATGCTCTCTCAGGGAGAGAGGCTCACCAAATAGCCCTGCTCCAACATCTCACATTCCAAATAGCCCTGTCCATTGGCACAGACATCTGCAGGGTCCAAAGTAGGTTTCATTTCACCCGAGTCAAAGATCTAGTTTTCACACTCCCTATGTGCATTTGTGTACATTTGCGCGCGCGCGCGCATACACACACACACACACACAGAGGTTGGGGGCTTCAATGACACCCCTCTGGAGGCTTCACCCGGGGCAAGAAACCTGGCTAGCCTCCCCGTAGCTACGGCCCTGCATTTATGCAATTTATTTTTGAAATCGTAACTATTATAAAACATGAAGGCAGAGGCTGTATGAAGTGATGGAGAGGACCAAAGCTGGTGTGTGTGTGTGTGTGTGTGTGTGTGCAGAGCAGAGATTGGGGACAGTTATGTAGAAACATTTCCCTGTTCACTGCTTCTTCCTTCTCCCCGCTTTGCTATGGATGAGCTAGACTTCATCCGCTATTGTATTCCCACAACCTAGGACTGGTTGAAATATTAATTAGCAGGCAGCTGGTGGCAGAGAAATGAGCCATAGTTCCAGCTATTTCTGCAAAGTAGGCCTCTTTGCCAGAGTTATAAAAATACTGAACTGGCTAAATGCTCCAGGCATTGCACTTGTTTTTCATTAATCTCGTGAATAGTTATCTATTTATTTGCAAAACTCGCCCTATTGGGAATGTAAAATGTTTTACATATTTTTAATTCTGGATTTTAAGTTGTGTAACCCACCTAGGGACCCAGGTGGCGCTGTGGGCTAAACCACTGAGCCTAGGGCTTGCTGATCAGAAGGTTGGAAGTTCGAATCCCCGCGATGGGGTGAGCTCCCGTTGCTTGGTCCCAGCTCCTGCCAACCTAGCAGTTCGAAAGCACATCAAAATGCAAGTAGATAAATAGGAACCGCTATAGGGGGAAGGTAAACGGCGTTTCCGTGTGCTGCTCTGGTTTGCCAGAAGCGACTTTGTCATGCTGGCCACATGACCTGGAAGCTATACGCTGGCTCCCTCAGCCACTAATGCGAGATGAGCGCGCAACCCCAGAGTCGGTCACGACTGGACCTAATGGTCAGGGGTCCCTTTACCTTTAACCCACCTAGAGACCTGCCGGTGAAGGCTGAGTAATAATGCTGTTGCTGATAGTAATAAAGTTAAAAAAACATATTTCTGAAAGAAGAAGCACACTGTTTTATAAATGCTGTGCTGGCATCATATTAGAAGAAGCATTCCCTTGTGTGTAAGAGAAAAGGGAGACAAGCTTTTTTTTTTTTTTTGCAGAAATATGTTTTAAAATGTTCAGTGCCACTTGCTTGACAGTTCTGAGCAAACAGAACTTTGTGCCTCGTTTGTTGTATCAGACTGGCTGGAAGGGCAGCAGGTGGAAAGAGAGGCAGGGTTTTTGTTATTGCTGTCAAAACAAAAACTCAATAAATAACAAAGATGGTGCTTGCCATCTGCAGTTCTACAAATTATGCAAAATCATTGATGAGCAGTGTATTTCCCATCGATTATTTGTTTAATGGATTAATTTAACCAGTTAATCCATTCTTACATACGCATCCTTCTCTTTCCAAAGTCTTAGCAATATACAAATCCCTTCAACACATACATATAAAATACGCTTCATAATGATAGACATTTTGCTAGTGTATAGATAATTATAAGTTTAGAGGTCTTACTGAAATATTGTCTTCTCCCACATATATCTACCTGAACCTTGAGGTCCTTTTCAGACATAGCCGCCCCAAGGCATTTTGCCACCTGAGGCAAAGGACAAGATAACATCCCCATCCCCATTCCACATACAGGATTGGCTGTTGGATCCCACTTCAACACTGGCAACGGGATAGCACCACACCTAGCTATTTTCCAGGGTGCAGGGCACACCATCCGGCACAGACAGCTCTGTTCACCAATCCTGATAGTTTCTACACTTAGCCCAATGGAAGGGCCGGCCCTGTTTTCAGAGTCCTGCTCCAGGCGCCTCTGCCAAGGGAAGTAAAATTCTCCCATACCTTTCGCGATCTGCGATTTTAAAGTGATACACTATAAACACTCTGTTTACATGGCATGTATTTTTAGCCATGCCACAAAACTGGTTTCGAAGCACGTGTGTGCACTGTGGGATGGGTGGCAGCAGTTGAGCTTTTGGGCGGCTTCCATAACATCTGTTCCACCATGGCTGATGACCTAGACTTCAAGACCAGCAATGCCAGGGGCCTCTGCCAGCTTCTCCATGCAGTGTTTTGCTCAAATTTTAGACCAGCAAGCACGGTCCTGTCAAAATGCTCCTCATTGGCATAGACTTATTCACTGGGGGAAATCCACAACATGGATGTGCTCAACATTAAGATAAATTTTGTTGGTGTTTAGTTGTTTAGTCGTGTCCAACTCTTCATGACCCCATGGACCAGAGCACGCCAGGCACTCCTGTCTTCCACTGCCAGTTTATTGAGATTTAGAATGGGTACCTCTCCTTGTTCCAGGACAGCGGGAGTCCGGGAGAATCTACACCTTCCCGAGGAAGACCTGGGCAAGGAGATCGAATAGAAAAATTACAGGTAAAGAAATCCTGATCACCATATTTTCTGCAATTGCTGTCAAGGCCGTGGCTATGTAAAGGAACTGCAGGGCAGCAGTTTCAACTGATTATGAACCAGAGAGGATTACAACCCACAGACTGTCAAATTTGGCTTCAAACCCGAAATCTCTCTCTCTCTTACTCTTTTCCCCTCCTTTAAAAACCAAAACAAAAAACAACAACCACTCTCTCCTTTTTGAATTAAACAAAAGAAAAGAAACTTTTTGCGTTCATTGTAAAACAGGACAGCTGGACGCTAACTTGTATTCCTTTTGATATTATTTCACTTGTTTTGATCCCCCTCTCACCTTGGTCCTCCCAGTCCCCCTCCCCTTTCTCGGTTGCTAGTAACACTACAGCTGTTTTCTTGCAAGAGAAGTTGAGAATTTGCACTTAAAAAGGGGGAAAAAAGAATATTAAAACTGCCAGAAGGAGGGGAAATTGCAGGAGACTCATGTTGATTCTTTCTCGCTTAAGTTTTAATGCTTTCTGTGTAGAGGTGGCGGCGTTGAGGAGGGAACTGTGTCTTTTCCCAGAACAACAAACTGAGCAAAAAAATATAGTATTTAAAATTCCCATTGTGAATTGCGAAGAGTTGCACTCTTAACCCTGCCAAATGTGTTTGTCTTGTGTTTTCTGTTGAGGCAACGTGGGAAGGGGAGGCATAGCTCTCCCTGCCATCGGATGCTCCCCATCCCCCCCCTCCTCCACATAGTGGTGGTTGCAGCAATTGGAGAAAATCTATTGGGATGACAACCTTTCTTGTGCTTAGAGGTTAATCCATTAAATTTGGAGGGGTTTTGCCGGGGGGGGGGATCACTGTTCTAGTTGCTGAGCTTGCTTAAAATTCCCTTCTTTAATCCCTTCCTTCTAGGGCACAGACGCCCCCCTCCCCAGATTTGGAAGTGGGGGGGCAGGGGGTGTTCTTCCCACAGGCACAGAGCACTCCCCCTCAAAGTGGGAGGAGAAACCTGCTTGCGGCTGCCTAGCAAATGACACACTTTTTTTGCCCCTTGCCTTCATCCCACCTGGGCTCTGGTCCCTGTCAATCATGTTCAGTTACCTTCCTTGCAGAGGTGTAGAAAGGTCAGGTGGTACCCGGTGCAGAAAATTTCTTGTCACCCCCCCCCCACAATGTTTTGTTTTGTTTTTTGCCTGCAAAAATGGTTTTTTGTTATTTCATATTTTCTTACAAAGGAATAATAAGTAATAATAATAATAATAATAATAAACTTTTATTTATATCCCTCCCCGGCCAAAGTCGGGCTCAGGGTGGCTAACATCAGATACATAACATTGGTATAAAATCAAACAATAACTAATTTACCCCCTAAAAACATGTCAAAATCGAATTAAAGTTTAATTAGATGGCTGATATGCATGACATTTCATATATAGCTATATAATCCCTAGTGCAGTAAGAAAAGACCTTTAGAGCAGGCTTTTTTAAAAAAAGTTTTTATGGACCACCCTAGTAGGGCAGTAATTGTTCCTTGGTAATTTGTCACCCCCCTCCATGATGGCACCTGGGTCGAACCACCCCCCACCCCCCTCCTACGCCCCTGCTTCCTTCCCCCCACATCCTGGCAACCAGTGCTGTAGCTGCCTCCTAAGGCCCTTCTGTCCTTGGAGCTATCAAGAAAGTCTCTTGCATGCCCCCCTCCACCTCCAGCCCTTTTCCCCAGGCTATGTAACTGCACATCCCCCTGTCAGAGCTGTTCAAGGTAGGGGTATTCTGGGATAGGTAACAAACTAGCCCCCCCCCCCCGCCAGATGCCCGTTTCCTCGGTTCATATTTATTCCCCTCTGCTGTGGCCTCCTCCTCCTCCCTCTCCCGCCTGTTAATCCCACACATTTTATAATCAACATTAATAAAAAAGTTTAATATGAAAGTAAAACAATAAAGAAACTGGTTTCCTCTTCATTTCTATTGGCATTTTTTAAATGCTGCAGTTGTGTTACGCTATTGTATTTCACTGGTTTTCGTTTGCAAGCCGTCTAGAGGACAAGACATTTGTTTAAGGCTGTAAATATAAATAAAACTCGGAAGCTTATGAATAAAAGTCTGAGAGCATAAATCTATGTGTATGTGCATATGCTGTGGGCTGACGCACACCTTCCCACATAGTTTAGGCAGAAACCATATCAGAAAAAATATAATGAAAGCTCTGGTCATCTGTTTAGTAGCAGGTAGACTGAATGCATGTGGGCAATAAGGGGCATGGCTCCACCAACCTTGGTCTTGATTCCTCCAAACCAACCTGCTTTCTTACAACCAATCCAGAGGGTTCAATGCCTATCTGCTTCCTCTCCCTTCATTTTGCCCTTGTAGGACTCGGCAGAAAAGAGGATGGGGACAAAAGCAGAAAAGTTGTCCGCCCTGTCATTGGCTCTGGCTCCACTTCCTGTTGGCCTCCTTGCCTTCTGCCCTTCCACTCCCAATAGACATTAGTCATCACTGGCGGGATGCTAGTGCAGAGTGCTAGATTCAGTTGCCCAGGCTTCCTTTTCAAGTAAATAGGTGGTCTCGGCTTTGTAGGGCAAATATGTGAGGAAGCCTGGTGTAGTTTGTTTTTAAAGATGCAGGACATAAGATTAAAAACTAGCGCAGTCACATGTGGCAACACGAGATAAATTTGTCCTGCCATTTCTGTCAAGATTTTGGTTGCACAAAGATCCACCTTGCTGATCCCCACTAAGAATGTTACAGAAATTTCTTGTTTGCAAGGCAACATTTAAGGAGGGGCCATTTCAGATGATTGGTGAGTAATTGGCTCCTTCAGCCACATATTATTAGCATTTGCACATAGAATTCAAAGTCCTGATTCAAATTCAACTGTTCAGTTTCCAATTCATATATATATATATAATGGATGGGGTTGAGGAAATACAGTGGGGATGTTTGGGGGGGGGAGAGGAAGGCAGGGAAAACTTGTACTAACTTGCTGCTTTAAAAATGAATACAAACAGGACAGATTTGTATTCCAGCCCTGTGGAGCATTCATCAAATAAATAAGTAAATATAGAATTTCTCATGCAAAAGTTTGCTTTAAGAGTTGGGTATAGGACAGATCTGTAGTTCATGGAGAGAGCATATGTTTTGCATGTAAAGGTAAAAGGGTCCCTGACCATCAGGTCCGGTCGTGTCCGACTCTGGGGTTGTGGCGCTCATCTCGCTCTATAGGCCGAGGGAGCCGGCGTTTGTCCGCAGACAGCTTCTGGGTCATGTGGCCAGCATGACAAAGCTGCTTCTGGCGAACCAGAGCAGCACACGGAAACGCCGTTTACCTTCCTGCCAGAGCGGTCCCTATTTATCTACTTGCACTTTGATGTGCTTTCAAACTGCTAGGTGGGCAGGAGCTGGGACCGAGCAACGGGAGCTCACCCTGTTGCAGGGATTCGAACCGCCGACCTTCTGATCAGCAAGCCCTAGACTCTGTGGTTTAACCCACAGCGCCACCTGGGTCCCTATGTTTTTGCATGTAGAAAATTTAATACTTGATCTTTGACATCTCCAGTTAAAAGGATTGGGTAGAGAGACATCAGAAAAGATCTCTCACTGCCTCAGTTGTGGAGAACTCGGAGCAGACAGCACATGAAAAGATGGATGAATAGCTTGACCAAGCATAAGGCAGTTTCCCTGTATTTCAGAAATGGCAGATAATAGCTAGTCAGCCTGCTTTCACCCTAGAGTAGTATAGGAAAAGAGCAGCCAGCATCTTAAATAGTATCTTTTTAATCGTTAAATGTTGCTTGGTTATGGGAGAACATGAAATGCGTTTACTCATCTCTTCTCATGCCATAGGCGCAACCCAGTAGGGTCCTGTAACACTTGGAGAGTTGCAAGCCACACAGATGTGCTTGCTGAGGAGCCTCATTTTCCAGTCACAATCTTGCAGCCTGAGTGCTTGGAAAATCAGGTCCTCCCTAACCAGAGGGCATGTGTTGCAGTGTGACCTGGCAACCAGAACCTGTGTTGTGGGTGGGAACGTTTGGATGGCCACAACACCCTATTGGAGGTCCCTCAATGCTGGGTGCAATCAGACCAATGGGATGCCAGAAAATTTGTATTGAGGGACCTCTATTTAAGCCCATGCACGTGTCCCTGAGCTTCCTCTTTTGGGCCAGTGCATCAGAACACCCGCTCACCTCTCCCTATATTTAGGGCTTGCACGCATAACCTTGCTATGCCGTCGTGCGTTGTCTGTCATTGGGACAGGGGCACAGCAGGAATTTTCCCCACTTGGCTGTTTGGCTGGTGCCACTTGGGTTTTGCCTGGCGTGTAGCATATCGTCACAACTTGTAAGGTTGCAGATAGGCTCTGGTTCAGGTGATAGGGGTGGCAGAGCGGTCTGGCTATCCCTATGCGATGGGTATTCTGTTAAAGTAATCCTGGGACTCTTGGTTGGTCTTCCCTGAGAGGGGTTGTGCCCGGAGCCAGAGTCCAGGGGGGGGGGCATCTGGCTGGTGGACTAGTAGACTCTGCCTTCCACTATGCCAGGTGTTTACCCAAGGCTGACCTACGGTGTGCCCTGGGTCAGCGCTGCCTGCAAGGGTCCAGGGAGCTAATCAAACCAGAGCCTATGCAACCACTCACTTGATTGTAATCAATAAAGTTGTGGCCTAAATTCTGCCAAAACCAAAAATTTGAGTCTTGTCTGAATTTGGGGAAGGTTAAAGGGTCTGAATTTATTTGGAGAAAGTTAAAGGGACACAGGTGGCTCTGTGGGTTAAACTACAGAGCCTAGGGCTTGCCGATCAGAAGGTCGGCGGTTCGAATCCCTGCGACGGGGTGAGCTCCCGTTGCTTGGTCCCTGCTCCTGCCAATCTAGCAGTTTGAAAGCATGTCAAAGTGCAAGTAGATAAATAGGTACCGCTACAGCGGGAAGGTAAACGGCGTTTCCATGTGCTGCTCTGGTTCGCCAGAAGCGGCTTTGTCATGCTGGCCACATGACCTGGAAGCTGTATGCTGGCTTCCTCGGCCAATAACGCGAGATGAGCACCGCAACCCCAGAGTCGGTCAGAACTGGGCCTAATGGTCAGGGGTCCCTTTACCTTTTAAAAGGGTCTACACACACAAATGCAGTATCTCCTCAACAGAACTTACAGAGGGGCTACCTTGTGGGGAAAAATGGATTCCACAAAACAAATGTGCAGTGTATCTGCATTTATGTGGTAGGGGGAGAGAACATGTGGAATGCCCTGATTCATAGATTATATTCTACAGACAGGAGTTTATATATTTGTAGTTCGAAAGCTCTGTTTCCTTGCAAAAGTCTACGGAACTCAGAGGGGATTCCCCAGAAGTATGTAAATTGTTGAGGGATTTGATTATTTTGCTATCCCAGAAACTAAACCTCAATCTCAACCATAGAACTCATTTGTGCCCTTGCAAAAAGCTTGGGAAATATACTGGTCAGGGTATTGTCCTAAAGGAATCAAACTGAAGGGTTCATAGCATTTCTACAGCATATTTAGGCTGGAAAACTTTCCAGGTGGCTAATTTATATATGTCAAGTATTTAATGCTTGAAGAGATTCAATATATAACAGAACTAGGAATGATCTGCAATTTTACACGTTTCAATTGTTCTGCATCAAAATCTGCATAATTTATAGAACAGATTTTGTTGGTGTTTTTGCAAATTGCATAAACATCAAAAGGGAGTTGCTATCTTTGATCCAGGTTCTGAACCATAAGCCCAAATGCATATTTTTTTTTAACACTTCCTGGGCTTGGTAACGAAACCCAAATCACACACTGTTTCCATGCTCCAAACTGGTGTTTGTTGTGGCCTTGCCCCTTGTTTTAGTCCTGTTATTAGAATTCTGAGGTCTCAAATATAGAATATTCATAAATGCATACATATCTAAATATATAAACCATGCGCCTAAAATAGTACAGGAGAGCAATCCTGAAGCCATTTTGACACTCCCAATGACCTCAAATTCCTCTGCAGTAAGAATATGGGGAAAGCCTTCCCATTGTCCCCTTACAAATCATGTTCTAAGGGCATATTTGGGTATGAATAGGGTGAGTCTGTGACCTGGATTAAGGAACTAAAGTATTAACCAGGCTTCCTCAACTCCCATGATCCCTAGCTAGCAGGACCAGTGGTCAGGGATGATGGGAATTGTAGTCTCAAAACATCTGGAGGGCCGAGGTTGAGGAAGCCTGGTATTAACCATCACAAAAGAATGACCAAGCTGCTCAGGAAATACAACCAGTGACCATTACCAGGTATCCTGGCAGACAGGATTTTTGCTGTAGACAGCCTCCTATTATGTATGTATAATGATTGTGGGTGGTCTTTGGCTAAGGGAGTTCAACAATGTCAAGTGTCTTTCAAGGTTCCTGCACATTTTCGTTCAGGGTCTCTCCCTCCCTCTCCCTTGCTTTCCAGCCTCTATCCATTTTTTTTCCTGACCGATCATGGAGTTAGGGGACTCGGTGTCCCTTGGGGAGTTGGGCAGCAAAAGCCAAACCCCAATTTTTACATCGCCCCTACCAGGATACCTTTGTCCCGACCTTGGGTTGGTTAGAAGGTTTTGCCTCTGGTAGTTGCTGAGGATTTTCTCCTCCCAGGGTCCTGGCTGCCAACATTCTGCCTCATGTGCTACAGTCTCCCTCAGTTTGAGCTTGTAACTCTTCAATACAGGCTACATCCACACCGCAGCTGAAAATCCACATTTTCCAGACCCGTTTTGTCTGCTGTTGGGCCACACATGTACTTATTCGCTTCAGTTGTTATTCTTCAGTATAAGCCCCTACATCTCAAGGTTGCTTCTGCAGACATTCCAGCAGTGTGGTTTTTATATATATATAGACTAGGCATCCCCAAACTACGGCCCTCCAGATGTTTTGGCCTACAACTCCCATGATCCCTAGCTAACAGGACCAGTGGTCAGGGAAGATGGGAATTGTAGTCCAAAACATCTGGAGGGCCGAAGTTTGGGGATGCCTGATATAGACAGTCGATGGAAGGAAACAGGACACAACAGCTCATTGCAATTCTATGCCTTCTTAAGTAATAGTCACTGTGTTATTAATTGTTTTTCTTTAGGATGACATTGTTTATTGTTGGACATCATTTTCATTAAATACACTTTAGTACAAGAGACTTTCCATGTCAGGCTGAGAGAAGCTGTTTCACATGATTCACAAACAAAACTTTGAACATTGCTACTCGGGCATCACTTCAAATTCAGCCAAGATGCAATAGGTCTTTATTTTAAAAGCAATGAGTTTTGAGAACAAACTGCAAAACAAGAACCACTAAATATCGGCACGGAGACATCACAATCAAAGAAAAAAGAAAGAAAAGAAAAGGGATAAAAGAGGGCTCCAAACACCAGGTCACGGTTTGAGTGAAAATATAGATATTTATATCAACATCTAGATCTTGCTCTTCCTCTTCCTCCCACCAGAAAGGGAAAAAGGCAGAAAAAGGTCTAGAAAATATATCTATACACATATATGTACATATACTATAAGTGGCCTGTAGCACTGGGATGAATAATTTCTAAATTAAATTGATTTGTGATGCAATTAAACCCAGAGGGGGTTTAATTTACAAAACATTCTCAGCTGTTTTATTCAACATTTGGTATTTTTTTAGTTACACAAAGACACCTAAGAGCTGTATGTAGGTCTCTGAAAAGGTATGATTTCTGCTTTTCTTCCATCTTCCTGTCAAACAGCCTTGTTACGAACAGCTCCAGCTGCTCCAGTTCAGAGTTTTACTCCACTTGACACTCTTAAATCTTCTCCCAGAAAATGAACAAGCCCCCCCCCACCCCCACCCCACCCTTGACCTGGCTTTGAATGCATAGACGGTAAAAAATAACATAGAACCATCAATTCCCAATTCTTCTCCTGAGACATATGTTTAAAAGATGGCAAAATAGTCGCTTGGTTGCTTGCGTGAAATTCACAGTGTTTTCCCTGCAACATATATAGATTATTAATTTTTTTTGCTTCATATTTGCAACGAATGTATAAAAATTAAATCAAAACAAGCGTTAACCTAAGGCTCTATGAGGATGCTCGGATCAGAGCAGCAGTATCTCAGCCCTGATAAGAAAAATGCATCTTTGTGTGCTATTAAACCTTCACATTTAGTGACAAGCCACAATGCGCTGCCCCCCCCTATGGCGCACTCTCTGTTCCCATGGCAACGCTTGCAATGTGCTCCCAGGGACAACAGCCACCTCAAGCAGACAGTCTTCTTAGTCAACCGCTGGATTCCTTGGGAAGTTGCTTGTCCTGCAAAAGCCCAGGCCACTCTCCAAAGAGTAAATAAAGAGAGAGGGTTGTTGTTGTTTAGGATTGTGAGTGGGTGTCTTTGCCTGAGGCAACAAATGGCTACAAGGCCCTGGGTGGGGTTGGAGTGAAAGGGCAAAGCTGGAGACCTTGTGATTCCCACTGACGGTTGTTTTTTAGTGGCTATAGACATAGATGATGATTTACACGTCAGAGTAAACAAACCCCATTCAGAAGAAGAGTCACCTTCCTGTCGCAATGGAGGACCCTGTCCCTTTGCAAAACCCCACTTGCCCCCAAAGCTAGCTGAAGAAATGGAAGGTGGAAAAGAGAATACGAGAAATACTTCTGTGGTCCTGCTCAGCCAAAACAGCCTTCGTTGCTTCAGTTGTGCCCTTGCAATTATATCAAAAAGTGAAGCCTAGACATGAGAGATGTATACAAAGCCCCTCGGCTAAATTTGTTAAAGGCCGCAGGTATGCTTGCCATTTTTGCATTGCCAATGTAATAAAATACAATAAAGATTTGCATAAAATTTGTGCCCAGCCTGCCTATCAACACATGGGCTCAGGAAAGGCTTGAATCAAGATAAATGGCCTCTGCAAGAGTTTTATATCAGCGAGCTTGGGAAAGTTCTCCAACTTCTTAGACGAGCTCAGGGATTAACTCCACAGCTCCTAAGTCTTTGGCGCTTCCCTGAACTGTCTACTCAGAGAGTACAGATGCGCAACATCTGTGATTACTGTCCAGGAGAGATGTTTGCTCCTTCAGAAGTTCTCCCGCATTGAACTTGCACATTTCACCACAAATTTCACAAAAATTCAGTGGCAGACCTACATTTTTGGGTCCCTGAAGCTTGAACTGTTATGGGGGCCCCTTCACAACCATTAAAGAGGTCTGGGTAACCCCTGTTATCTTTTTCAGTTGGGTTGCTCCATGACAGATCACAATTTTAAAAATAAAATAACGGCATCTCAGATTTTGATTAAAATTGCTGCACATGTCAAAGTCACAGGTGTAAACAAAACTTTCCTATGCCTTATAGTTTTCAGGTTACCATGACATTTGGCACCTGTGCTACTGACTCTCAGACTTGGGGGTTGTTGAACTATATACAACAACAAAAAAATATCCATTTGAGATGGGAACTCAAATTAGGTCTATTGAACCCAAAATTGTTAAGCCATGTGGACTAATGTCGCTTCTGGGGCCCCTCTGGGATGAAGCTTAACATAATAATAATTTAATAATAATTTATTATTTATACCCACCCATTTGGCTGGGTTTCCCTTGATGCTGCAGCACTTACTGGAAAGTCTGTTGCTTTCTCAGTGGTTCCGTCCTACCCTTTGTTTTTCCAGCTTAGCCTTAGAAATACTACTGTGCATAAATGACAAGTGAAAACTCATACAAATGGAAGTTCATGAAAAAATAATAATAGCAAAAGAAAACGAGGCAAGCTGAGTCAAACTCTTAGACCCAAAGGATACTCTTAAAACCAGTCAGAAAGGAATTAATAGATGGGATGAAGACGTAGGGCTATTTTTATGCATTTAGTAAATCTGCTTTTTAGAATTTATCTGGTTAGGCAGAACTGCATGCTGATCACCAATATGTGGAAAAACATACAATATTGTTATTATTTTTTTAAAAAAAACCTAAGGAAAAATGGATGATAAATGGATTTTGGTTACTTAGCATACTTTGTCAGCCTTCTGATCTAACTTGTCTTTTATACATCACCAGTAAGAAGATATGTGCAGTGTACACAAATGTATACATATACACAAAATCACATTTGTCTGCAGATGTATAAATCAAATATTTATAAAACACATATACAGGTATGTATCTACTGTGGATATATACAAAATGTATACCATCACAGAAACATATCTAATTTATATCATATCTATATGATTGTATGTAGCATAGTCAAGAAATGTTTCCTCTTTATTTATAAGCCTGATTGTCATATTTGCTCAGTGTATAAAGTTAGCCAAAGTTGAAAAACATGACAGATATGTACACAGTAGACGAGCAACCTTTCTTTTCCCATTTTAGATTATATTTCTTACTCTTATTTTCCTGTCAGTTACCTATAGTTATATCCACTTGAATGACTAAATGCCACTGTGGCCTTCGCGGTTAGTTAGTTAACACCTTTCCTACAAGGCCAGAAGATTTTATTCACTTAAGGTCCACATTTGCAGTACAGGCCAAGATTTAGGCACAGAACAATGGCTGTATTGAACATTTGGTCCTTTAACATGGGCATACGGGTTAGCTACTGCACACTATATTATAACACAATATTTTTAATTACTCTCTTATGCTTTTTCAGAAGGGGGGGGGGAGAGGATACCATGTGGTCAAATTTTACATTTGTTTTGGTATACAGTCCTACAGCAATCATACAATATACATGGTTATTTTCAAGCTGAGAATCTAAAAAATGTGTCTTGAGAGGTGAAATAAGGGTACTTTTGTTAACGAGGTCTGTTTCCATATTAGCCCCTTTTCTCTAGGAATTTCAGCTATAGTTTGGTCACACTTTATCAAAATTCCAGGCGTTCTCCACTCATTGCGGTGCAGTGATTTCTGTATTCTTCTCATATATTCTCAGACCTGATTTGTAGCAACCCACCCCGGCTATAAGACCCAACTGCAACACCAGCTTGTCCAGCAAGGAAAGGCAAAGTGCAATTGCAGCTTTTTAGTGCTCCTGTGCCTTTAATTAAAGTTTCTTGTTTTTAGAGCCTGCCTGTTTAATGCTTTAGGATTAACTGCCCGTTCTTTGTGCCTTGAATAGGCTATTTTAATTGCCACAGTGTTAGTTCCATTCATGCTGGGTAGAGGGAGGCTCTAATTTTTTTTCTTTCCTTTTTTGAATAGTGAAATACCACTATTTCACTATTAAACTGCAAAAGAAAAAAAATGTAAGGAAATGCATAGTTGAAGCCAAGCTTCCTCCGCTGGAATAAAAACTGAGAGGTACCTTTATAATACAATGCTTGGAGTCTCCCCTTTAATTCCACTTTCAACTAATCATACTAACCCATTCAGCAGTGCTAAAGCAACCAAAGATGAGAAATGACTTTGGAACATAATACATGGGTGGGTGTGCCTTTTAGTGATCTCTGACATCTCAAGATTTATTTCCCACATTTTTCACATATTGGAAATGAACTAGAGTGACACTTTAAAAAAGTGGTTCTTGAAAAGAAGGGATGAAAGAATGGATAAGACTGAGTGTTGAACATTTCTTCTTTCCATGTAATAAATTCTCAGCAATCACTGAAATAATCTTCAAAGTCCATTTCTTATTAAATATCCTCAGCCATTAAAAAATCCTGTTCAAATCTTATTTAGGAATATATTTATATGCATATGGCCGTGTGTGTGTGTGTGTGTGTGTGGTATGTATATGGCCTTAGAGTTACATTGTTATATGTATTCTTCACCAACCTTTGCCAATGACATAAGAGAGGCTAACTTCACCACTATTTAACATTTGCTATTTTTAATGTAGATGTAAAAGAACAGTTTCTTCCCAAACTGCTGAGGGACAAAAAGAAAGTGCCTTAATAAATAAGAAATGCAAGCAAAACATATATTAAACTATTATGGAAACACTTAGAAAAATAAGTGCTTAATTTTAAAAATAAAACGACAATAAAACATTGACAAGCTGTGCGTTTATGACCCCATTTGTTTTAGTAAAAAATAACCCCTATTTTTTTTTGCAGCACTTTCTCCACAAAGGTAGGAACTGACTTTGATTTTATCTCATCTTAAGGGTTTATAATAAAAATTACCTGACATGCACATCCTAAACCTTTCACATTTGTGTGTCGCGAGCTTGCCTTCTTGAACCCAGCAGCCATGATGAAAAGTGTAAACACACTATGCCTGTCGATCTTAAATAAAAAAAAGACTGGAATACCACCACTTCATCAAGCAGACACTAGTGCGAACTCTGAATCTTAATCATTCACAAAGTTAATAACCGTACTGTCGTTTCTCTAGAGACTTTTTGGACCTGTTTTCTCACAAATGCCATACAAAATCTTCAGTACCAGCCTCTTGCGCCTGCAACAATGTATAGATGTTTGAATGTAGCTAACGACCTTCCTACAACTAAATATATGTTTTCCGTCATGAATTTGCTACGCCTATTTGGGTGCACAATGAGATGAGCAACTGTTTTCAGCACAAATTGCTGGGTATTAATCAACAGGGGCCATGCTGAGTTGGGGTTTGCACAGGGAGAAGGGGAAGGGGAGGGGGGGCAACAGCAGGGGCTCGCTGTCTAAACAGCATCATACAAGAAAAGCTTCCCTCCTATCTTACTGAAGCATTCGTATTTTAGGAATTGGCCTTGGTAATTATACTACACTTTAATATACCACAGCCCTCGCCTGCATTATCAAAGGCTCACGGGAGAACAATTGTACCAGTGGCATCACAACAGAACGAGCTTATCAGAATCAGGCCCAATACCTGTCTTAGTCTAGCATCCTGTTCTCACAGTGGCCAACCAGATGCCTGGGAGAAGCCCACAAACAGGAACTAAGAACAGCAGCTCCGCATGTGTGATTCCCATCAGCTAGTATTCCGAGACATCCGAAATCCCTATGGTTAAACAAGGCTGGAGATTCCTAGCTGAGCATATTGCTATGCAATTCTGGGAAGTCTTGGCAACGCCTTTTACACAGACCACATTGATGCATCTATCAATGCAAAAATGGCGGCACACTTAGATGTGCCTTTGCTCCTCTAAACATTTCCCAGGGGAAAGCATTGAATTCCTTCCCATTCACCAAATAATTACAGTGGTATATCGGATGCCACCTGATCCTATAGATTCTCCTTTAGAGTGGATTACACAATCTGCTGATTTCGTTCCCTCTGGCTTGATCTCAGCTACAACAAGGTTCCCACAGAGAATACCAGTCTTCGGTTTTTCTGCCCAGATGCCAAATCACACGAAGAGGTGAATCCATAGAAGCTCCAGATATCCATACAGCAGAAGTCACAAAGTTCAAGTCATAATTTCCCTTTTTTTATCCAGGTCAAAGGCATGAATACAACAAGGCATTGTTAGTTGTGATGGGCAAAACTGAGTGTCTGTTGATATAACAGGTCAGGTTTTTTTTTAAGGCCTTTGTCTATGCAGAGTTATAATAATGCAGAAGCCTGATTGAATAGAAATCGAGGGGCAGGGACAGAGACACAGAAAGAACAGAGGGGAGAAGAGATACATGTCAGTAATGTCACAAAGTCAATACTGTGTCTACAGAGGGAGAAATGCACACAGCTTGCCCTTTGAAAGCTCCTCCATATCTTTGTATTTAATACTGTCAGAGTTGAGAGAACACATTTTAATGGAGTTTAGTGGCAATTGAACACATTCATTCACACACTCCGTAAGAGGAAGTGCCAGGAGTTTCTATCCTAGAATATCCAGGTACACGGGAGATGCCTTGGCCAAGTTCTGAAGGAGGCAGTGGATTTCTTTGATGTTGAGCCTCATATGAGGCTCCCGCTGCCAGCATCCCAACATCAGATCGTAGACTTCCTTTGGGCAGGTGCGAGGTCGCTGCAGGACACGGCCCTGAGTAATACACTCAATTACCTGGAGTAAGAGAGAGAGAGAAGAGAGAAAGGACAAGGAGCAAGCCAATTTACTCTTTCTTTTATTGCTGATTTGGGCAATTAGTCAATACATTCTGAGAGAGTCACCCACCTCCCTCTTTACATGCACCAAACACTTCTGCACTCTTTATCTTTCTATAAATGTTCCACTCCCGGCAAATGGAGGGAAGGGCCCGGATCCAGCCAAATGCTCTGCCTTTGAGACCATTCACCACCACAGCCTGGCTGCATTTTTAAAAGCATATCATTCGTACAACAGCACACACCTCATTGTTTGAGAGCTGATACCATGGCTGTTTGCCGTAGGTAAAGATTTCCCATAGAACGACTCCAAGGCTCCAGACATCACTTTCTGTGGTGAATTTTCTGTACATTATGCTTTCAGGAGGCATCCAACGAATGGGTAACATGGTATGTCCACCAACCTGGATAGAAGAGTTTAAGAGAATTTAAATGGTTTTTGTGGGAAGAAGTATATGGAGAAAGGGATGATACATGTTTTTAAGATTTTGCAGTGCGATATATTATTTCCTGTTATTGTGAATTTGTGTCTCATTAGTACATCCTTCTACTTCTTGTTATCCCCTACAATCTTCATCTAGGATGGATGGATTCTTCACTTCCAAGGCAACATTCTTTGAAACTTTTGGGGACTTTACACTATAGTCCTTTACTTCTTTTGCAAAGAAGTCTGACCAAGATTTAAGGAGCATTTTCTTCCAGCTGTATGCCAGAGTTTAGCAGTAACATATGTATGTTTGGAGCATTCGACTGCATTCAGGGCTACTGATTTACTTGTAGAAAGCACCACTGTGTGCACTTAAAGACATGCAGAAGTGTTTTCTCAAAAAGGAGCCATTGTTGACTTCCCTGAAATGAAGGCATATATGCCGGTTACATTTCTTCTTAAATGCTTTCCTGGTTAAATACGGTGGACAGAAAATGTATCAGCACTTTGTGGATTACTCATTTTGTTTCACTGCACAGAATATTTGACCATGGCAATCAATGTAGATCACCTTAAACCAGGTTTAACGCCACCTCCAATAAGAAGCTGTGCATCTTACACACAAATAGGCACACAATGGGGGGGGGGTATTCAACTAAGCTGTGGCCAGAGTAGACCCATTGAAATGAATGGCCATGACTGCATTAGAGCCATTAATTTCAATAGATTTACTCTGAGTAAAACCTAATTGCCTACCACCAATTTTTATTCATTGGCTGTTTGCTCCAGATTGGTTGTGCCAGAACACAACAATGACTAAAAGTCTACAAGCAAAGGATTGGCTAGAGGCCCCAGTGAACACACGCATGGCTCAGCTCCCAAGTCACTGTGTTTCAGAGCAGAAGCCACAGCTAGCAGAATTACTCTGCACTGCAACATGAAAAGGTGCAGCAGTCCAGCTAGCATCTAGGCTCCAGGAACAGCCAGCTACACTCTTTATTGGACACATCCGGGATCTAACATGAATGAAGCAGACCGGCCTCTGCTCTCTGATGTTCTTGAGGCATCTGAGGCTTCCAGAGCACATGAAAGATGGGCATCAAGGGTGTCAGAACCAGGATGTGTAAAAATACCCATAACCGAACTAATATGATCTGTGGCCAAGATCTGGGTGGAGAGTACAGTATAGTGTTACTAAAGCATTGCCAATATGCACACCAGACGCAAATGTACATTCTGTTTCTGACCCTTGCTCTAAGATGCACTGAGAAAGCAAGCTGCTATCCTTTGCTGCATTTACTCAGTGGGTGGATGAGCATTCATTAGGAGGTATGTATGTATGTGCGCACACACACACACACCCTTCAAAATATGTGGCTACACACCAGAGCAAAGGGCAAGTACCATTACAACATTATTAGTTGCTAGAGGCTTTTGGTTCATTAAATATTAAGTGGCTCTTAAGCCTGTTCATCACGTGGCATCTATGGCTGCTTCGGCTCTGTGGGTTTTATGGGACAGTCTTTAAAAAATTAATGAAAGCTGGTTGTAAAACACGGTTCTCTCTTTTATTGAGGTTTCGTTGTGATTTAAGCTTCTCGCCATCGTAAGAAATGTAAATGCCTATTAGAAAAAGAAGGGCACTCTTCCTCTTATTAGCTTCCCCATAGTTAGATATTTGCAGAACAATAACATACGCTAAATGTAGGAGCCACATTTGATACACACATATAATCGCTACATAAAGATGCCTGGGCTGCATCAAGGTAACAACAGAACTGTTTTTATTCATAACTATAGATGACACAACCTTGATGGCAGAAAGTGAGTAGGAAGTAAAGAACCTTTTAATGAGGGTGAAAGAGGAGAGCACAAAATATGGTCTGAAGCTCAACATCAAAAAAACCAAGGTCATGGCCACTGGTCCCATCACCTCCTGGCAAATAGAAGGGGAAGAAATGGAGGCAGTGAGAGATTTTACTTTCTTGGGCTCCTTGATCACTGCAGATGGTGACAGCAGTCACGAAATTAAAAGACGCCTGCTTCTTGGGAGAAAAGCAATGACAAACCTAGACAGCATCTTAAAAAGCAGAGACATCACCTTGCCGACAAAGGTCCGTATAGTTAAAGCTATGGTTTCCCCAGTAGTGATGTATGGAAGTGAGAGCTGGACCATAAAGAAGGCTGATTGCCGAAGAATTGTTGCTTTTGAATTATGGTGCTGGAGGAGACTCTTGAGAGTCCCATGGAATGCAAGAAGATCAAACCTATCCATTCTTAAGGAAATCAGCCCTGAGTGCTCACTGGAAGGACAGATCGTGAAGCTGAGGCTCCAATACTTTGGCCACCTCATGAGAAGAGAAGACTCCCTGGAAAAGACCCTGATGTTGGGAAAGATTGAGGGCACTAGGAGAATGGGACGACAGAGGACGAGATGGTTGGACAGTGTTCTCGAAGCTACTAACATGAGTTTGACCAAACTGCAGGAGGCAGTGGAAGACAGGAGTGCCTGGCGTGCTATGGTCCATGGGGTCATGAAGAGTCGGAAACGACTAAACAATAACATTGATATAAACACATACCCAGTAACACAATTAAGGCACTTAAGCTACTTAATTCCCAGCCCCCTCTATTGCACCATCCTAATCAGTTTTGTTGCACTGAACTTCTGCACTGTGGAGTCTTCCAGTGAAGGTTCCCTGGGCGTGAACCTTCAGGATAAAGCTGGGCAATCCTTATCTCCCACACTCCATGAAGTCTAGCCAGTGGGTAGGGCAGCCTGCAGTCACCTAACATCACAAAGGTGTCCGTGTGGACAATCGGCCAATTGATGGGGCTTGCAAAGATCTTTGCAAGCCCCAATGATCACTAACGGAGCTTCATTCTCTGGCACTGGGGGCAGAGAGCAGGCGGGGTGGGGCTGGTGCGTGTTCTGGGGGCGTGGTGCGTCGTCTGTAGGGGTGTGACGTATGTTCTGGGGGCGGGGACTGCTGCCTGTGGGGGCGGGGCGCCCAGCGCAGGCGGGGGGCAGCCGCCATGGTGCCTTCGGGATCGCGTTGCCTGGGAGAGAGCGCCCTCACCGCCCCTCCCTTCCTACGCCCATGCCAATGATCAGTTGATTGTCAAGGTTTGCAAAGAGCCACACACGGTTCAGTGCAAGCCAGTGCTCCCCCAGGGGGTACTTGAGGGTATGCACATCTCTTTGTTGTTGCTAAAAAGTGTGACACTTACAGAAACAACTTCATGTTGATTACAGGCTCCTATTTTTCCTAGGGGGGGGGGAGCACTGGTGCAAGCTATGATGATTGCATTGGGCTTTCTAAATTATAAGAAGAAGAGTAAGAAAGAGGAAGAGGAAGAGGAAGAAAGACTGGGTTACTCTGAGCCAGGGGTCAGCAAACATTTCCAGCAGGGGGCCGGTCCACTGTCCCTCAGACCTTGTGGGGGGGCAGACTATATTTTGAAAAAAAATATGAACGAATTCCTATGCCCCACAAATAACCCAGAGATGCATTTTAAATAAAAGGACATATTCTACTCATGTAAAAACAGGCCGGATTTAGAAGGCAATTGGGCCACATCCGGCCCCCGGGTCTTAGTTTGGGGACCCCTGCTCTGAGCGGCTTCCAAGAAATTAAAACACGATACAACATCAAACATTAAAATCTTCCCTTAACAGGGCTGCCTTCAGATGTCTTCGAAAAATCATATACTGCAGTTGTTTATTTCCTTGACATCTGATGGGAGGGAGTTCCACAGGGCAGGCGCCCTATCAAGGCGGCCCTCTGTCTGGTACCCTGTAACCAGTGTGAGAGCCAGTGTGGTGTAGTGGTTAAGAGTGGTAGACTCGTAATCTGGGGGACCGGGTTTGCGTCTCCGCTCCTCCACATGCAGCTGCTGGGTGACCTTGGGCTAGTCACACTTCTCTGAAGTCTCTCAGCCCCACCTACCTCACAGGGTATCTGTTGTGGGGGAGGAAGGGAAAGAAGAATGTTAGCCGCTTTGAGACTCCTTCGGGTAGTGATAAAGCGGGATATCAAATCCAAACTCTTCTTCTTCTTCTTCTTCTAACCTCACTTCTCGCAGTGAGGGAACCACCAGAAGGCCCTTGGAGCTGGATCTCAGTGTCTGGGCTGAATGATGGGGTGGAGACGCTCCTTCAGGTATACAGGACCAAAGCATTTAGGACTTTAAAGGTCAGCACCAACACTTTGAATTGTGCTTGGAAATGTAGACTCTTTAAGACCAGTGTTATATGATCCAATACCTGTATATTTACCTCTCATCATAAATGGCATCTGCTGCAGGGCAGGTGACCATAACTTGGCCAAAATGACCTAGCAGGTCAGGATGGGGGGGGCGGGGTCTGCAAGCTCTTATTAGGCCTGTGGGTCAGACGTTCACCAGTAATGTTCCAGGCTTTGACTAAGTTGTCAAAAGCTTTCCATTTATTTTAAGGCTCAATTCTTATTTCAAGGCTCAATTCTTATGATGATGAGGAAAAGTTACCCAAACTTAAGAAGTTACAGCATTACTAATACTGGCCTTGTCATCTCTGGGATTTAGGAAGTGGGTGCTGAGGTTTTGTTTCATACAAGTATGAACACCAGAAACTAGGACTGGCCTTGGCTCATTGTTATGCCAACACATATAGTAAAACACCTGTTTAAAGGCTATGCTCTAAAACACACACACACACACACACACACACACACACACACACACACACACACACAATCTATGCAGAGAGTGTTCATCAACATGAAGATTCTGTACCCTGTTGACTCTTAACCATACCTGTATGGGATGCAAAACACGATAAATCTGTTTGCTTTGTAGCTTTGGAAAGGGAAGAGCAGCATTTCAACTGATAATAATCAATTACTTATCTTTGGCTACACCAGTTGACTTGTTCACTCTTGGAGGAAAGCCCACGGTATGATGTTGAGGTGGGAATGGGAAATTCAATGGGGATAAATGGGCCTCTGATTCTGGCTGCCACTACCTTCCCTACTGACAGCAGAACTGATTAGCCCAAGAATGGCAAGCCTGTAGGAAAACAAAATCCCAAACCCTGCTAAACTTTTGCTAATATTCTGCTGAGTGAGTGAACCAGACGAATCCATCTCTGGGTCTTTCCCTTCCAGTTTGAACAACATCTGAGGTATCTGCTGCTAAAACCATACCATTTGAGTTTAAAACCATTACATTTGAGATTAGCCTTCATCTTTGGGAATTGTTGCAGCTTTCCTGAATTGAAATCAAAGGCACTTTGGAAAAACAGCCAGAATTGTGTGGTGGCTAGAGAATTTGGTTTAGGCACAAGAAAGCATTCAAATCTATGTTCAGCTATAAAGCTTACAGGGTGACCTTAGGCAAACCCAGCCATCTGTTATGGGTGCTTTAGCTGAGTTTCCTTCCTTGTGGGGGGTTAGACTGGTTGACCCTTGGGGTCCCTTCCAACTCTACAATTCTATAATACCTCATGCTAAGCTTATAAACAGCTGTTGTCTAATAAACAAGATATAAGTTGTATAGCCTTTTATACACTAAACAGTGATTCATATTAGCAAACAAGAACCCTCGTGGTTCTGATCCCCTCTCTTCAGAGTTAGTTCATTGGCTTTTTAATGATCACAGTTTGGCTATCCCTCTAATTAAATAGACAAATATAATTCAGCATCTCGTATTGATGCTGTTCCAGCACTCACTACTTCCTTGTAAGCCAATGTGGGCAATAATCTTTGCACAAGAATATTACTCATTTTGGGGTTGTAGTCATCTTTTCAATCTTGAGATTTTTTAATTTGTGGTATTGTCAAATGTACAAATACCACAGATTCTGCCCTCCCCACAATCCCTGCTTACTAAGTCTAAAAGAAAGGCATATTTTCTCCAAAATGATGAACTGTTTTTACAATTGGTGCAATATTTTCTGGTTGAGAGGGCAGAAAAGGGATATTTAGCCTGGAAGATACTCATCTGGTGTTCCTTATCAGCTCTTTACTCCCTGTTACAAAGACACATTAATGTTGGTATAATGGCGATCTGTCATTCAGCTCGGCATGCCATTTGTTTTAAACGAGAAAACTCATTCTCTTCCCATTCATGCCCACTCTGCTTCTGCAACGGCAGAAAACACTGCCTGCTTTTGAGGGAGCATGCTGTATAGACAGCTATGGCACTGCATACTAATTGACACAGTTTAATGATTTCTTTCCCTAATGCTCTCTCCTCCCTCTCTGCTCGCTGCTCCCCTTACTTGTCGGATCCTAGCACATAAGGCTTGCTACCATGGAAACTAAGTCTCCGAATGTGCAAACCTCACCACATCAACATCTCGAGCATACTGCTGGTGAATTTCAAAAAGGTACATCGGGCTAGAGGATAGACAAAAAGAGGGGGATTTCCTTAATGGGCATGCTGTTTAGGGTCCCGACAGATTTATTATGGCCAAGAGATCGACACTCGCACATGTATCCCACCAACCCATTGTGCTAAAATGGTACATTATTATATTGCATGCGCATCCTGCTTACTACGCAAGAAACTAGCAGATCCAAAATAGACCAGCAAATCTACTTCTCATTCCTTTACCAAGGTGGCAACCCCTTAAAGGCAGAGATTCCTTCCTGCGTCTGGGGAAGTTTAATGACTCAGAATAAATGTGTTCCTGCCACTGGTACAAGATGTAAGCAGTACAGATGCCAATCTGTGAAAACATTCTATTGAGCCAATTCAAATGATGCCTGAGAGATCTACAGGTGCTACCCAATCATAAAAATCAGAACCAGAGGGAAGCTGACTCAACAGGTGGGCAAGGCCCTTTGCCAGCAGGGTGATTAAGGGGCAATGGATAAGGCTGAGCTAGAGCTATTTGCCAGAGCTCACATGCAGCCCACTGCAGGGGCAGGATCCAAATTTTTTAAAAATAAATTGGACTTGGAGAGCAACACACAATTGGAATAAATGCACTGTACAATCATTGTTTTACCCTGCTCAGTCATTTGTAAAGTTTAATATGCACACAGGCAGGATGGCTAGGGCAAAGGAGCTATAGATGCCACCATTCTGAACAATGGGGCTATCTCAAATTCCTGCCGCTAGTGGTTTAAGTCTAATTGAGAGTGCTTCTTCTCAGGAAGCTAAATACTATTATTTATTTTATTGATAATTAGCTTTAATAACAAAGTTCTTCAAAACAGGACTGCCCACCTCACCCTCACTGTTCACAGCAAAGGCACTTGGAGTGCCTTAGTGAAATACCTAAGCATACTTTTGGGGTTAACAATAAACTTGGGCTAACTTCAGATGTAACTATAGTTTGGCAATGTGTGAACAAGCCTTGCACTTCCTCTTTCCTCCCACCTTCATGAACTGCTGAGTTACTTCCTTTCTCAGCCACATCATAGTTTGTAGTTACACCTGAATCATCAAACTTGTATTTGCCCTCCAAATAAAGACAGGAAGTCACAACAGTCAATGTGGTTTGCCATCTTGGTTTTGGAGTGTATGTGCACAGTTTGTTGGCACGCTATGGGCTGCATGGAAGAGAAAGTAATTCGTTGGCCCACTTTGCACATAATACTAAGCTATTTATAATATATATATATATATATATATATAATGGTTTGTTTTACAAACCATGAGTTATCAACAAGTTGTTCCATGGACAATGAAACAAATCATGGTTTGTTGCTCCAAAATATGGTTTGTTTTCTAGCTGCTCTTGCTTCACATCTTTGTAGTTTGGAGAGCTCTTGGGTGGGGTTAATGGACGGAGGGTGTTATGCTCACATGGAATGCTGAGCCATAGTAAAAACAGATCAAGGTTCATAAGCAAACAAACCACAAACTATGGCTTCATATCACAGTTGGTTTGCAGTAAATAAATACTATTTAAGCTGTTGGGCAGGGTTCACACATAATGCTAAATCATGGTTTAATAAACTATAGCTCAATACACTGTGATTTAGTGTTACTTGCAAATCAGAAAATGCAGCCCTCTATTTAACAGTTCCTGTTTTCCAGGAATCTGGAAATCAAAGAATGGTTCAGGTTCTTTTCAAGAAAAATAAATGGTTCATTCTGAGTTTGGGCTCTGGTTCAGTTTTATTCCTACAACTCACACCAGCACGACTCCTTATTGACCTTGTCACCTGCCTTTAGCCATCTGCATAGGGTGGGAAACAAATGGCGCAGTGGGGGGAGGCTCAAAATAAAAGTATATTTCTTTGGCAGATAAGAAGGTACAATGCATTGGGGGTTGCAGGCAAGCAGCAATAAACAAGAGGAAGTCTGGAATGATAAGCAAACATTTTGTTTGCTTTGCATTTTCAGGGGGAAGTGGAGGCTTCGCTCCTCAGAAGACAGTCAACTTTGATCTTTAAATAACTTCCTCCTAATAACTGTAATTTAACCTTCCTGTGCCCAGCAGTCTCCAGATTCTTCTAAGACTCTGGGTGGTTGCTTCGCAGAAGGCAGCAGAGAGTTTCTATGTAATTAAAATTACAGCTGCAGAGAGCTATTCGTTGAGCTTTCAAATCTTGGTGCCAAAAACAACATCTCTACTTGTGAGGGCAGACTCCTGAGATGCCCGAGACTCTAAATTAAAACTCACAATGCACAGTGATAATAAAGCCGCTGTTCCAAGATTGGCACAGGAATGAAGAAGGGTCACGTCTGCTTTCCCCCTGAACCGGAGCTTTCAAATTCACCTTCATTCACCATGCTCTTCCATTCATTGCAGTGCCATCTAAACAAATACTTTCCCTTCAATAATTCTACAGGTGCCTAGTATGAGAGGGCAAGGATTTTATTGGATCCAGAGTTTCAGGGCTCCTTCTTGCCTCCTACCTGTGCAAAACTTAAAATTACCATCACCTAGAATGGAACATTTTTGCCCTCAAGGGATTGGCTCGGAATTTCTATATGCTTCTGTACGGATCACCCAACAAATTCCCAATTGCTCACAAAAAGATAGTGTCCATAGCATACTGGTTTCTTCTTTAGAGAAGATTTGCTATGTTCCCATTGCAGATCTAATTTCTATTTTTTCATGGCCAAGTTAGGATCAGTTAGCAGAAGTGGGGAAGGGGAGGGATGGACAAAAAAAAAAGACTTCCCCCACAACAGTCAACATACACAGGCAATGAAAGCAAATTTATAACATCAGAAGTCTCCTTTCTATGTGGAGGGATGCTACCAGAAACTATTTTCCAGCGTGGTTCAATGACCACTTGTAGAAAGTTATTTGGCTTCTAGGCAGGGGTCTACCCTACTCTCCTTCCCAGGCTTTGGGGCAGCTTTGTGCTAAAACTGGCACCAATGACAGCTGTTGTCCTGGGGCTTCTGCACCTTTAATTAACTATTAAAGGTGTAGGAGCCCTGCCCACTTTTGCATCTGGCCATGCCGGCTGGGCCCAGTCCAGCTTGGTAGATCAAGCCCACTCCACTCCCACTTTATACTCTTCTTTGCTACCAGAGGCAACAGCATAATCCGTCTGCAAGCCCCTACTTTACATAATCCTCGCTTCATGGCATTTTTATGTCCAACGACTCTGGGGTAAATGAACTAAGAATACTGCTAGGACGGGGAGCCATTGAAGGTGTGCTAAAAGTAAAGGCAACCACCACACTGTGTAGCAAAATTAACGTTTGAGGCTGAAGGAAATCTCCACGCGGCTGTGAACGGGTGGGGCCTGCTAATATACATAGCTGTTATCTGTTAAATCGTGTCCTCCCTCAAAGAGGGCATGTGTTGCAGTGTGACCTGGAAACCGAACCCTGTGTTGTGGGTGGGTACGATTGGATAGCCACAACACCCTATTGGTAGGTCTCTTGTTGCTGGGTGGAATCAGGCCAATGGGACACTAGCCAAACCGATCAAGGGACCTATATATGCCCATGCACATGACTCAGAACTTCCTCTTTTGGCCAGTGAATCAGAACACCCGCTCACCTCTCCCTACTTTTAGGGCTTGAGCGCTTGACCTTGCTATGCCTTTGTGTGTCGTCGTGTCATTGGGACAGGGGCATGGCAGGATTTTTTCCCACTTGGCTGATTGGCTGGTGCCATTTGGGTTTCGCCTGCCGCGTAGCAAATCGTCACAACTTGTAAGGTTGCAGATTGGCTCTGCTTCGGGTGATAGGGATCGCCATCCCTATGTGAAGGGTATTCCATTAAAGGAATCCAGGGACTCAATGGTTTGGTCAACCCTGTGAGGGGGTTGTGCCCGTGCCTGAGTCCAGGGAGACATCTGGGTGGTGGACATAGCTTGTTCCCGGCTTTCCGCCATTCCAGGTGTTCACCCTAGGCTGACCTATGCTGGTGCCCTGGGTCAGCTCTACCTGCAAGGGTGCAGGGAGCTAGTCGAACCAGAGCTATGCAACCACTCACCTGATGTAATCAATAAAGTTGTGGCCTAAATTCTGCCAAAAACCAAACCAAAATTTGAGTCTTGTCTGAACTTTTTTATAGGGGGAGGTTTAAAGGTCTACACATGCAGTGTTTCTCCGAAAATAAGGCACCGTCTTATATTTATTTTTCCTTTTTAAAACCCACAGTGGCTTATTTTCAGGGGATGTCTTATTTTTTTATTACGTGTCCAGCCTCACCTCTTCCTTGGGGCCCTCCAGAACTGCGCCTATCACTATGTCTTATTTTCTGGGTATGGCTTATATTGCGCAAATGCTTAGAAATCCTGCTATGGCTTATTTTATGGGTATGTCTTATTTTAGGAGAAACAGGGTACATATGCATAAACTTCTTCCAATCTAAAGTTACAACACAATACTAATTATACCGTGTATGGTCCTTCCTTCATTACCTATTCATTAGGCAAGGAAACAAAGGACTCTCTCTTGTTAAATGTAGACACTTAAGAATGTTGTTTGCAACCTTAGGAATTTAGCTGCTCCTAGCACAAGATAAGGCACAAGGCCTCTAGCCTGGCTAATTAGATGAGGTTATAGGTCTCTATGTGCATCAGCTGTATTTCTGCACCCACTCTGCAGCCCTCTGGGAAAAAAAAATCCCTCTGTCATCCTCTAGATCCTGACATGACGCAATGGCCAAACCAGGCTGTGACGTTGGAGCAGAGCTGAAAAGCACATGTGGGGAAAAGAGCTAATTTCATTTGAGTACCAGTTGCCAAAATAGCATCTAATAAAAAGCCTTCAAACTGTGACAGTTCAATATAAACACCCACAAGGATGCCTTGGCAGGCTGCTTGACTCGTCACCAGCTTGCTCCTGCTTTTCCTGTGCGAGACCTCGACACAAAACTCGCCCACACAGGTACGCAGCTGCGTAGTGACAGCGGAGACCTGCCAGGTGTCTGTGAGTACTGCCATTTCTGAGGGGAGAAAGAAAGGCAACTTATCCCTTGCTTTAAGTGTTCTATCGGCAGCTAAACCTGCTGCCATTATTTATAAAAAAAGAAGGGGGAGTAAGAACTCTGTTGCCATACATCGACTCTTTTTAATGTATAGACATTTTATACTAGAAATAGGCTTATTACACTGCCATTATCTTTAACAAACAGTGGAATCACAAGGAAATCTACAATGCACCAAAGCCAGAAATAGATTATTGAAAGGTTGTAAGATGGAAGGCAGAGCACAACACAACATGCTAAGGAATGATTTCTTCCTTTCTTTTTCAGTGCACAGATGGCCTCTCAAAATTCTCTACCATATTTGTCAGCTCTCTCTCTCTCTCTCTCTCTCTCTCACACACACACACGACTGTTGCACTGTGCAAGCACATCCTTGGGCGCTCTGTGTTTGTGTAAAAGACAGCTACTACAAAAATGGCAGGGAGAAAATTCCATAAAGTGACCCTTTAAACACACTGAGGGTGGGGTCCATGGGCAAAAACAACAACAAAAAAACAATTTCCCCATAAAATGTGTACTGAATAATTTTGCTTCTACAGCGAGTAGGTAGCTCTGAGCATCTCATACTGTGCCGAAATCTGTCATTCTACTAAGAAGTACAATTTGTGCTGGAGAATCTAAGATTAAAACCTAGCAAAAACATATAACATTTATGGAAAAGGTTAGCTTACTCCAGGAAGTATTAGCTTGCTACCAAAGCACAAAACAACCCCAAAGTAGAGCGCCCTTTCAGCCTCCAAGCAGTTAGAGGAGCGTGCAGAAGCTCAGTAGGTTACACCTTCTTGGTAAACACTGGGAAGGTTTGCTTATTTTGAGTCAACCTGGTGACAGACAAAAGCAGATTCCTATGGGGCAATAAACAACCTGATACAGGTCAGTGCGAAGTACAAGTATCCGAGTTTTATTTTCCATTCATTTGTGTGTGCCTGCGCTATTGTTATATTTTGTTGTGGCTTAATTTTTGACAGGCTTTGACTTTCTGGCATTCAAAGGGGGTTGGACTTCTTCCCAGCGCTAAAGAAAGTGTACCTCTCACAAAGAAGCTGTGATTGCTTCTATTATCTAATATGCCCACACCTTAATATTTACTTAGTTACACTTACTCTTAAGGGGGTGGGGATTACATGTTGATAAGAAGTCTTTACTGGTTTTTGGGAGGAACTCAAAGTGTTTCCCCTCAGGGCTTTTCTTTTATCCTGCAAGGCAGCTGTAGGTGACACTTTGAATGAAGCAGAGGGGAAAGGGGAAGTTTAACCATTGCCTTTCCAGTCACTTGTCCTCCCTAAATCCCCCCCCCCAGCTGCGTTCCCATCTGTGCTAGAAAAGATACTGGGACCTCATATCTTTGGACCTGCAAGCAGGGCCGTCTTAAGCACCCCTGGCGCCGTGGTGCGCCGGATCCCTCCGGCGCCCTCCCGCCCCATTTCCCAGCGCGGTGGGCGCAGCGCGGCCGCTACAGGCGCTGCTGCGCAGCGGGCGGGCAGACAGGCACAGCACAGTTGCCGTGGGCGCAGCTGTGCGGCGGACCGGCCGGCCAGCGGGCGGGCGCAGCTCGCGGCGCCCTCCTGGCGGGCCGGCGCCGTGGTGCCCTGTGCCACCCAGCCTGGCCATAGGGCCGGCCCTGCCTGCAAGCATAAAAGGAGCTTAGGGCGACTCTGAGTAGACAAATGGCTACCAAGAAAAAGGGGACCTGGCCTTTGCAGGCAGGTGTCTGATGAATCGGGTCCTCCCTATCAAGAGGGCACGCGTTGCGATGGGACCCGGCAATCAGGCCTAGGTGTTGGGGGCGGGGACATTGGAGCAGCCACAACACCCTATTGGTGGTCCCTCTGATGGGGAGCAATTGGGCTATGGGCATGGCAGTCAAAGAGTCAGAGGGACCACTATTTAGCTGCTGCATGTGACCCTGAGATCCTCTTTTCGGGTCACAGTGCACCGGAACACCCGCCTACCTCTCCCTAATTTAGGGCTTGCACTTGACAATGCTATGCCGTCGTGTGTCGCCTGTCTTTGGACAGGGGCACGGCAGGAATCTTCCCCATTTGGCTGATTGGCTGTTGCCGCTTGGGTTTCGCCTGCCGCGTAGCAAATCGTCACAACTTGTAAGGTTGCGGATAGGCTCTGGTTCTTGTTGATAGGGGTGGCAGGATGCCTAGCCATCCCTATTGCACGGGTATTCCTTCAAAAGGAATCCATGGACTCATGGTTGGTCTTCCCCAAGCGGGGTTGTGCCCTGAGGCAGAGTTCAGGGCGCATCTGGGTGGACCCGGGCCCAGACATCCGTCGGCTCCAGTCCCAGGTGTTCACCCAGGCTGACTCACCGTTTGCTGCCCAGAATCAGCGCTACCGTAGGTAGCTAGCCGAACCAGAGCCTATGCAACCACTCACTTGATTTGTAATCCATAAAGTTGTGGCCTGAATTCTGCCAAAAACCAAACCAAAAATTTGAGTCCTGTCTGAATTTATTTCTAAAGTGAAGCCAAAAACAGGGCAACATGTGACCAAATTCAAACGAAAAGAATGTATTTACAACATATGTAATGTCAAATATACATAATATAATTCACATGAAAACAATTCCAACAAGTCTCTGAGAGTCCCTGTTGATATGAATGGAACCAAATGGCAGAAAGTCATTCAATAAGAAACAAGCTGAAAAGCTTTCTGTATGCAACGTTCCAAAGTAGTTAAAGTAGTCAGTGCAACATTCCGGAAAGACTGTCCGACTAGTTCATTGAATACTTCAGTTACTTTGGAATACGACAAATTCGCTGACTACTTTAACTACTGTTTCTTATTTAATGACTTTCTGCCATTTGGTTCCATTCATATCAACAGGGACTCTCAGAGACATATTGGAATTGTTTTCATAGATTTATATTATATATTCATATAATTATATTATATATGTTTGACATTACATATGTTGTAAATACATTCTGTTCGTTTGAATTTGGTCACGTGTTGCCCTGTTTTTGGATTCACTTTAGTGTTTGCAACACAGGGGTTTGTTTTGTTTCTTACTGAATTTATTTCTAGGCCAGGTTAAAGGGTCTCCACACGCAAAACCCAGAACAACTTTAACACTTTAACAAACAATAGCAAATGACACGTTGAAATTCCTTCCCTACAACACGAGATATTTCTCAGTGACCATGAAATGTACGTAAACACAAAGGAAACAAAATTAAGGTGTTTTATGCAATGATAGTAACACAGGCAAGCCCTGAGAGATAGCTCAGTCAGTAGAGCATGAGACTTTTAATCTCAGGGCCGTGGGTTCAATCCCTGTGTTGGGCAAAAGATTGCAGGGGTTTGGATTCGATTATCCTTGTGATCCCCTCCAACTCTGCAATTCTATGATTATAAGCCGGATCATTCCTGGGCTTCCGGGTTCAGCGCCAGCGCCGATCGGCGGGGTTTCGTCTCGTCTCCGAGACGGCCCGTCCCTGCTAGGAGTGGGGAGGGCAGCGAGAGCGACGCTGCGCCCCTTAGAACCTCGGGAAGGACGTCCCGGGGGCAAATTTGCTCGGCACAGCCCCAATCCGGACTCCCCAACTCTTCGGCTAGCTCTAATAAGAGCTCCGGAGCGAGGAGGGTAGAAGTCGCGGGGGCCATTTTGAGCGGCAACGTTATTCTAGCAGGGAGAAGCTTCAAGCCGAAGGCGGAGAGCGCTGGATTCTTCCGAAAATAAAACGATTGGAAAAGACTGTAAGTAACCTCACGATTTGGATTATAAAACAATTTGGATCTGGGAGAGAGGGGAGAAAAGAGGAAGCCACCCCCCCCCACGGCAACAAAAGAGACAGTAAATAGAAACCCGAAGCCGTAAACAGAAGATTTGCAATTCAAAAGGATCCCTCAAAGGCATCAAAGAGAATCTCCCCTTTGATGCAGGGTGAAAGGGGAGAGAGACTGTGGTTTATGACTGCCCTGCAGCAAGAGGTAAAGACTAAGAAAAACCTTTCTTTTCCTCGGGAGCCGGCAGCCCAGACAACCCAGTGAGTTGATCAGGATTTATAAGTCAATTTTTATTCCACTTTGTATTTCTGGACTTTGTGGAATTTCTTTTTTGGTTTAAATGTTTGTGAAATGTGAGTTCGAACTTTATTGTTAATAAGACTTGAAGAATGCAGCCAGCTTGTTAAAATGGAGTCGAGAAAATAAACTGTGATCATATTCCTTGACCTTGGCAGGATTGAATTATGTCAACAAAAAAGTGTTCCCCTGAGTTCCAGCGGTCTGTTTTGACCTTAATGTGGGAAACAAGAATAGAGCTATGTCAAGAGGAGACACGACGGCAAGAGTTACAGCAAAAATTTCAGATGGTGATGGCAGAATATGATTTTTTAGAAGATGAAGCTTTTGACATTGAAAAAGATGAATGTGAGAATGACAATGATGGTGACTGATTTGGAAGGAAAAGATGAAGATGAGGACTGTGATGATTCAACACAAAATGAAGCACACCACGAAAAAAAGGATGACTTTACTCTACAAAAAGTTGGATGGAGTGCCCTGCCTTTGAGGGGGGCACGATTGGTATTATTGGAACTCCAGAACGCCCACAGGGAAGAAGGAAAAAATATGCAGAGAAGAGAAGAAATTCAGGGGTCCTGTATGGTGGCCTGGATGGCAAAAGACTGTAAACAGGGGGTGGGGTGAAGGGAAAGTGATGTTGTGATTATAAGGATGGATTAACAGGTTTATAACTGGTCTGCTGATTATGGAATTTGCTGGATTGGGGGGGTGGAGCCGGTAATCGGGGATGTAAGGTTAAATTGAGAATAGTTATAGTTTTAAAAGTGAATGGATTTTGGAAAATGTGAAAATATGGAGGCTTATAGAGGGAGAAAAAATTAGGCACGGGAAGATAAAATGGGAGTTTGATTTTTCAGTGATTTGAATATTAGATGAAAATGTTAACAATTGATTTATAAGTTGTATAAGATACAAAGGTGTATTTTTATAAAGTAAGAAACTGTTGCAGATGATAAAAAAGGGATGAAAACCGGGGAAGGGGGGGGAGGGGAAGCCCATAAAATATGGTTTTACAATTATGAATGTAAGAAAAAATTTTCTGTTTTGTATTGTTTTTTTCTCTTTTTTTGCCCTTTCTTTTTTCTCTTTTTTCCTATTTCTATTTTTCTCTTTTTTTGGTATGACAATAGATGGTTGGATGGATGGCCTCCTGCGTACTGCCCTGGTTTGCTGGAGCTCCCTGGTGGCAGGGGGGGGGGGCTTTGGGGTCAGGGGAGGGGGAGGAGGACAGAAATCCAAGCATAAAATGGACCATCTCTGGCTGTTCACATACATGGGATACTTCTGTGGCAGGGGAGGACCCATGTGGGTGGGTAGGAAGGAGGTGGAAAAGGTGTTTATGTATGTACCGTTTTTTTTGTTTTTTTGTATTTTGTAAAATTAATAAAAAGTATGTTTAAAAAAATATATATATAAGCCGGATCATTCCTTTCCCCTTCTCCTGCAGGCCAAATTTGTCAAGATCTGGGGTTTGCATGCCAACCAAATCTGATGCTTATAATTTGTTATCATTCCGTTTTCTCTTTCACAGAATAAGAAAGGGAAAAAATGCTATATGTCATTCATGTCTTAAGACATAGTGGGCTTGCTTTTAAAAAAGAACTATCATTTTTTTTACATGTTTGTTTCCTGCACTGGACAACAGAAATACTTTCCCAGCCTATCTGTTGTACGATTTCAGAGAGGCTCTAAACAAACAAACAAACAAACAAACAAACAAAGCATTTGTAGCTAACACCATGCAACAGCACAACATGCCAATTATCCAAAGGTTATCTCTCTCCACAGTTGTCCCTGCAGCGTCTCTTAATAGCTGTGCCGACAGAGTGCAGAATATCATTAACAATCTGACAGAGCAGAAGGGGCCGGGCCTATTTGCCATGTAAACAGGCAAGCAGCAGACAATAATTTTGGATGCAAACTAATATATATCTCAGCAAATCAGTGCAGGCGTCATGGAGTGCCGGTTACTAACACATTAATAAAGGCGGTTATGTAGACATTGGTAACCAACACTTGCTTTTCCACTATGCACCGCAGAGCTAAGAGATACACAGATCAGGCAAATGAACAGCTGATACAACAGTCAGTGGCAAATAGGCAGTTTCAGTAGTAAAAAGACACAAGCTTACTATATGCTCCAGTGTCTTTTACAGTTGATCAATGTCTTGCTTTGATCATACTTATACCCAACCTTCTTCCCAAACAACAACGCAAAGAGTAAAAACAATACAAAGATTTTTAAAAAGCAAAATCTTCAAATATCTTCCCAGCTAATTAATTTCAAGGATGCAAGTGTTGTAAATTTTAAGGTTATATATATATATATATATATATATATATATATATATATATATAATCGTTCATAAACATGTACATGAATGTACAGGCACATGTCTGAAGCAGCACAGGAAGACAGGCCTGACTGACACCTTTTTGACTCTCTCTGACCAGAATCACACACACATTTCCATATGACTATCAACTTGGGAGCCATAATCCTGTAAGCCGGAGGCTCTGCCAACTGGACATTTCCCCATCAATGGTGCCAGACTGCTAGCCATCTCATTCACAATGGAAGACTCCTCCGAACAAAAGATAGTGATTAACTTTTAGGACCCAGGTGGCGCTGTGGGCTAAACCACTGAGCCTAGGGCTTGCTGATCAGAAGGTCGGCGGTTCGAATCCCTGTGACGGGGTGAGCTCCCGTTGCTTGGTCCCAGCTCCTGCCAACCTAGCAGTTTGAAAGCACATCAAAGTGCAAGTAGATAAATAGGAACCGCTACAGCGGGAAGGTAAACGGCGTTTCCATGTGCTGCTCTGGTTTGCCAGAAGCGGCTTTGTCATGCTGGCCATATGACCTGGAAGCTATACGCCGGCTCCCTAGGCCAATAATGTGAGATGAGCGCGCAACCCCAGAGTCGGTCACGACTGGACCTAATGGTCAGGGGTCCCTTTACCTTTACCTTTAATTTCTCTTTGTGTTTAGGAATTCACACCTGGGAGGGGTGAGAGGAGGACTAGGAGAGGTGTCAAAGGTGCTCAGATTTCTACCTTGAACCCTCCCTTTTCGTGAGGTATTGATTACGTAGCGGTGATGTAGGAATGATGTATTTTGGGGGTGTTTCTTGGTGATGGGAAAACTGATAAAAGTGGAGGTTCTCTTTTGTTCTGGGTGCCTTCCTTGTTCTCCTGCCTGAGGGGAAGGACCCTGTTGCAACAGCAAAAATAAAGGCTTTGCTTCTCAAAATTCTCTGGTTGGCCTCTGTTATATTCTCCGACCGATGGAGAACCCAATAAGGGCTCTTGTGTACCCCATAAGGGAATAAGAGCAGATTTTTGCTTATTACACAAGAAACTTCAGATACCTGGGTAAGCAGGCCTGCTTTAAAATTCTGCCTAAATAGAGGCAACAACCGATTTATGGACATCCAAATGAGAACCATGCACGCACGCATGACGCTGAATCTGGAAGTGACCCTAAAATGTCACTAAAAGGCATGAACGGGGATGGAGATGAACCACTGCTGGAAAGTCAGCACCAGTTAGGCAGCCTGCTGTGGCCACCCCTGCTGTTTATATGGCCTTTGGTGGTTGATATTGCAGGAGGTGATGTTTTCACTCCCACACTGTTTAGGGCCTTGCACTTGGAATTGGGCCTGGTAGTTCACTGGCAGCCAGGATCGTGTATTCAGGACCAGTGACACATGGTCCAATTGGTCTGCCATACTAGCTGCAGCTTCCAGGCCGTCATCAAGGGCAGCCCCACATAGAGCATATGTGTGGAACCCCAAAGCAAGGTCACTAGAGCATGGCCTACTGCAGTCAGGCTATACCGGCTCAGAAACAGCTATGGCTGTCCAACAAAACAAATCAACTCCTAGCTGCTGAGGCCACTTGGGATTCCAGTGACAGATCTGAATCAAGGCACACTCCCAGGCCATGAGTGTGTGTCTTCACGGGGAGTGCAACTCACCCCGCAGATCACTCACCTAATTCCAGGACTTGAGAACCACCCACCCACAGCACTTGGGATTTTATCAGGATTCAGCTTCAGTTTACTGGCCCCCATCCAGCCCATCACTGCTTCTAGGCACTGATCCAAATGTTTCGCAGCCTCTTCTGGTATAAATGGAACGGAGAGATAAAGCTGCATATTGTCGGCATGCTGAAGACACCATGCTCCAAATGCCTGAATGACATCTCCCAATGGTTTCGTATAGATGTTGAAAAGCATAAGAGACAGAATAGACTCCTGGGGGAACCCATGGCCTAAATGTCCTGCAGGCAAGAACAGAACCATTGTAATACCAATGGCTCCAACTCCAAACCCCCCCCCCTGAGTCGTTCCAGAAACCTTGATCAACGGTGTCAAAAGCAACTGAGAGATTAAGGAGAACCAACAGGACCACACTCTGTCCCTCTCTCACAGCTTGGTCAATGTGACACAAGACTGCCTTGGTGCTAAAACTAGACCTAAAACCAGAGGTCTGGATAATTTGCTTCCTCCAGACACACCTGTCACTGGTTGGCCACCACCCTCTGAATCATCTTGCCCACAAAGGGAACACTAGAGACTGGGTGAAAGTTTCCTAAAACCTCTTGGTCCTAGGAGGACCTCTTCAGGAGAGGTTGCACTATGACTTCTTTCAAGGAGGTGGACATAACTCCCTCATGTAGTGTGGCATTTACCACTCCTAGTCAATCCCCTCCTTGATTTCATCAATCATAATGGATAGGAACCAACAGGACATGTTGTTAGCCTCAGTACCCCAAGTTTCCTACCCATGTCCAGGATAGGATCATTATCACTATTTGTCTTTATCAAGACAATCATTTCCTCCCATGTTGGTTCAGGGAAATGTTAGGATGTCACTGTCCCACTTCTGCTTTAGAAGAGAACTAGGGCCTTAGAGTGGAGCAACTTTGGACACACTACAATAAAGGAGGGCTAACTAAGAGGTCCTGGGAGCTTTGGGCAATCTAGCAACTGAAAGAAGGCTTACCACACCCCAGAAGAATGGCTAAGAGCAGGCACCACCAAACTGCAGCCCTCCAGATGTTTTGGCCTACAACTCCCATGATCCCTAGCTAAGAGGACCAGTGGTCAGGGATGATGGGAATTGTAGTCCAAAACATCTGGATGGCCGCAGTATGGAGATGCCTGGCATAGAGACTTGCCTGAGTTGGACCTCTGTCTGCTACCATTCTTTCAAAGTTTACCTAGCAGCCAGGCTAGGCTGGTGCAGAAGCCACCTCTCAGCAATTAGGCAGATGAAGGCCAAGACCCTTCTTTTTTAGGCCAAATTAACTTGAATTGTGACAACTAAAGTAGCAGTATTTTACCCATCTCGTTCTGTGTTGCTTCTCTCTTTTCTCCCCTACTTCCACTGTGGGCACTATCGACTATAAACAACCTAACATTCTGATTTTAAGGCTTTTTGACGTCAAGGAACCCTTCCTATATTGCTTTGACCACTGAGGATGTTTAAATAAAATAAAAAATATATATGGCCTTTTAAACTGTGTGTATATGGGGGTATTGTCTTTGTTTGTCACTACTGTATGTTACGTATTTTTGTGTTTTTGTATTGTAAACTACCTTGTGATCCTCAAATGAAAGGCGGTATATAAATTTAAGAAATGTTTAAAGTGGAGTTATGAACTCCATTATATGTTCATAATGGAGCCCCTTCTGAGTTGCAAGGGATTCTGGGGCATGTCCTAGGGCTCTCTAATGAGCATCACCATGTGAGTTTGAAAACGTACCTTAGAATGTGTCCTAAAACAGTCTTGTGCATTCAATTGTCCACTGCTGGGGAAGACAAGAAGTGACTGGCAAGCTGGCTTTGGGGGAAGCTAGTCTGCCGCTACTGATTTATTTATTTCCATTGAGGAGTTCCAGGATTTTCCAGAAGAGAGTTTGAAAACCCTGTTATGGAAGGGTATTTTTCCATGATAGAAAGCAAGAGCTCTGTGCAGGCCCGTCTTACCCATAGAGGCTAGTGGCGCAGGGCACCAGGGTGCCAAGTTCTGGAGGGCACCAGGTGAGAGTCCGGGGAACACCGAACGAGCGAGCTGAATGAGCGAGGGTGTGTGCGCCGTTCCTGCCGAGCGTCGGCTCGGTTTTTCCCCTTTTAGCCTGCAGGCACCAAATTCTGTGGGGCGCCAGAAGGCTAAAAGGGGAAAAACTAAGCCGATACTCAGCGAGAGCGGTGCACATGCCCTCGCTCGCTTGGCACAGGCCCGCTCGCTTGGTGTGCTGCCTGCCATGGCCACCGCAGCACGAAGCAGGCAGCTGAGCCAGGAGGTGCAGCGTCCAGCCTCCGCCTCTTCCCCGCCGGAGGAGCTGCGGCCCTCCAGCCACTGCCTGCCTCCTCCAGCCCTAAAAAAAAGGTTGACAACTCTGGGAAAGGGGGGGCGGGCGCTGGAGGGATCATTGCACCACAGCACCGGATATGCTTAAGAAGGCCCTGGCTCTGTGATCTCTCTTCCTCTAAGGTGACATCCACACCATACATTTAAAGCACTCCTTTGCCATTTTAACAGTCATAGCTTCTCCCAAAGAATCTTGGGAACTGTAGTTTGTTAAAAGTATAGGTACAATTCCCAGCATCCTTAACAAACTACCTTCCCCAGGATTCTCTGTTAAAGTAGAATAAGAGGGGTTTGTTTTTTTAATAAAAAAAAAGTATGGTGCAGATGTACCCTAACTTACCAGATAGACTTATTTTGAAGCTATTGCCCTTGAAGTCCGAAAAGTGCTGAAACTTTGTGGATGCAAATTGGCCAGTGGCAGCCCTTTCCTGTCCTAAAGTCTTAAAACTGCATGTGAAAGTCATGTTCGCTTGTGTGATGTGATGTCATTTTCGCAGTGAAACAATGTACTAGCTCGGAAGGCTAAAGCTTGGGAAGACAACATGTGACAGAAATCTAGTTCAGATGTTTACTAATTGCAAAGTATGGATCACTGGAGGAAGCAACAGACAATGCAAACCAAAATAAGAGTGTTCTTCTTCGGCTCTTAATTAAAACAGTTGTATGAAAATAAATACTGTCCTTGTGTGGTGCTGCAGCTTCCTCTGCCTTGCCACTAAGCCATATGTAACAATTCACTTTTGAAGCAGGATGTCTGCAGACAATCGAACTGCTCAAAATAGGTTCTGTCCTCTCACAGAATCAGGCCACTAAGCGAAGAATGAGCTGGCAGAGGTGGCTAAACCCTGACCACGTGAGCATGACTCTTTATTTACACGTGATCAAAACCAAATGCTGTCAGCCCATGACTTGTTGCTTTACAATAACCACAGCCACTTGCCTCATTAAAAGAAGTTAGCAACAAAGACAGCAATAAATAATCAGTTTAGCACTGAAGCTTTTATCTTTGGTGAAGTCCTTTGTATGCTGATAAACAAATTGATCCATAAGCAATGACTGAATGTTTGTTGCTCTGCAGGGAGTTCACAAATCAAACACAAATGCATGGGAACATGTTTATGTCACCACCGGAAGGTAGGCATTGTGAGATGGCAGCAACATGCAACCCATTAATAGATCAGTTGTGATGCATGGTTTTTAAACTTCTTTGCAGTAAGATCTGGTCTCTCTCAGGCTTAAGAACAGATATGGTGGTTGTGTTATCATTGAAATGACGTGGCAGATCAAACTGGCCAGTCAGCGTTCATTGAGAAATGCTTTTCCCTGATTCATGTCAAGCGAGCTCTCAGGTCTCAGAAGAAACTTGTAAGCTACTCGTGAGCAGGAATAAAAGAAAAGATTAGCCAAACAGCTATTTCATTTCTAATATTTATCAACTCACAGCTAGCATGTTGGATCAGAATCAGAGTTCAGTAGGGCAGTATCTTCACTGAGGAAATAATGTGCCAAAAGCTGTTTCTCAAAAGTTTTCTTTTGAAAAAGAGAAACCTGGCTTTACCTTTACCTGCCTCATTCACAGGGAGTTTTAGAATTTCTTTATAATTTCATTGAGTGTGCTGTTTCCTGATCTTAAAAAGTCTCATGGCAGGAATGTCTCCCCCTGGGCTTTAATTGAAAGGTAGGGCACCAGGGAGGCTGACCACTGAGAGCCTGAGAGCCAGTGTGGTGTAGTGGTTAAGAGCAGTAGACTCGTAATCTAGGGAACCAGGTTCGCATCTCCGCTCTTCCACATGCAGCTGCTGGGTGACCTTGGGCTAGTCACACTTCTCTGAAGTCTCTCAGCCCCACCCACCTCACAGGGTGTTTATTGTGGGGGAGGAGGGGAAAGGAGATTGTTAGCCGCTTTGAGACTCCTTCGGGTAGTGATAAAGCGGGATATCAAATCCAAACTCTTCTTCTTCACTGGTTTTGTTTTTTAAAAGAGGTGCTCCCTTTTACCTTAAAAAAAATCCACACTGATTTCTTTATAAGTAAAAAGATTACTCTTTTCACAAATGAACATCTGGCAGGAGCAGGGGAGGCAGCCTCCCTGGGTGACCCTGCTTAGAAAGAGTCCAGCAATGACATCATTGGGTTTTCAGGGCAGGCGCTTGGGAAGACTAAAGAAGGCAGATCACTGGAGAGATGACTTGTAGAATGAAAGAAAAGACACTCACAAGAACCTTGGATCATCTCAAAAGTAAGTGCAACAAAAATCTTGCACCTCACCCATGAGAATCTTACTTAATTTTTCTTTCCCCTTTGAAAATTTTGGAATGCAATTTCATTTCTCATTAATGGCTGCAGAATATTCATGGAAAAAATGCAGAAGGCATTTTCCAGTAGAATGCTAGTCTGAGACTTTGGCCAGCCAGGAAATTCATAACGCAAGACAAGCTGGCAATATGTGGAGCTGACTATTTTTCTTCCCAACATCTGGTGGTCAGCATGTTATATTCTCTGTGACTATAGAACTGCATTTTTGGATATCATACATAGCTAGAAATCACCACTGAAAATTGTCTCGGTTTATTTAAAAAGCCAAAGGATGAATGTAACATTGCACTATTATGGAACAAAGGAACCAATTCCCCTCTCCCCCCTTGGTGTGCTGATCTGGGATTCTCCTGACCCCCCCCCCCCTTGAGCAAGTTTTGTGGGGCCTGGGCAAAAGGAGTGGGGAAAGCCCTGTTGTGCTCCTGCTGGTGCAACTGGCCCGAAGTATGCAAGTGGCAGCCATAAAGTGTATATTATACAAGATGTATAATATTTCAGTTTTGCAGAGTGAAAGATCAGCCTAACAGTTAATGAATTGCCCTCTGGCCCTCAATTGAATTATGACCGGGTAGGGATTTTAATCCAGGTCTCCCAGATAAAAGTCAAATACTATACCCACTGGAACACTCAGCAGGATATATTTCCTAGAGGGTCCATCCTTGACACTTAAAACTCAACTCTACTAACATTTTCTGCTTTGTAGATTTAATAATGTTTTCTGTACCACTCTTTGCACAAGCCACATGGCAGTTTAGAACAAAATTAAGTAAGATAAAAATAATCAGTAAGGTCCATAAAATGACACAACCTCTAAAAAATAATAGCACAACTACTGGCTTCAATAGCTGCAACAAGGTGGCAGACTGAAGCCAAAGTTATTAAAAACAACAAATCACTTACCCTGTAGTAATCTGTGCTATACACATCTCTTGACATTCCAAAGTCTCCTATCTTCACCAGTAAGTTTTCACCAACCAGGCAATTCCGAGTGGCGAGGTCACGATGCACAAAATGCTGTGATGCCAAGTAAACCATGCCAGCTGCAATCTGCTGGGCAATATGTAACATCTGTGACTGGGTTAGCTCAGTTAGATGACTCCCTTCAGCCATCAGAGCTGCATCAGGTCCATGTGCCCTGTATGGAACACAGGAGAGTGTAAGCAGATCCATTGATTCATTTCTTTTAAGTTTAAAACATGCCCACACAAGGAAAGATCCATATGGGAGATGAAGATCCACAAGCCCCAATCTCTTTAAGGACCATCTGCTTTGAAGAGCAGGCAAAGTGCTTATTGAGTTTATATCTCCTATAACAACAGTCCTTCTCCAGGCTAAGAATCTCAATTGTATGATGCTTGAAAACATCAAGGCCTGGATTTACAGACCTCAGGCTCATCCACACTTAGCTTTGCTCTGCATGTCTAGGCACAGGTCCTGACTTTCCCTGCAAAAGCCCACTCTTTACTGCTGAACTGGAGCAAATAGCAATCTGTGGAAAGCCTGAATTGCTGTTTGCTCCAATCCAGCAGTAAAGAGCAGGTTTTCTTGGGGAAAGAGGCAGGGCAAAAAACAAAGCACTTGGACATGGCTGGGAAAGCGCGAGCACATGCCTAGAAAGTGAGGGGCAAAGGGTGAGTGTGGATGAGCCCTTGTCTCTACAAATGAAAGGGACTTGCTGGTCTCTGCTATTCTTAGTTGGCCAAGACTTAGCAGAACACATAGAAAGCCTACATATTCTGCCTTGGGCTCCATGGAGGAAAGCTGAATATAATATGAAACTATTGTAATCAATGCTCAGTATTACCCTCCAAAGCTCTATAGTGGGAGATGCCATTTAAGCTCTGCAAATGGACTCTTAATAACCAAAGTAAAATAAAGAAGGGTATTGCTCAAGTTATTAGCAGACAACACATTAATATATGTGAACTGTCTTGTTTTGCTCATTGCACATCCCTTTGGACAAGCTCTTACAATGCCTGCCACCTCTGCCAGCTATAGGACAGTGGGCATAGATTACAACATACATTCCAGTACAAAGAAAGCAAATTGTTGGGAGTGCATTCTTTCATTAGTCCCAGAGAGAGACTTTGAAACACAAGCATCCTTTCAGGTAAAATAGTCTGCTGCTCATAATCAGGGCATAATCCTCACTACAAACTGTGGAACTATGGTATCTCTGTGAGAACATCAGTAGCAGAATGGTTTTACACCAGTGACAACGCAAATGGCGCTAGGCGAGTGTTCCTGCTGGCTCTGAGCTATCGTCTTTCTGAATAGTTATTGCACTAGTGACCGGGGGGGGGGATGGGCTGGATAACTTTGCTCCTCTTCTGTCCCACTGATTCATAAGACCCAAGACAAAAGTTACAAAGAAAGATTGGGATGGAGTGCACTCATCCTAGTCCCTTCTCACTTCGGACTTGTGCAATCTGACATGAAGGCAAATGACAGCCTTCAGCCCTTAGAACACAGAATACATATCTGAAGATACATATCTAGGGGGAGAGTTTAACAATCTGTCATAAATGATTGTCTTGTCTTGCTCCCTATATAAAGACCTGAGGGATGAGACCATCACGTCGATCCTATCTGCCATCCCGGGCCGCTCATGTGAAGCCCAATTGTTTTCACTCCTAGCCGACCAGAACAGCTCGATAACAGAGAAGGTTGCCAGATTTATTGAGAGAGCAATGAGACTGAGAGCCGCTATTTGAATGATAGCAGTGTAGGCACCCGGATTCCCCGTCTAGGATTTTATCAGTATTATTATTATCACTTTATGTATGTTAAATTTTAAGGAATGAGATTATTAACATATTTTTATTTATTACCCCCCGCTTATTTGGTTATTATTATCTTTCTCCTTGTCCTGACCATCCCCCCTGAGGCCATATTCACAATCTTTCAATTTGGCTGGGCCCTACACTTAACTGGCCCGGAACAATCTACCAGAGAGAAGGTCGCCGCCCATGGGACAGAGGGACATCGATGAATGATAACCCAGCTTTTACCTTGGGTTTTAATAGGTTTAATAGGTTTTATTGGTAACCATATATGTAATGTATTTTTGTTAGTGTTTGTCCTTTTGATGCTATGGCCTGTCGGCTACGCAAATAAAGTTTGATTTGATTTGATTTAAAACAGAGAGCAAAAAAAATACAGATGCAGTGACTGGAATGAGGTCTCCCAATTACACAAATTCGCATACATTCATTTCTGTTTTTTGTGCCTGTAGAACGACATGGATTTTTAAACCAACACATGAATAAACAAATAAGGAACTGGAGTAGAAGAGGGTGAAAAAGAGAGGGAAACAAAAAGAAAGAAAGTCACAGCATATTGCTGGTGATAATGGCAAAAGGAGAAACCCACAGGGTGGGACACGATGACTTGTACTGTCAAAATCTCGCCTCCTAACACTGGAGGCTTTACTGTATCATTTTGCTTGCTGAGCTGTGGAGCAGATTGCTTTATTCATGTTCAAAAGCTTTCTTCCACAATCATGGGAGACATTTCAAAAATAAAATAAAAGCTGAGTTTGAAAACGAGCAAGGAGATTTTGAGGGAAGCAACAGCAAAATCCTTGTTGCAGGTGGTGGAAGCCCAAGGTTGGCTTGACATGGGCTTGAGGAGACCAGCGCATGCTTTCGAGTGGCCCTCACATGCCCACATGAGGATATGAAGGGTGTGTGGCTGGGCGCTCAGACCCTAAAGAGATGCACAGCTGCACCATTGTTTCACAGACTGGAATGTCGCAAATTAACTATAGCAGCATTTCATGTGAGAAAACTCACACAGGCCTTATGATTACACCGCAGATCTGATATAGGTCCCTTTTTAATTCCTAATTCCCATATTAAGTGCATAGTTGTGTATAAATGGTGGCTGAAATGTAGGGCTGTCACCCATCCCTAGAAAAACGTGATTGTCCTTTTTTTTCAAGTGTCCCCTGTCCTATTTGGACTTTAAACAGGACACCTTTTTTCATGTACGGTATTCAACTCTTCCTCAAAGCTGTGTGGGCAGCCTTTAACATTGGCAGAAAAACAAACTGTGAAGCAGTCATGGTACATATCATACATAGTTAAGTCCTTGTTAATAATATTTGACTATCATCCATCAGAATTATTTCCATCTAAATTTGATTTGTAAAAAATAAAAAAATAGAAATGACTGGCTCTTCTTTTTCATTTTTGTCCAATTTATATCTATAACAGACACACAGCTGTGTGTGACTGCCACATATCATTTTGTTGTTTGCTTAGGCTTCCTCAGCCTAAATGCTACACACAGGAAGGCTTCCTGACCTTCAGATCCTGGCCTGCAATTTGGCCCTGTACAGTACTGCAGGAAGCCAGCACTGTGAAGGACTTAGAGAGTTTACTTTTTCTTGGTGGCCACGGGGGGCGCTGCAGGGTAAGAAATAAATGTTCCTTTGCATCAAGATCAGCCAGCAGCCTTTTATTAAGCCGCGTCAAATGGCAGAAGAGTGCCAGACTTAAGCACAAGTTCAAGAGCAATTCCGCATTCTAAACTTGAGAAATAACTAACAATTGAAGGCAGAGAGGAAGAGGGCAAAAGAAAGACCGTGTGTTGCCCAAATCAAGAGACTCAAGAGACGGAACACCACATGGCACCAGAAAATCTAAATGAATGAGTGCTTCAGATGCTATTAAACGGGTGCCATTATTATGAATTTTTAATGTTTGCATTCAATTGTGGGAAGCTGCCTTGCGCTGCTCACCCAGCCCACATCATCGGGCACTATCGGTCTATTGATAGCATGGCCCTCTCTCCCCTCCCTCTCCAACTGCAGTGCACCTTTGTTTGGGAGTAAAGCCTACAGTGGGATTTACTTCCAAGTAAACATGTGTCAAGCCAGGCTGCCAGTAAGGTATTCTCCCTGTGGAAATGGCACATGCCTTTTTGGGATGAAATGGCTGCGCTGTTAAACACAGGCTGCCTGTATCCCAGTGACTGCAATTTAGGCAGCCTTTCTCTCTCCAAAGCAAAGCAGTATGGGCATGCTAATGGTATCTCACATCAAGAACTCTGTTGGCTAAATCATGCCTTTAATCATGCACATTCAAAGCACCTTCTTTCCCTCTAAGCCAGGCATCCCAAAACTTGGGATGTTTTGGGACTACAACTCCCATGATCCCTAGCTAACAGGACCAGTGGTCAGGGATGATGGGAATTGTAGTCCCAAAACACCTGAAGGGCTGAGTTTGGGGATGCCTGCTCTAAGCAATCTGGGCACTGCAGTTTGTTGAGCGCTGCTGGGAATGGTAGCTCTGTGAGTGGTAAACTACAGGGCCCCGAATGCTTTGAGGGAAACAAGGTGCTTCAAATATGCCTTAAAGGTATAAGCATCCATTAGATGCCAGTTGTGTATACAACGGACTTACGAAGGGGAAGAAACAGGATCACAGCAGCAAGTTCTGCTACTCAACCTATGTACATTCACTAAACCAGGGATGGCCAACTCCCAAGAGACTGTGATCTACTCACAGAGTTAAAAACTGGGAGTGATCTACCTAAAAGGAAGTGAATAAGAAAGGGGGCTGTAGCTTTGATAGACACAGTGATGTTTATAAAAAGCAGTGGTGTTCCAGTCTGCCCCTCCTCCTGCATCTGTATACTGTAAATCAGGGGTAGCCACCTCCCAAGAGACTCTGATCTACTCACAGAGTTTAAAACTGGGAGTGATCTACCCCCTTTTGGGGGGTTCAGGTCAAAGCTGTTGAGTTTTTTTAAGGAAGGGAAGCCCTGTTTTTGGGGGTTTAGGTCAAACTTGTTGAGCTTCTTTTAGGAGGGAGGAAGGCCCATTTTTGTTTAGGGCTTCAGATCATAGTTGTTCAGCTTTTTTTTTAGGGAGGAGGAAAATTTTGGGTGAGCTTTTTTAGGGTGCCAGTGACCTAGCAGTGATCTACCACAGACATCCAGTGATCTACTGGTAGATCACGATCTACCTGTTGGACGTGCCTGAAACCATGCAGTCCCTTCATGTGGTACAAACAGTACACACATAGACTTAGATGTCATCTGGGACTCTGATTTCTGTTGACATAATTGCAGGTCACATTAACACAAGGCCTTCTCTAGCTTTCCGGGGACCCTTGGATGCAAGATATCAACAAGGCCTTATATCTTCTCTTTCCTCCTTAAACATTGCTTCTCCCTCTATCCTACTACCGGTAATAAAGTGTCACGCTAGGAGGATGGGTTAGATCCACTTTAAGAAATGTTACTTGTGTGCAGAAACATGCACTAGAGTTTCAGCCTCCTAAATTTTCCAAAGGTGGTTGACTGCAACTTGACACTATTGCATTTATATATGTAAGTACAAGAACAAAAAGCAGACAACCACCTGCACAGATAATGAAGGTTGACAGGGAAGCTGAAATTAAATGGACAAAACTAAGGGCTCGTCCACATTGCCACTTGCCCCACAACTTGCCCTCAGGAAAATTTGCTGTTTATCGCTGAATCATCATCATCATTCTTTATTCGACCGTCAGTCAGAAAAGATACAATTCTCAGTACAAAGTTAAAACATCTAAGACATCTAAAAATTAAAATAAAACATGGGCAGCCCTAATAAAGGCTATACAGATAAACCCGATTATCGCAGAATCAGAGCAAATGTCAATCATGTTTTCTCTGGATTGACATTTGCCCTGTTTTAGTGCTAAAGAGAGTGTTTTCTGCGGAAAAGTTGTGGGACAAAGGCAAAACTGCTTGGACCCACGCTTTCTAGGGACAAGTCAAGCGGAAGTGGGGGCAATCCCTAATTTAGGCTGCAATTTTAACTCCACTTACCCAGGAAATAAGCCTGATGAAATTCAATAGGGCTTACTTCTGAGCAGGCATGGGTAGGACTGCACCATTAGAATATTAGCTAGTGAAAATGATTTCTCTGTTCAAAATGGTATCTTGAGGAATGTTTACTGTTGATGTATGGTCTTTAGGTAATACGACTGCCAAAATACCCTTCCTAACAGAAGACCTCATTCCAAAATAAAGTTTGGCATCCAAAAGGCATCTCCAGGAGACCAATAATTGTGCCAGATCATGTGGTCCATGCAATACACTCTTAGATGATCCTATAAGCTCAGGCTGGATAGTTTTGGAACACAGGATTGGAGGACAGAGCCAGATTTTGAGAATGTGCCCCATTTTTAAATGTTTTCATATGGCTCATTTCCTATGATCTCTCACAGCACTTGACATCAACTTTCCTAAAGTCGACTGGATAGTTTCAGCACCAGTTTTTTTTACATACTTCTTCTCTTTCCCATGGTTTGCAGAATTTTCATGAGTCATATGTTCCCCATTTCTGGGTCTAAATCCTACCTTTTGTGCACTGGAAGCTTCTCCCAGCCTTAGCCTGAGATGTGTGCCATTTTATAATGTATATGTGTGAGTAATCCCCATGGTGTTAAATGGGAATTACTCCCTGGTAAGAATGTATAGTATTGGAAGCTAAGGGTTGTATGTGACTAAGTCTTACTCAGCATAGACCCACTGAAATAGTAACTTAAGCCATGACTTTTGGTGGCACTAACCAAAACCCATCAAAATGCAAGCTATGAAATATCTGGGCTATATTCTCATTATTGGCCAACACTGTTGGACACCTGATAGACTCTAATCCACAAAAAACTTGTGTTGGAATGCATGTATTAGTCCTTAAGGTGCTAAAATGCTGCTGCTGTTGTTGTGGTGGTGGTGGTTTTTTTTTGTTTTTTGCTGCAACAGACTGCAGCTAGACTGGTGACTGGGAGCGGCTGCCGAGACCACATAACACTGGTCTTGAAAGATCTACATTGGCTCCCAGTACGTTTCCAAGCACAATTCAAAGTGTTGGTGCTGACTGTTAAAGCCCTAAATTCCCTCGGTCCAGTATACCTGAAGGAGCGTCTCCACCTCCATCATTCTGCCCGGACACTGAGGTCCAGCACCGAGGGCCTTCTGGCGGTTCCCTTGTTGCGAGAAGCTAAGTTGCAGGGAACTAGGCAGAGGGCCTTCTCGGTGGTGGTGCCTGCCCTGTGGAACGCCCTCCCAACAGATTTCAAAAAGGAAAACAACTACCAGACTTTTAGAAGACATCTGAAGGCAGCCCTGTTCAGGGAGGCTTTTAATGTTTAATAGATTATTGTGTTTTATTCTTCTGTTTACCCGGAGAGATGAGCGGGGTATAAATACTAAATTATTATTATTATTATTATTATTACCCAACGTTACCTCTCTAAAAGCTATTTCCACTATTGTACATAATTAGCAGACGTTTCTTTATGAATTTACCTGAGGAACTTGTTAAGATCTCCATGCTTCATGTATTCAAAGACCATGATGAGAGGATCTCCTTCCACACATACCCCGTAAAACTTCACAATGTGTTCATGCTGTAAGTTAGTTAAAAGTTCTGCCTCCCGGTGGAAGTCTTTGCGGGCATTATCGCTAGCATCTTTTAGCGCCTATGAGGAAAGAGTCAAAGAAAATTAAGAAAAATACACAGCACACACTTTCAGAAACTTGGCAACTACTTTCTTTTGTTTTGGGAGGAATCACACAACAAGGTTATTGTGTGTTGCACTATTTCCTTCTGCAATTTCTTATGCCATAGGTAACCCGGGAGCCTAAGTCGGCAGGTACTTGCATGGTGGCAAGATGTCTTTCAAGTTGTCTTCTTCGGCCATATATATTTTTACTTACTGTTACATTCAACAACATGGTGACCTTTCCTCCTCAGAAACATTGCACCCAAGTATCGAGCCTCTTGGCGCAGTCTGTGTTGCCAAATGGAACTATTTTGCGAGGAACAGCTATGTCAAAGCTATGTACCAGATATAGCTGTATTCATGCTGTAAAAAATCCCCGGTGGTCTGAAAATCTCTCACAGAACTGAAAATGAAATTACCAACTTGGGAGGAAAAATTGAAGGGTGTACGCTTGTGTGTGTGTGTGTGTGTGTAAGCGAGAAAGAGGGAACATGCTATAAACCCACAAATCCTGACACATTTGGGTTGCATTCAAACATGGGGTTTATTGCATGGGTTTTACAGGTACTAGCATTTCTGCCCCAATTTTCAATGTTTCTTAACTGTGGCTTTTTGCTTGATATACCACCACGTCATGTTAGATTTCGTTCACACTAGTGGGTGTGGTGTGACACAGCAGCAAATGTCATTGGATATGTCACTACTCCCCCTCCCTTTCCAGGCTTGGGGGCTTCCATCCCCCTATGATTACTGCACGGTATGCCAAGGTGCCATGCAGAATCTGATTATGTGAATAAAACCCTTCCGATGTGATGGGTTTCCAGGGTGGCAAAAGGATATTTTTTTTCCTGGAAACAGCATAGAAATGAGCACTAAAACTCTGACTAGATCCGGCTAGATTTCCAGATGGGGATTTTACTTTGTGTGAAAGATCACATGAAAGGCATCAAACTTCAGGTGAGGAAACACCAGGGAGAATGAATGAAGTGCTGTCTGAATGCAGCCTTAGTTGGGGAAGATGGCATAGTGAACTCATGTTTTTTCATCTCTGCGGAGTAGCAGCTGTTTTCTGTGATGGAGCTGTTGCTGTGGTAACTGTACACTGTCCGTCCAAACACTGTCTCTTGTTAATGCTTGAGAATTACTGCTGCTAGAACATCTTTTTGTCCCCAATCTAGTCCTTTCAGAATAGCAGAAACTCCCTTAATCAAAATTCTGCTTGTCTCTCTCTCTCTCCCACCCCAAGTGCAGTCCTTTTCAGTAATTCAGTTCAGGAGAAATGAATGCAAAGGGTGGATGGATGGAGCATCTCAGCGGCAGGGCCTGCCTCTCATCTATGTATATGTGCTCATTAGAAAACCCAAAGAGGGCATCACTATTCATGATGGCTCTGGCCTGCCTCCATGGTCTGAGGCACTAATACTTCTGAATACCTATTGCTGGAAACCACAGGAGGGGAGACGGTGCTTGGGCTCAGGTCCTGCTTGCAGATTACCCACAAGTCTCTGGTTGGCCACTGTGAGAACAGGATGCTAGACTAGATGGGCCACTGACATGGTCCAGCAGGCTCTTCCTGTGTTCTTATTTCCATACATGCACGTGGCATGATCTCTTCCGATGTTCTCATGAAGGTTAGGGGTAGAACTATCAAAAAAGCATGCATGTTCTTTATCTGTGTACTGAACTATCGAGAAGGCCCTAAGCCTTCTACCATATTGTTCTCTGTGGCTTCGCTTGTCCATTAAGCTACTTTCTTTTAATTCAGGCATCCCCAAACTGCGGCCTTCCAGATGTTTTGGCCTACAACTCCCATGACCCCTAGCTAACAGGACCAGTGGTAGGGAAATATGGGAATTGTAGTCCAAAACATCTGGAGGGCTGAAGTTTGGGGATGTCTGTTTTAATTCCTCCTCGAGCGCCTTTTTCTTTTCTTTTCCTGAAGTCTTTTCTACACCACCCTAATGGAACAACCCCCCCCCCCCAAAAAAAGTGTAACAGGAATATCCTGCAGCAAAGACTAAAGACACACTTTTGCAATCAGAATTCTATTCTGCGGATAACAACAAATTCTCCATCTGCTTGCTTTTAGAGGGCTTATAGCAGGACTGTGTATTACTCAAATCTCAGTTAAATCTTTCTGCACAGAAGCTGGCTCCAGAATGGCCACACACAAATCAAACTCTGTCCAAACAAACTGAAAGTAAAAATAAACCTGAGTCAAGTGTGTTTTTTTAAGGGCACAGCAGAGCTTCCATCTATATGTTTTCCTCTTTTTATATAAAGGCAATTTTTATGAATACCCTTTCTTCTAAAGCTATTAATTCATACAAGATGAGAATATTTGCCATCATCTCTTCCACACACCCTGAAAATGCTACCTTTTGAGACTTTATCTTCTCACAGGAAACAGAGGCTGCCATTCCCTAACATGTATACACAATGCTGTTCTGGGTTGCCCAGCAACCAGCAAGGAGGGATGTCAAAGATCCAATGAAGAAACAGAAAATGTGGCAATACTTGAACATTAAATGGTGAGATGATTTGGCCTTCTGGGGCAACATGCTCAGATTCTCCTCTGTCTAAAATCTTTCTGAAATGGACTTATTAGTCACAAAGTGTATATTCCACAAGGAGAAGTGAAGGATGTGTGTATTTTACATCCCCTAAAATTCCGGCACAATCCTATTATGTATGTATCTATACAGAAATAAGTTCCACTGTTTTCAGTGGGGCTCACTCCTAGGTGAATATACATATTGGGGTGTAGGTCATAGCTGCCAAGTCTCCCGTATTCCCCGGGAAATCCCCGTTTTTCCAGCTGTTCCCAGCTGAAAAAACGGATTTTTTTGTTTCCCCCCGGTTTATTCTGGTGCAGCGGCCATTTTGGAACTGGGCGGAGCATGCTCAGAAGTGACTTTTGATGCAGCTCTGCCCAGTTCCAAAATGGCTGCAGTGCGACTTCCGGTCTGCTACTTCCGGTCACGTCCCTTATTTCTCAGACAGCAACTTGGCAGGTATGGTGTAGGTGTGTAAGAGAGAGAGAGAAAAAAAATCTTTTTACATTATTTGTGCTCTTACGTTTTATCTCTGCATCAAGGCGACAACAATATTGTCAACTACAAAGCTACTTTGAGTAAGAGCTAAGCATAAACTACGAAGTCAGAGTTCCAGATCTGTCAACATGCATCTGTAGTCTTGCTCACACTTGCAAATTACATTCACTCAATAGTGATGGTGGAGAGTAAGTCTGCATCCTCCTGTCGTGCCCATATCTTCTGTGAGTTCATCAGTGCATGGCCAAAGTCCTATGTGCCATGTGTACAACTGGAAGCGAAGTAGGTGCTTCCATGCAATTGAGAACTCTGCACAAATGCTGGGCCAATGATCTTGCAGAGCCTTCCTGCATTGATTTGTAACCACAATGGGCACACCTTCTGCATCTGAACACACAGAAGGGAGGGGGAGGCCAACAGATGTAATCCTCTACCACTCCTTAAAGGTAAACAGGCTTATCACATAGTTTATCAAGATTCTATTGTCTTAAAGAGTCAGGAAATGACATCACATTGTTTACAATTCAGAAAGGAAGGAATAATAAGCATTCTTAAAAAAACAATTGCGTGTCCCCCTTGGCTGACAAATTCCTATATTTAAAAAAACACATAATGAAGACTTGAAGAAAATCCAGAATTCTTGGAAAGATAGCACTTTTCTCCAGACACATAGGTAGTACTGGTTGACACACAAACTAAGTGCATAGACGGCCTTACATGCACAAGTTTGCTTAAAAATGTAGATCTAATTAAATTACCCCCCATGCTGCAAGAATCCATTTAGGGATGAGAGCCACAGCAAGGAGCACTTTATCACTAATGTTCAGCCATAGAGCACATGAAGCAAGAGCGAGTGCATCTTCAAACATCTGCAGAGTGCTTTTTCTTCCCTGCTGAATATATGCAACTGGAATGTGAGATTGAGATTATGACAAGGTTCTCCTTCAAAAGGGTATGTTTTCAAGTAGGCCGCAGCCTACTTCTAGGCATTTTCACAGGAATCTCTTGACTTCCTATTAACATTTGCAAGACGTTAATAGCAGCCTCCTTTGAACAATGCAGGGCAGGTAAAACCCTGTGACTCTATGGATGTTGCTAAACTACAACTCCCATCATCCTTGACCGTTGGCCATGCTGGCTTGGGCCAATGAGAGCTGGAGTCCAATAACATCTGCAGGGGCACAGGTCCCCCACCCATGTTTTACAGGAGCTATTTATTAGCTGGAGGCAATTCAATGGCAACAAACATCAACCATTACATCCACAACAAAGATGGTCCATTTTACCTTCACTGCAACCAAGATCTTTTCCTGCTCATGACACAGATTATAACATTCGGCCAAGAAAACTTTCCCAAAGGCTCCTTCTCCCAGTTCCCTTTTGAGAACAATATTGTGTCGCTTGATGTGCTGGACAACTGCAAAGTGAAGGTAAAGCAAGGATTAGAAATGAATTTCCTGGCCAAGGAGAGAGGCGGTATAGAAAGTGGGCCCAGGTAAAATCCCAGCATGTAGAGCAACAGGGCTTGCTTGCTCTGTTGACTTGGCAAGTCCTGCCCCAAAGCAGGACTCCTCTCTTTTTACCTGGCCATGTTAAGTCAAGCAGCTAATGCAGAAGTCAGGACCATTCAGGCTCACATGGCTATTTCTAGCAAACTCCACCCACCCACCAATCATGTGACCTGACAATCTGCCCCAACACCTTCCTCAGCTTTCTTCTGGTTAGACGTAACCATTTACTTATATTATGTATGAGGTATACATTTCCCCTACCCCCAAACAAAAGGGGAATTGAACATAAAATACATAAAATGGAACTGAAATGTATCAGCAGGGCAGTCTCGAGCAGGTCAGCGCCCTGGCGCGGAGATCGCTCCGGCACCGCCGCACAGCACCCCACCTGCCAGCCTGGTGCCTCGTGCCACCGGGACTATAACTAGAGCCGGCCCTGTATATCAAAGCTGGCCAGCCTTCCAGGGGCCACATTCTGATGTGGGGAGGCAAAGCCAAATGAGGGTGGGGCACAAGAATGAAATACTTTGATATTGCTGTTAAAATGGTGTACGGGTTAGGTTGAAAAGGCTTAGAGAGGGGGAAAGTGTGCTCCTTTTTGACAAGATCAAGGTCGTCAGTCATCCTGGGATGTCTTTGATCACCACAGCAGAGTGAGCTCTGAAGAAAACAATTCTGAATGCTGCTGCTTCAAGAAATAAATTAAGAGGAGGAAAACACTGAAAGACAGGCTATGTTTATTTCCTGTCACTTCCATTTTTTAAAATTTCTTTAACAGCTGCTCCCCTTTATTGCACAGCAAAGAAAATTTCTGAGAGGGTGGGAGGGGGGGAAATTCATATAACCTAGGAAGATAAAGTAGGTCTTCCTTTAATTAAATCCAGCCTACTCTGTGGCTCTCCTCACTTGCTCCTCTTAAATTAAGCTGCCACTTACTCTGTCTGTTTCATTCAACAACTAGGATAAATAAGATGTTTCATTCTAGCAAATATGATTTACACTCTTGCTCTGAGGTTAAACAGAGAAATAAGACAACCAGCAGCAATATGGCAATCAGAGCTTGGGCAACTGTCTGCTACAGGATAAAACGGTCTTGCTGTATTAAAATTTGGACCCTTCACCATTTTCTTTGATGCCTGTTCATTCTTTCTTTCCCTGCTTACAAAAATATTTACAGGGCATGTCTACTCAAAGGTAAGCCTCATTGAATTCTATGGGACTTACTGCCATGTAAGTATGTACAGGATTGCACCCTTAGTACTTAAAATACCAGACCATACACACGTTTGGCTTATATGAATGCCACTAACTAACCAAATATTCCTGTTTTACAGTTACTTAAGATGATACGAAAAGGATAAAGTTATGACAATCCTGCTGCTGCTTTATTTTTTGTCTGCTTCCCTTTATATCAGATGCTCCCATAAAGCAAGAGTGAAAAGCTTCTGCTTTAGCAGGAGTTTCACTGCAGACCACTCCTGGAGCAAGCCTCTTTGAAAGGTCCCGCCCACCTGTCACATTTGATCCATGAGTTGTAGGACCAGTACAGTGGGGAATAAAGGTTCTCTACCCCTGCTTTATATGGGACCCAGGTGGCGCTGTGGTTAAACCACTGATCCTAGGGCTTGCTGATCAGAAGGTCGGCGGTTTGAATCCCTGTGACGGGGTGAGCTCCCGTTGCTCAGTCCCAGCTCCTGCCAACCTAGCAGTTCGAAAGCACGTCAAAATGCAAGTAGATAAATAGGAACCACTACAGCGGGAAAGTCAACGGCGTTTCCATGTGCTGCTCTGGTTTGCCAGAAGCGGCTTTGTCATGCTGGCCACATGACCTGGAAGCTAGACACCGGCTCCCTCGGCCAATAATGTGAGATGAGCGCGCAACCCCAGAGTCGGTCACGACTGGACCTAATGGTCAGGGGTCCCTTTACCTTTACCTTTACCCCTGCTTTATAGTGTAAATCAAACTGCCCAGACAAAATAAGCAGGGGTTTCAGGCACCACTGATCAACCCCATCCTCCTATCCAAATGGCCAGTGGAGGATGCAGCCAGTCAACTGCATAAGTTTCCCTACTGTTGCTTTTCACGTTGAACTGATGGCTCCAAAATGCCAATAGATATGACTCATAATAAGAGGGCCCTGAAAATGTAAAACTACCGTAGGCTTGCAGACTTGCTGAACTCAGAACCTGCCTCTACGTACACAGAATTATAGAACTGTAGTGAAGGAAGGCATCCTAAGTGTCATTTAGTCTAACCCCCTGCAATGCAGGAATCACAGCTAAATCACTGACAGATGGCCATCCAAACTCTGTTTAAAAACTTCCAGTGAAGAAGAATCCACAACTTTCAGAAGTATGTTCCACTGTTGAGAAGCTCTTGCCATCAGAAAGTTCTTCCAAATGTTTAGTTGGAATCCCCTTTCCTGTTATTTGAATCTATTGGTTCAGGCCCTACACTCTAGAACAGGCATCCCCAAACTGCGGCCCTCCAGATGTTTTGGCCTACAACTCCCATGATTCCTAGCTAACAGGACCAGTGGTCATTGAAGATGGGAATTGTAGTCCAAACATCTGGAGGGCCGAAGTTTGGGGATGCCTGCTCTAGAACAGCAGAAAACAAGCTTGCTCCATCTTCCATGTGATAGCCCTTCAGATATTTGAAGATGACTACCATATCACCTCGTTTCCAGGCTAAACACCCAACTCCCTCAACTATTCCTCACAAGACTTGGTTTTCAGGAGCTACCGGTACCTAAATCTCAATGTACAACAATTCAGCCAGCACCAGTATCACAGCCTATCATTTCTCACCACTTCACATTTCCAAAGGAATTTCAAAGTAGGATTCAGGCTGCCTTAAATGATCAAATAGAACACTGTGAAAAATTAAAAAAAATAACACATTATAAATGAGAATCAGATCCAAATATATTAATAATTCACATTTAAAGCAATGCTGTTAACAATAAAACAAACTACTATCTTAATTAAAAGGAAAACATTACAAATAAAAAGCAAATACCCAAATGCAGTAAAAAAACCTCCCACATATAAACAACTAAACAAAATGAATGGAACAGAAGTTGCACCCACAGATTCCCCCCCCCCACACACACACTGAGTTTCTGGTAGGATTGATAATAATTTACATGCTATTATTTGCCCCACAGCAAAACAACACACTTGCTACAATGCTTCTGTGCTGTCTACACCTAGGCATGCCCTTTCCCTCCAAATCGCCTCTCTCTCCCAGCCTCCCTCTCTCAAAATATATCCATCTATCTTCCTCTTCTTCCTCTTCTCTCTCAAAATCTCCCTCTCTGTTGATAATGATTTCATCCTGTGCCAAGCAGCTGTCACTAAGGAACAGGAGCTGACCCGATACTTCCGCAGTGACAATGCATGCAAGTTTATTGGCTGATTTATCGCACCATAATGAACTTGCTCACAACTTTCCATGGGTAGCCTGAGAAGCAGAGAGAGAGAGAGATGGGCCATGGCCTGAACATTTTGTTCCAATACATCTGAAAGGAGGGGAAACAATCACAACTATTTGTAACCACAGTTGCCCCCTCCTCACAGCCCACTGTTCCTGAAAAAGTGGGCACAAGGCAAGCATCCAAGGCTGTTTGGTATTCATAGAAGGGCATGAGTCCAATCTTCCGGCAGATGCAAGACTTTGCTGAATAAGGGCATGCGCAGATAAAGGACAATCACTTTTATTCAGCTTTGATTTATTCAGCTACCCTAATGAGCTTGACCATCAGATAATATTCTCCAACATTTTGAAGCCTTCTACAACTGTTCTAAATCTACTCTGCCTTCTCTTGCTCCTCAACCTGCCTCTTGCCTTCAGTTCTGTAGGTTAGTATGCAAATATTTGAGCATGCAGTTGTTTATTTCATGACGTATTTTTATTTTGCTCTTCCTACGAGGGGTTCAGGACAGAATCCCATCCCTCCCCTGCCATCTTTAATCTTCATGATGCTAAGATAGTGATTATTGCAAGGTCACTCAGTAAGCTTTGTGGGCATGCGAGGATTTGAACCTGCTCCACCTTGTTGTTGTTGTTTAGTCATTTAGTTGTGTCCGACTCTTCGTGATCCCATGGACCTTAGCACGCCAGACACTTCTGTCTTGCACTGCCTCCCGCAGTTTGGTCAAACTCATGTTCGTAGCTTCGAGAACACTGTCCAACCATCTCGTCCTCTGTCGTCCCCTTCTCCTAGTGCCCTCAATCTTTCCCAACATCAGGGTCTTTTCCAAGGATTCTTCTCTTCTCATGAGGTGGCCAAAGTATTGGAGCCTCAGCTTCACGATCTGTCCTTCCAGTGAGCACTCAGGGCTGATTTCCTTCAGAATGGATAGGTTTGATCTTCTTGCAGTCCATGGGACTCTCAAGAGTCTCCTCCAGCACCATAATTCAAAAGCATCAATTCTGTGGTTTATGGTCCAGCTCTCACTTCCATACATCACTACTGGGGAAACCATAGCTCCACCTTAGTCTATGTCTAACATGCTAGTCACTGGTCCCATGCTGTGAATGGCACAATCAGGAACTGATAAATTACAACACGATATCAAAAGTACCTTTTTTGGAACTGGACATCTTCAGGCCCTTCTTAAACCACCCATAGTGGTCAGCTGGAAAGGCACCGTGCATACCAATCTAATGTGGGTAAACAGGAAACCTTCGTACATGTGCCTCACACAGGTTTTGGCAAATGGTGGGGAGGAAGTCCCATGTGGTTTATAATCCTATCCCTTTCTAAAACACTGTGCGCCCCTCTAGGTGTCCCACAGACGAAGCTAGACCTTAAGACTAACCTGTGCTTAGAAGAAAACTGAGCCGGCATCTCTGATTAATCAAGAACCCTTAACTTTGCAGTGTTCTCATAGAGCAGGCCTACTGGTTGATTGTGGGGCATCCGTGGTTGATCCTGGTCAATCTTTGTACTCTCAGCTATATAACCCCCCCCCCCCAATAAAGGCTCAGCAACTCTGGCTCCCTAAAAAAAAGCTCAACAACTTTGGTCAATCCAATGGGTAGATCACTGCCAGTTTTTTTTATAGTGGGAGTAGATCACAGTCTCTTGGGAGTTGGATATGCCTGTCATAGAGCATTAGATGGCACCACAAATAAGACTTTTCAGGTAGCTCCTACATTTCATCTTCCATTAACAGTCATGTTGGAATGCCCTGCATGTATCCTGGGCCTCTTAGGTAAGCAATAAGTAAGATTTCCTCCACTGGTCATCAACATATTGCTGATCTATATCCTTGTTTACTTTCAATAGCCCTGCTGTCTTTATAAAACATGTCCCTTCTGCTAAAAACAATTGTTGTTAATTACAACCTATTTAAGGGTAGGTTCACCACATGCATTGCCTTATTGATTTCCTATTCACTGATTATGTAATTTAAATTTACTGTTTTCCTATACAGTAGTACCCCTAGTTGCATTCCGCTCTTGTTACAGACTTTCAGCTTACAAACCCGGCGAACGCCACATGCGCAGAAGGGATCTGTGCACTTCACACATGCGCAGAAGCTCTCAATCATGGCACACACATGCGTGGAAGAGGCGCTCTAGTTGCGGACTTTTTGGGGTGCGCATTTTTTTTCTATAAGATGCCCCATGTATAAGACTATTTTGGGGGCGACAACCAATCCCCAGCCCACCCTTGGCACTATCCGTGTATAAGACACCCACTGATTTTTGACATTGTTTTATTAAAAAAAACAACCAAGTCTTATACATGGAAAAATACGGTAAAGCTCAATTCTTGGAACTTTTCAAGATTTAAACAGCCAGTATCCGAATGGATGAACTGACAACACTGAAAAGCATTAGGCTTATCACAATGTTGGGTGATATGAAAGTTTTACATGGATTGACTTGTTGACACAGCAGATCATCGCTTTGCTTTCTACAAAGTGATGAGGGACCTATTCCCCCCCCCAATATTGTTTAACTATGACTCCCATCAGCTCCAGCAAGAATGACCAATAGTCATGGAAGATGGGAGTTGTAGTTTAACAACACCTAGCGGGACACAGGTTACCCAACCCTGATCTAAAGGCACATGAAGCCCCAAATTTGCTAATCAGGTCTGAGTCTGGCTAGGATATCTGGGGATAGCTTCTGTACACACAGCTTTGAGCAGCAGATGGAATATATTATTAATGTAACAAATAATAAAAATGTAGTCACCGTGTATACAAATGTGTTAAATGGTATGAAATGTTGACAATTAATTTGAGATGGATATCAGTATTTGAAATATGGCAATATTTTCTATTTGATTTTAATATTTGATATTTGAAGAGTTGATAGTTGTCATGAAGAAACCATACCTGGCACCTAGCATACAGCAGAATTTAGTTTTTGTGGAATGTGCTAAAAACGTAAGGCAAGTTTTGAGGCTGGCAGGTGTTGAAACAGTTAAATGAAGAACATGGAAAGTATTGTACACTCTCCTCTAGGTAAAAAAGGCAACAGTATGACTTAGCTGCTCCAGTTCCTAAGAAAAGAAAGTCTCCAGATCACAGTTAATTTGTAATATTAATCAGATTTCTTCCCATTTTCCCACTTAAGCATTTTAGGTACTGTTAAATTAATTCATATTCATTCGTCTTGAGTAGCCTAGGGGAGTTGCTCACCAAGAAACCACACATCTGCTTCGAAAAAGAGTTGCTTAGTGGCCACCTCAAATTCAGCAAGGGACTGTCCAGTACTCTGCATCTGCGGAATGAATGTTAATATAGCCTTGACCCTATGTAATTGGGCACCATAAACCCCTGTGTGCTTTGTGTTTGTTTATTTAGGGCCCGACTCAAAGTGATGTTTGAGACGCCTCCAAAATCAGCTACCAGGGGACGGGGCAATTTGAATTGGGCCATGACACGGGGTGGCTTTAAGAAACACCTCTTGTTGAGCTGTGGCCCTGTTTGAAAGTCACCATCACTATTACCTTCAGAATGAAAACCATACAGGGCACAAAATTTCCTTCAAATGTCTTGTGCACATGTATGGAGACTGGAATGTGGCATTCTAAGCATGGTAGGCTTTGCATTTGCCTTATAGACCTGGAAAATGCAACCCCCGTTTGTTCACTTTCTCTGGGTTGTCATTAAGTTCTACCCTGTCCATGTTTACTGAGCCTGTTAAGCATTACTTAGAACTAAGCCTTTCTTATTTTAATGGGATTTACACCCAAATAAGTGCACAGGATTCCAGCCTTAGGGTTGTGTGTGTGTGTGTGTGTGTGTGTGTGTGTGTGTGTGTGAGAGAGAGAGAGAGAGAGAGAGAGAGAGAGAGAGAGAGAGAGAGAGAGAGAGAGAGAGATATGTGCATTCTGGAATATTGATTTCAGCCATTTTCTCAGGGGCTGATACTAGAAATAGGTGAATATATCAGTTTTGGTTTATTTCATTTTCTCCTTTTTCCAGTCAAGTTCAGTTTTCAATATTTCTGCATAACTTTTGATTATTTTTTAAAATTATCATGAAAATTCATTAGTGTTCTTGTGCAAATTTCTCCTACTATAGACATTTTTATATGAAATGTTCCCCAATATACAGTCTTGCAAAGCAATTTCACCTAACGTAATGCATTTTTGTATGTTATTCTAACTAATGTATATGTATCCTTTAGTATATGCACTTTTGCACATGTTATGTAGCTGAAGAACTGCACTGCAAAATTAAAGTGTAAATTTTGAAAGATGGCTGAATTTCAGGTCATAGATTATTTCAGTGAGTGTGAATTCGGTACATTCGCCTTTAAATGCAAACTGACTCAAATCTCCCCCTTGCCTAGCTGGTACTGAAAGCATGTCTCTAAAGGGCGCCGTCTCTCTGAAAGCTCTGAATGGCAAAGCTAGACATGTTAAAAACATTATTATTCAAATTTCACCCAAACCTTTCCCCCAGTTCAACTCTTATCATCATTCATCCATCTTCCATGGCTTTTTGTTGTTGTTGCAAAATTGGAGGCAGATTCACTTCCTAACCTGCCCAGCACAGATTTAAATGCCTGGGAATCTCCGAGAAAAGTGCCAGGAAGAAGAAAACTTATAATGTGAGTACATTACCTCCTGTTGAAAGCCAGCTAAAAAGATCTGTCATCATTAAGCATGGATGTTGTTAACACCAGCCAGGAAACATATCAACAGAGATGGTAACACTCCCAAATGCCTTCGGTGCTTTAACCCAAATTCTGCAGATATTCTGTCAAAGAGTGTAAGGATGGAATCTGTTTAATAGCTTTAATTGCCTAAGATGTGGCATGGCACAGCTGCAAAATATTGTTTTAATTTATGACATCAGCATATTAAGCAGCCAAAGACAGGCAGGCACGGGGCTGCCTCTCCCATCTTTCTCGCCACTCTTTTCTAGGTTCCCTTCCCTGTTTTGTATCCAGAAGGAGAATGTGGCATATCTGGGTTTTCTTGGTCAGCACCTAAGCAAATTAGAAACAAGTGACATTTTAATCATAATACTTCATCTGTCTAAGAAAACACTCCAAAAATCCTGTTTCCCGGATGTAAGGGGGGCTCCCTACAGGGAGCCAGCCCCCATCATCCTAACATCCACCTCATCAAGTACAGAGAGCACCAGTGGTTCTGAAGCAGCCAGAGGCGGAGGGAAGAGACTTGGAGGGGGAAAGAAATCAGAGTGAGGAACAATGGGAAAGCTCGGAGGCGGAGGGATACAGGCAGACGCTTGGGGATACTGCAGAGCCAGGGAACCGACTGCCGAGGGAGGAAATTGAAAGGGCATCGCTCCTTCTGGTGCCAGAAATGAGGAGAGCAACACAACGCAGGTCAAGGGGGCGACGTTTTGGGGTGCCCAGACTACATTGCTGGAGTGGAAACAGACGTACGCCATTGCCGGATTCTGATTCGGGATGGGAGGTCATGTTTTAAGCTGTCTCTACACCAGGCATCCCCAAACTTCGGCCCTCCAGATGTTTTGGACTACAATTCCCATCATCCCTGACCACTGGTCCTCTTAGATAGGGATCATGGGAGTTGTAGGCCAAAACATCTGGAGGGCCGCAGTTTGGGGGGTGCCTGCTCTACACTGTAAATAGATAGCACAATAAACTTATTTGAAGACAAACTGGACTCAGGCGGAGTAAGTTACTCTAGAGATATCCACGACAACCCTCTGACACCTATTCTTCAAATAGACTGGCATCAGAGAGGTTCTATATCAGTAATGTTGGCACTCTTGTGGCTTTAAAGAGCCCTCGGAGCCCAAAGAACTGGGGTGGAGGGTTCAGAATCAAAACCTGCATAGGCCTTGCTTTACACTGTCTGCACCTTGCCATTCACGCACACACACACCTTGTAGCATGCTGGCATTTGACAAGGCTGGAGCTAGTTCAGACATGGTGTGAGGGTTAATGCCATGAGCCATGCCTGTCCTTGGGGAGAATCGGAAGGGAGTGCCTAAGGCAGGGATGAGGAACCTGTGGCCCTCTAGATCTTGTGGGAGTACACATTCCAAGATTTGGAGCTCAAGTATGTCTGGAGCGTCACCTTGGAGAGCCAGTGTGGTGTAGTGGTTAAGAGCGGTAGACTCGTAATCTGGGGAACCGGGTTCTTGTCTCCGCTCCTCCACATGCAGCTGCTGGGTGACCTTGGGCTAGTCACACTTCTCTGAAGTCTCTCAGCCCCACCCACCTCACAGAGTGTTTGTTGTGGGAGAGGAAGGGAAAGGAGAATGTTAGCCGCTTTAAGACTCCTTAGGGTAGTGATAAAGCGGGATATCAAATCCAAACTCTTCTTCTTCTTCTTCTTCATGGACAGAGCTGCAGCTTCCTGGCAGAAATTTTCACTGATGTAATGGAACGGTTTTTTAGCTACTAAATGTGTGTTGCGAATGCATGCTGTTGTGCTGTGTTGTCCGTAGATAAATGGTAAAGAAACTGTTTGTATGAATATGACCTCAGCGTGTGAATTATTCCAATGTATTAACTGGCGCAGCAATTTCCCTTGGAGCTGCTATCCAGTGACTTCCTGTGAAAAGAAAAATTTGCTTCTGAGGGCTTCATGCCCTCCAACTACTAGGCAATGCTATCTGAAAATATCCTACTGACTTACCACCATATCATTCTTCGTTTTTGTTCTCTGCCTTCCAAGGGAACAGCAGATTCCAACTATAGCTTGAGAAAGAACAACTACACTGGTGCCTCACTAGACGAATTTAATTCGTTCCACGGGTCTATTCTTATAACGAAAAATTTGTCTAGCGAATCCCATAGGAATGCATTGAATTTTTTTAAAAAAAATTTGCCCATAGGAACGCATTAATTGAATTTCAATGCATTCCTATGGGAAACCGCGATTCGCTAGACGAATTTTTCGTAAAACGAATTTTTCTAGCGAGGCAACCTCCGCTAGAAAAATCCTTTCTTTAAGTGAAAAGTTTGTCTTACGGGGCGTTTGTTAAGCGAGGCACCACTGTAAGTAGTAATGGCTAGATTTTATATTCTCAAATGTAGGAAAATAGACTTGGATGCAAGTTATAATCAGGCTTTGCGCTGTGAGAGGCTTAATCCAGTTATGTCCAATAGATTGGTGCATTCCAGCTGAAGACTGCTCTAAACTGCAGATTTGGGAAGCAAAGAACTTCACCAGTTCCCCTCTACTTCCTCCCACCCAATCTTGCTTATCATCCTGCCTGGTTAAGATTCAGAACTCAAAAGCTTGCTTACTATTTTATGATTGTATATTGCCCTAAAGTGGATATTATAGTTTAATAGGCTATGCATTGTTCTGTATCTGACTAACATTCCAGAAACGATTCATTAGGAGCAATGGCATTCTTATTTTTACTGCACCAGCTTGTCAGCAACAAGGTCGTTGAATCAACAATTGCTTTTCCCTCAAGCCAAACTTGCCAGAGGCAAGGAACGTAATGCAAGTAAAAACACTTGATTAATGACATGATCACTTGATAATGAATTGGAGCAAAGATGATGGTTTGATTGATTTATGAATAATTCTAACTATGTGCTAGTCTTCTTACCAAAAGATTTATGAGAGATTTGAAAGGCAAAACTAAAAATTATACAAATGAATACATTAAGAGATGAAGATTAAATGGATTCCCCCTTCCCCCACCACAGCCTGCTGTTATCTTTTGGGCTAACATTGGTTGTTCAGATAAAATTACAAATGGCCGAAGCACTCAAGTTGTATTAACTTTTAACATTTATGCATTGCACTGAATGCATTCCAAAGATGCTCTTTTGCACAAGAAAACTGGTTAGTGTGGACCCAAAGCACAATATGCAATCAGGCACAGGAATCTTCACATCTGCCCAATACATTAAAAGCAGAGTCATACCACTTTAAACCATAGCTGCCAAGTTTTCCCTTTTCTCGCGAGGAAGCCTATTCAGCATAAGGGAATATCCCTTTAAAAAAGGGAGAACTTGGCAGCTATGCTTTAAACAGTCATGGCTTCTCCTCAAAAATCTTGGGAAGTGCAATTTGTTAAAGGTGCTGAGAACTTTTAGGAGACCCCAATTCCCACCAGAGACATATGATTCTCAGAGTTCCTTTCAGAGAGGAACTGATTGTCAATCAACTCCGTGAACAGTACATCTGAGAAAGGAACAAGAGTCTCCTAATACACTGGTGCCTCACTAGACGAATTTAATTCGTTCCACGGGTCTATTCTTATAACGAAAAATTTGTCTAGCGAATCCCATAGGAATGCATTGATTTTTTTTTAAAAAAAATGCCCATAGGAACGCATTAATTGAATTTCAATGCATTCCTATGGGAAACCGCGATTCGCTAGACGAATTTTTCGTAAAACGAATTTTTCTAGCGAGGCAACCTCCGCTAGAAAAATCCTTTCTTTAAGCGAAAATTTTGTCTTACGGGGCGTTTGTTAAGCGAGGCACCACTGTACCTCTCTTAGCATGTAATGAAGATAGGGCTAAATTGGATCTTCCAGTCCTTATTTCACAGGGACGGTCCTGAATTTGCAGAAGCCACCCCAGATTCAGACGATCCCTGAATGTCCCACTTTTGCATAAAGGTAAAGGACCCCTGACAGTTAAGTCCAGTCGAAAACGACTCTGGTGTTGCGGCACTCGTCTCGCTTTATTGGCTGAGGGAGCTGATGTTTGTCCAGGTCATGTGGCCAGCATGACTAAGCCGCTTCTGGTGAACCAGAGCAGCACATGGAAACGCCGTTTACCTTCCCGCCAGAGCGGTATCTATTTATCTACTTCGAACTGCTAGGTTGGCAGGAGCTGGGACTGAGCAACAGGAGCTCACCCCGTCATGGGGATTCGAACCACCAACTTTTTGATTGGCAAGCCCAAGGCTCAGTGGTTTAGACCACAGCGCCACCCACATTTCCTTAGGGTGTCCTTATTTTCATTGGAGGAATGGGAGGCTATGGAGTTATGCGACCCCCAAAGCCAAGGAGAAAAGTAACTATTCAACTTTTAGAAGACATCTTAAGATAGCCCTCTGTAGGGAAGGTTTTTTTATTGTTTAATGTTTTGTTATGTTTTTATTGGGTGGCCAATAAAAAATAAAATTACTACTAGTACGACTGCTATGGGATGGGATGTTCCTATTTTCATTAGAGAAATGTTGGATGGTATGCTAAATTGGCTATGCTCTAATGTGGAAATGTGGCCCTTGGCTGAAAAAGGTTCCTTGCTCCTGGTTCCAGACAACTATATGTTGCCAGCCGCTAACATAATAGCCGTGTTCCCTCATTCCTCCACAGAGTCACTGAGTGCATAAGGGGAATATGACTGAACTTGCTGCTCCTGCCGGTAATGCCTTTGTGTGCATACAAACAACACCCACATGTTCAGCTGAATGGGTGAAAGGGACTCCTATGTGCCAACAGGAGTAAGCAGTTGTTGGCACCTGTCTGTCTCGAGAGGCAATGGAGTGTGCCTCCAAGAGTGAAGTCAAGCCACCGGAGAATCACAGCACCTGCTGTGGCTGCAGAGACCACCAACTTATAACTGCGGCCTCCTGTGTTGCTTTTGCTGCATTAGCAGCACTGAAGTGACCTCTTCAATGTGGAAGCCTGGGCAGTGTGTCTGGAGGTCCAGATGTGATCCAAAGGAAAGCAGAGTAATACAAGCTTGGATGCAGGAGTTTCTGAAAGGAGGAGTGCAAGGCGCCATTCAACTATCTTAGGGACTCCACTCTGGATTTATGTAGGGTTCACTGGAGGAGGAAGGCGGGTGCGGGGGGTGCGCTGTGTAACGGATTAGCCCCAGGATGGAAGATTTATTACACCCTGGGTTAGAAAGAGTTAATCCACCTCCAGCTTAACTGACAGCGCATCTTTAGGAGGCGGGATGGTGCCCGGTTTAAAAAGGAGGGAATAACCGTTTTGGCAGTTCGTGTGGTGACGAAGAGGGAAGAAGAAGGTTGTGGGGCTAGGATAGTGGTGGTTTAGGTTAGGCTTAGGATAACTTGAAGTTAAAGTCTGACAGAGTTAATGTATAACTGTAGCTAAGCTTGTAAACTTATGCATCATTAAGAAAAGAAAAACCTATGTTCTCAAGTAAATAAAATTCATCTTCTTTTTGGGGCCAAAGAGTATCGTCTTGGTTATTCCAGCAGCGTATTAAAACTCACAGAGGTGGAGACTCAGAAAAGGGCAAAACTTACCTAAGGAAAAGGGGATAGTTTGTGTCCAAGAGTCACACAGGAAGGGCAGTATGGTGAAAACCCAGAGTGCTACAAGTTTGCCAGGGTGATATGGCAGACTGATACAGGAGGGATCTGAGTTGAGGGAATCCCTGTTCTGTCGGCAAGAGTTGTTCATTCAAATAGCCCTGAGTGTTTGTGAGATCAGGCCACAAAAGCTGGGGTTAGACTCTCTTTACTGAGAAGCCCAGAATTGAGGGGTTTCTTTTAAGGCGTAAGGAATTGAGTGGGGATTGCTTTACCCCTGTACCCTTTCGTCTCATAATCTATTGGCAACGTCGGCGAGGGGGTTCATCGCACGGTGCACACCGGGTGTCAGCCCTGAGGGCGGGTGACATCACTGCACCCCCACCCCCATGCTTGCTGCGCAGGTGGTGCCCCCGGATGCTCGCTGCGGGCCGCTAGGGACGATGCTGCCACGGGCAACTAGCGGCACCCCTCCCAACGCTCGCTGCATGGGTGGCAGGTAGCTAGGGACGCTCACTGTGCAGGCAGCTAGTGGTGCCCCCCCCCCGTTCGCCATGCGGGCAGCTAACCCCGTACCCGCTCCGGGTGCCAGGGCAGGTAGCTCCACCCCTGGTAGGGTTTACTCCTTTTCTTCTTCCGAAGATGTCCTGCAAGGCAGCAAGTAAGTATGCAGTATTTGGTGGGAATTCCATGCGATCCAGAACCGGGACCACACAGGGCTCTTAGCTGCATGGAAACCCCTATGTACACACAACTGAAGGCATGCAAGGTCCTATTTCATAAATTCGGCTGAATAGGGTGTGCTCAGAGGCTCATGCTGACATCAGGGGTGAGATCCGCCAGTGCAATCCTGCTCCTTCTCTGTGCATTAAATGAAATGTGGAAACAATTGTCGGAATAGGACAATTTCCAGATTAAAATAAATGGTAAAAAATAAATGTAGTAGCAGCAACAGCGATAACGGCAATGGAAATCCTAGATTTCAGCCAGAGGGTAACTAATATACCGTGTTCCCCCGAAAATAAGACACTGTCTTATGTTTATTTTTCCTCAAGAAGACACACTATGGCTTATTTTCGGGGGGTGTCTTATTCCAGCATGAAGGGCTCCGTGCGGCGCGGCGCGAGCTGTTGCCAGGAGGCACCACGTCCATGTCTTATTTTCGGGCTATGGCTTATATTGAGGAAATGCGTAGAAATCCTGCCACAGCTTATTTTATTGGTGTGTCTTATTTTTGGGGACACAGGGTATTTGACTCAGTGCATTCATCAAGGGGGAACCGGAGATTTCATTTATTTGATAATATTGACTGCTTACTTTGTGGAGGTGCACATTTAGCACTCGATTCTACTCAAAGAGCAGGGCTTGTTGTGACACTGGAACTAATAACACTTGGATGAGCTGGCACCAGTGACCATCAATACTTTGACATTTTCTTAGGAATAGATAAGAAGTCAATGAAAATTAACAATAACTCAGCTCTTGATTGAAAACGGTAGAAGGAAGCCAAAGGAAGAAGTTGGAACCAACTGATTTGAAATAAAATCTATTTCATAGCCAGCTGTGCTTAGGGTGGGATGAAGTTAGGTTCTGAAAAGGCTTTTTGACCACAAACTATTTTCCGTGTGTGTGTTTTTGTGAATGTACTAAACTAAGCCTCACATTTCTGGCAGATAGTTCAAACACTTGCAAATAATTTCTTCCTTTCTGCATTAAGTATTGAGCTATACTGCTAGGTTTGTCCCAACAGTAATGACAGTAAGAAGTTATATTTCACCTTTCTTTTGAGCACAGATCAAGAAAGACAAATTGTCAGAACAGACTTCAAAGAGTGAGGGAGGTCACTCTATTTGGAAGCAAACTAAAGCAACAAGAAGTTTGCAGAGAAATAGCAGGTGTTTTGTGATATCCACTGCATGTTGGACAAAGGAATTATGCAGCGGGATCGGTTAAATTAATTGTGTTGGGCTCAAAACTTGTACAGGCAATATATCACTTGAGTAGTTGGGAGGCCAGTCTGGCTGGAAACTGGATGCTGAACAAGAGAGTCCTTAGACTAACCCAGCACAACAATTTCTAATGGCCGTGTAGTCCAGGGGTCTGCAAACTTTTTCAGCAGGGGGCCAGTCCACTGTCCCTCATACCTTGTGGGGGCCTGGAGTATATTTTTTGGGGGGAAATGAACGAATTCCTATGCCCCACATATAACCCAGAGATGCATCTATATAAATAAAAATGTAAGTGTCCGTTTGTGTGCGACCAAAAATCTCCAAAAGTTCTTGACCAATTGGTTTGAAATTTTGACACAACATTCCATACCAATACGGGAGTGTTTGCATCTACTTAGATTGCACAGGTGTCACACCTGTGGCAGGTAAAACCCTGTTTTTCACAAACAGAGCACCATCTGCTGGACGTCGAAGTAACACACGCTATACTAAATGCATCACTGAGCAGAGGCTGCTGGGAGCGACTCCCCGGCAGCTCCTCTGAGGGCGGGGGCTGGATCCTGACGTCAGCAGACAGAGGCTGCTGGGAATGACTTCCCGGCGACTCCTTCTCCAAGGGCAGCGGCTGGATCCTGCCCCTTCCCCTGGCAGACCCCGCCAGGAGTATGTGGTACCGCCAGTAACATGTGGTATGCAAGGGTGGGGGAAGAGGGAGAGGTCAGGGTGCCGGGTCCATGGGAGTGGTTGCCCGGTGACTCCTGCTCCAAGGGCAGCGGCCGGATCCTGCCCCTTCCCCTGGTGGACCCCGCCGGGAACATGCGGTATGCGAGGGGGGGAGGGAGAGGTCGGGGTGTCGGGTACATGGAAACGCCTGCCCGGCGATTCCTACTCTGATGAAGATGACCGGAGTCATTTGGGGGGGATTATAAAATGGGGGGCCAGGGGGGCCTTCTCTACCTTCAATACAACCCTGCTGTCTGTGTCTTACCTGCCAACGAAACTCACATACAATCTTAAACTCAGCCACAGCAACGCGTGGCCGGGTACTGCTAGTTTTAAATAAAAGGACACATTCTACTCATGTAAAAACACACTGATTCCCGGACCATCCGTGGGCCGGATTTAGAAGGCGATTGGGCCGCATCCGGCCCTCGGGCCTTAGTATGCCTACCCATGGTGTAGTCTTTGAGGACCAGAATCCCTTTGCAATTCCTCTCACTTAATGATATCATTTGCCCTTTTAATCCCCCACACACACCAATTTTTGGCTTGCTTTGGTTTAGGTGACAGGAAAATGAAGTACATTCTTTCCCCCTAAGAATTCTGGGCACTGTAGTTTGTTAAGGTTTACTCTGTGAGGAGTAAACTACAGTGCCCAGAGTTCTTTGAGGGAAGAAATTTGCTTTGGATGTGCTTCATAGTTATCGTGTGTATGCAGCCTTAGTTCCTTTAGTTCATGTTAGCTGCCGGTAACCTTTCCCTGGTCAAAGGTTCTTCTTCCACAGTACATGATGCAGTTCTGTTGCTTGAGCCATTTATATTTACCATATTAAAAGACCTTACTTCAGTGTGGTGGGTTCAATTAAATTACCTTCAGGTAAATTTCATCGCTATTTTTGTGAAATATTAATGGCCATTCCCTGGTGAGGCTATTTGTGAAACATTTCCAACACTCCCCACCCCCACCCCATTTCAATTTTGAAATATTAGCAGCCAAGGCATCAGTCAGCAGTAACAGTATCAACGAAAGGGCAAAAGGACGATAAGGGGATATTGCATCTCTCGCCAGAATTTGTAAAACAAACACAGGGCCCTCCATATAACTGTATGAATGGCTTTCAATCTTATGGGATCTTTAAGAGTGAGACTATAATCTTAAAAAAATTAAAACACTGCCACCCATCCTAACACCTGCAGATTATTTCACTGCAATGCCATTCTAACAGTTATAATTGGAAATTATAGGTCATTCCAAGGTGAAATTCTGCTCCTTACACTGCAAAGTTTTTGCACACAATGACCTCATATCAAAAATTGCCTTTCCATATTCAGAGCCTCATTGTGAGTCTGTGACTTCAATTGCTACTCTTATTCAGCTACAAGCTGAAATTATAGGTCATTCCAAGGTGAAATTCTGCTCCTTACACTGCAAAGTTTTTGCACACAATGACCTCATATCAAAAATTGCCTTTCCATATTCAGAGCCTCATTGTGAGTCTGTGACTTCAATTGCTACTCTTATTCAGCTACAAGCAGGTAATACGGGGAAACCAGGTAGGCATTCTTGATCTTGTTCACCAGTCCATAGAAAAATCTCAGGGAGACGGTTTAATCTGAAGGATAACCAAAAGGGACAGAGCCCAGCAATGTGTGCAGACTGAAAATGGAGATTTACAAGGATATTTAAAAGAGAGACAAGTTAAAACACTCCGCGTATAGAACGAATGGGGATAGGAGCACTCTGCAGACTTGAAAAGGAGCAGAGAGCCATTCTGAATCATTTCTTGCTGTATGTAATGTTTAAGGTTTCAAGCATTGGGACAAAATCTCAAATTCTCTGCTGGTTCAACAATCATTCATTCAAACTTTTGAAGCTAGAGGGTTGGGATGTACAGTGGTACCTTGGTTCTCGAACATAATCCGTTCTGGAAGTCCATTCAGCTTCTGAAACATTCAAAAACCAAGGCGCGGTTTCCAATTGGCTGCAGGAGCAAAAGCCACGTTGGATGTTCGGCTTCCGAAAAAGTTCGGAAAAGTACTTCTGTGTTTTCAGTGTCTGGGATCCAATTTTTTTTGTCAACTAAGCCGTTTGAGAACCAAGGTCCCACGGTACAGAACAAGCCTGCTCTTGGCAGGCTAAGGTTACCACGGCAGCCAAGAGGTCAACTTTGAGCTCTTCTCTACCAACTCAGCCTGCTAGCTATTTTAATTTTAAAGTTATATAATTTTTTTGAAGAGAATAGGCTGGCATCCTGAGTTTGTTGCCACTGTTGGGAGCACTGATAATAGGGGGGAGCAACTAATAATAAGGGGAAATTAAAATGATTCTCATAATAGTAATCTACTGTGATACAATCTACGGCCTCATTCTGCTTTTTATATCTTGATCCAAAAATCAACAGAAAGAGTATTAGTGTATTTGCTTTGGCTACTGTGGCACGATGGTTAGAGTGTTGGACTGTGGACTGGGAGACCAGGGTTCAAATCCCCACTCAGCCATGAAGCTCACTAGGTCACCATCTCTTAGCCTAACCTACCTCATAGGGTTCTTGTGAGGATGAACTGGGAAGGAGGAGAAGCAGGTATAGTACCTTAAGTTCCTTGGAAGATAAAGGTGGTATATACATGTATTAAATAAAATAATAAAAACATACAAGAGAAACCATTAATTATATCCAAACATCTCTAAACTTACCTGAAAATGAAACAAAACATTTGCATCACAACTTGACCTTTGGCATTTGGCAGGTTTAGCCATCACTTAAGCCTCCTTGACATGTATTTAAAATTGTACCAGATTTAGATCTTCAGAGTCTGACGGATTCAAATGCTTGGAGAAATCCACCTGTCCCCATTTCTCCCATCTCAAAAGCTCAAAAACTTGCACCATGAGAGAAAGCCCAACTGAACACACAATCTAAACGAAATTAGATTATGGCCCATAATCAAAATGAAAAAGTTTAGGATTGTACAGTATTGTTAATTTGCTGTTTGGCTCTCATACAAAATTCAGGAGAGGAAAAACCAGTGACTGAAATACATATAAACAAACACCTGTACTTACATGTATCGGGCTTGAGTTGACTATTTGTGATCCCAAAATACTGCGGGTTTTCAATTACGGGAATCTTTGTCATTCCAATAATTACTGCATCTGGTCCGCCCTCGGAAGAAGATGGAGTGTTACTTCCATTAGAGATGTGATGAAGAGGACTCGCTGAATCGTCGTCATTGCTGATAACTGAAGAAGGACCTAAAGTTAGAAACAAAGATGCCCCTGTAACTTGACATAGTTTTCCCCTCCCTCTGTCATTGCTCTGGCCCTCACTATGTTGCTTAGAACCAAGCATACTGTAAGGTTTTGCGCAGACTCCCAGAGGCCAAGTGCCTTAACTTCTGCACCTCCAAGGCAGCAGACCTACCGAAGGTTGAGCTGTGGGGCCTGTTTGCCTAGCATTGACCACGCTGCTTGCCTCCGACCTCAACTGCTGCCGCTTCTGGAAGTTGACCTTTTGCACATCACTTTGGCTCTCATCCTGCTACCACTTTGGAAGCTGACCCACAGCAAACCGTGACAATTACTTAGTATAGGCGATGCTGACTTTTAGAAGGTTCCGAAGACGGTTTCTCCTGCTGTTTTGCGCCAATTAAAACTTTCGTTCTTTTCCATTTGGACGGCATTTTGTAGTGCCCGCTCATACAGCACATTAAACTTAGCTGTATATGAGCAGCATATAAATGCAACAAATAAACAATAAAACACAGCAAATGTATAGATGACGACTCATGTCCTAAGTGGATCTCCTTGTAAGATACTGGTGACTTTGTAAGTCATGGAATCTGGATGCAATTGAATGGATGGATGAAGAGCAGCCTAAATGCACCCTTCCCAGAATGGCTTGCATGGTGAGGGTGGTGACAGCGCTGGTTTGAGCTGAGTCTGGCTATCTCGCTCAGCACTGTGTACTCTGGGGATGGGGAGCCTCAGGCCCGGAGGACAAATACAACCACTGAGGTCACCCTCTCACTAGTCATCCCTCCTTCCCCGGCCATGACCACACATCCCTTTACTAGTCCCCCCCCCTTTTTTGCCCATGTTGTAAAATCACCGTCCAATGTGAAGTACTCTAGAGGCTATTCAGAAATCAGAAAGTTAATTTAATCCACTGACCATCTTGAATTCAGTTATATATGACACAATGGTCCCTACCCCCTTTACTTCACTTTGCCAGAAAAGCAATGACTTGCACCACTATTACTATGGCTGCTTGCCACTACACCAGGGAAATCTTGAAGCTGGAGCACAGCATGGCAGCTCCCATAGTCACACCCTCAAGGACAGTCCTAAAATGCAGGGACCCGTTCTTACATAAACAACGTGCCTCATTTATCAATGTCAGCAGGGCTGCAATCCTAGTGTTGTGGGCATAGCTGCCAAGTCTCCCGTATTCCCCAGGAAACCCCCATTTCTCTAGCTGTTTTCAGCTGAAAAAACAGATTTTTTGTTTTCCCCCGGTTTATTCTGGCGCGGTGGCCATTTTGGAACTGGGCGGAGCATGCTCAGAAGCGACTTTTGATGCAGCTCCGCCCAGTTCCAAAATGGCTGCAGCGCGACTTCCGGTCCGGTCCCTTATTTCTCCCACTGGAACTTGGTAGGTATGGTTGTGGGAGTAAACACCATTGAGCTCCTCCTCTTACTTTGGACCCCAACTTAGAAAATACTTCGGGCTTCAACAAAAGTTCTTCCTCCAGCTGAAATGCAACCTTTAGCACTTAATTAGAAATGCAAAAAAGTGTTAGCATATCACCTGCTGTTGTGAACCAGAAAACCCATCGAATAGCACGAAAGAAGTCTCCAGCCTCTACTTGATGGTGTTCCTCAACTTCTGACTTCCTCTATGCTACTCTGTTACAAACAAACTTGTAAATTTCATGATTGTCTCATTCTTTTGCCAGAACACTTCAGCAGATGACTTGGAACTGAAGTTTGATTCTACTTAAGGCAAAATATATCTCCTTTCTGCTTCAGCAAAGACAACTGGAGTAGCATTTTGTTTTCTTTGCAATTGCTCGTTTCTATGGGTAACTTACACAATATGTTGAGATCCTTTTACTTGTTACTTTCCATCATGTTAAAAGCTGAGGGGCTCCTCTGCAGAGCAACTCCCTGGCCCCACCTGGCTCTTCCAGGATGGGATTAGCTCTTAAAGGGTCAGGGGATACAATAACAACAGCTCCAGAAGAACCTCCAAGCTATTAACCCTTGCTCTCAAGGGAGTGCTGCACCACTGAGAACAGGCCATCTACCTAACTCCAGGACCTGGAAACCACCCATCAACAGTGCCTCCATCTCACCAGGATTCATTCCCAGCTTCTTGACCCTCATCCAATTCCAGTTATTACTGATTCCAGGCCCAGATCCAGTGCCTGAACAGCCTCTTCCGAATCAGATGAAAGGAGAGACAGAGCTGGGTGCCATCTGCATATTGATGACACTCTAAATCCCTGGATGATAGCTCTGACCAACTTCATATAGATGTTTAAAAGCATGTGTCCTGCACAAATGCCAAGGAACTGAGTAGAAGACTCCCAGTGCTACTGTCCAGGATCAGTTCTGCAGGTACAAGAGGAGGGTGTAATGGTACTTGGAGGCTCAGGGGACTTCAGTGGCTAAAAGTGTCTCTTACCAACTGCAGCTCATTTGACAGGGAGGGTCATTCCTGGACCAGGAAAGCCTTACCATAGCAGTTCATGTGTTGCTTGCTTCTAGACTGTATTACTGCAGTGCACTCTGTGGGGCTTTCCTCACACTTGATCACAATTAATGCAGAATGCTGGAGGACGATCGCTGACAGGTGAGGCCCTGTGCTCAGAGATCTGAACCATTGCTGATTTGCTGCTGGGCCAAGTTACTGTTAGCATATAAAGCCCTTAACAACTTGGATCAATTCACTGTACTCTTTTAAGTACTTGCTAATAACATTCTAGGGACCCAGGTGGCGCTGTGGGCTAAACCACTGAGCCTAGGGCTTGCTGATCAGAAGGTCGGCGGTTCGAATCCCTGTGTCGGGGTGAGCTCCCGTTGCTTGGTCCCAGCTCCTGCCAACCTAGCAGTTCGAAAGCACATCAAAATGCAAGTAGATAAATAGGAACCGCTATATCGGGAAGGTAAACGGCGTTTCCATGTGCTGCTCTGGTTTGCCATGTGCTGCTCTGGTTTGTCATGCTGGCCACATGACCTGGAAGCTATACGCCGGCTCCCTCGGCCAATAATGCGAGATGAGCGTGCAACCCCAGAGTCGGTCACGACTGGACCTAATGGTCAGGGGTCCCTTTACCTTTACCTTTAATAACATTCTGGTTTAGACAAGTCTACCCAAATGCTAAGAAAGTTGAGGTAATCTTTATCTGTTTTTAACTTGTTTTCTACTCTTTCCTTTTTCTTCTTATTTACTTTACGGTAATTGACTATAATAATCTCAATTAAAATCAGAAAAAAGAAAGTTGGGGTAATCTTGATGTGTTTTAAAGTAGGGTTGTTATTATTGTTGTTGTTATTAAATTATTAATTATTAAATTTATATACCACCCTACACCCACAGGGTTGTGAGTTTTCCTTGATTTTACTGTTTAATCTTTTTAAACTGCTTTGAGGTTTGTTTTTTACAATCAAACCGTGTATACATTTTATTAATGAAATGATATCAAAAGCACAGAGAGATCAAGAACTGACAGGGTTGCACTCCCCCTTGTCGCTTACCTGATAAAGGTTATCAATCAGGGTGACCAAGGTCATTTCAGTGCCATCTATGACGCCAGAGTGAAATAGGTAGCTTCATCCAAACATGCCTGAAACTGATCAGCTGCCATCTCTCAATCCTCTTGCCCTGGGACATTTGTAAGTGGATGATAGCTATCTAGAATTTCAGAACAAAATAAAAAAAATTCCTTCCAGCAGCACCTTAGAGACCAACTAAGTTTGTCATTGGTATGAGCTTTCGTGTGCATGCACACTTCTTCAGATACACTGAAACAGAAGTCACCAGATGCTTCTGTTTCAGTGTATCTGAAGAAGTGTGCATGCACACGAAAGCTCATACCAATGACAAACTTAGTTGGTCTCTAAGGTGCTGCTGGAAGGAATTTTTTTATTTTGTTTCGACTACGTCAGACCAACACGGCTACCTACCTATAACTAGAATTTCAGAGTCCAGGGAGGGACTCTTGAGAAAGGGATTGCTGCTGCACCTTTTTGGGGAAAAGAAGTATCATCCCTCCCCCGGTCTCAACCACTTCATATGGTCAAACCTTCCTGGCTAATATTTATTAGCCATGATAGGCAAGGGTCAACAGAGCACACAGCACATGAGGCAGTATCCAGTGTTAGTTATATTCAGTGTAGAACCAATAGAATTAATGGACATGATTCACTTAGACCAGGCATCCCCAAACTGCGGCCCTCCAGATGTTTTGGCCTACAACTCCCATGATTCCTAGCTAAGAGGACCAGTGGTCAGGGATGATGGGAATTGTAGTCCAAAACATCTGGAGGGCCAAAGTCTGGGGATGTCTGACTTAGACCAAGAGTTCAACCAATGACATGGATGGACCTAACTTAGTTGAATGTAACCTGTGATAATCCAGACCCCTGCCAGTATCCTGCCCATATCCTCAGGCCACACCAAGTGAAACTGATCCCACAAACCAATATTAGATGGTGTTCTGAAAACCTTCACCTGAGCTACATTAATGCCACACAAACAGCCCCAACGGAAAACAATGAAACAAAAACTGCCATCATGTTTTAATAGCCTAAAAGATAATAAAATACTCCAGACAAAACTGTGGCAATGAATGAGCTTAGTGCAAGTGTTCTGATTTTGCAATGCCTACTTTCCCCCCCTTTTGTCCCCTATTTGTTATGTAATTAACAGATGGCAAATCTCTGTGTGTCAGGAGACAGCTAAATTTACACCTCTTTAAATACCTTGTTTGTCAGCTCCCTTGATAAATGTGAGTAAACTGGCGTACAAACTGTTTTAATGCTTGCTTATCTGACAGACTAGCTATTAGATGAAAAGCTACATCCCATTTCCTTAATGCACTGCCAAATTTACACCACAGTCAAAGGCTATGCTATAGAGCCAACACTTAATTGAACAACCAAATGTATGCATGGGGTTTCAAGAATGCAAAACAATTTTCAGAAGGGAATTTAAAAACACTCACTTTGAATTGGAAGTAGCTTTCACTGTTCCATCAACTCTCCCATATGCACAGTGTGTGAACTTTTGAGGCAAAGGGTAATTTTCCACCCAAATGCTGAAATTCTGCTGCATCTGGTTCAAATGGGGTCAGCTAATTACTTGTCAGAAGCAGAAGGAACCTTTTGATAACACCTATTATTGATGTTGTTTTCACAAATCCAGCTTTGGCTTACAACCAAAAGTTGGGAAAGTACATTTTTTAAAAAAAAAAAAAAGGCTAGAAACGCAGGTCACTAATAGCTAATAGTAACCACATATGGAATTCTGCTTGATGTTCCCAACTGAATTCATGTTAAGATTATTATTATTATTTAAAGTTGGAAGCTGAAAACAGATAAGAAACAGCAATCTGCCTAGGAGAGAGAGAATACAGGAGAAATATTTCCTGCCCTAGCTTTCTGTACTGTATTTTTCCATGTATAAGACTAGGTCCCCCCCCCCTAAAAATAATGTCAAAAATTAGGGGACATCTCCCCCTCCATTTTCTTAAATCTTAGTCCCCCAAAATAGGGGGTGTCTTATACATGGGGGCGTCTTATAGACTGTCTCGCCAGAGTGCTGCATGCTCTAGTTATCTCTCGCTTGGACTACTGCAATGCGCTCTACATGGGCCCACCTTTGAAGGTTACCTGGAAACTACAACTAATCCAAAATGCGGCAGCTAGACTGGTGACTGGGAGTGGCTGCCGAGACCACATAACACCGGTCCTGCAAGACCTACATTGGCTCCCAGTACGTTTCCGAGCACAATTCAAAGTGTTGGTGCTGACCTTTAAAGCCCTAAACGGCCTCGGTCCAGTATACCTGAAAGAGTGTCTCCTCACCCATCGTTCTGCCCGGACACTGAGGTCCAGCACCGAGGGCCTTCTGGCGGTTCCCTCGCTACGAGAAGCTAAGTTACAGGGAACCAGGCAGAGGGTCTTCTCGGTAGTGGTGCCCACCCTGTGGAATGCCCTCCCACCAGAGGTCAAAGAGAACAACAACTACCAGACCTTTAGAAGGTATCTCAAGGCAGCCCTGTTTAGGGAAGCTTTTAATGTTTGATGGATTTCTGTATTTTAATATTTTGTTGGAAGCCGCCCAGAGTGGCTGGGGGAACCCAGCCAGATGTGCAGGGTATAAATAATATATTATTATTATTATTATTATTATTATTATTATTATTATTATTTATTAAAATATGGTAGTTATCCATGTTTCTTATGTAGGTTCCCCCTCCCTAAAAATTGTGACTGGCCCTTCTGGGATGCCATCACATCATCCTCTGCGCCCCCCCCCCAAAAGAGCCTCACTCCCTCACAAAATGTCCACTAGCTTACATTTTCACAGAGAACCGTCACTCCAGGAAACCCTCTGTAGTGTCATGCAATAATAGCAGAGTACTTTACTTGCACACTCAAAACATCTAAAAGCCCATGCTTCCCAGTTGCTATCAATAAATCTGATATCGGAGATCCAGCAGGACTGAATTCCATTGCTCTTAGCGCTCCCAACTCTTACCCAACAAATGCTGGGGCAACTTAATAAGCTAGACTGTGAAGGCTACATCAGTGTCTCTGAAATATTAAAGCAATAAAAGACTTCGTTCTTTGCCAAAATGAGTAATACGTTGGGCAGTGGTTGTTTTATATTTATAGCTTTGCTTATAGTTGCTTATAGTTTGGAGTAAGCAGGTCTTATAGAAGCTGGGTCTGCTTCAGAGTTAGCCAACATGGTGCCTTTCAGGTTTTGTAGATTCCAGTGCTGGTGACATCAGGCCTCTGTGTGCCAGTTGGTGGGAATCCCAGGAGGCGAGAGTGCCCAGGCACTCAGGTCCTGTTCACATGCTTCCCATTGGCACCTGGGTGGCTACTTTGAGAACAGGGCCTTTGGTCTGATCCAGCAGGGCTCTTATGTAATTCCCATCGGTCCCAGCCAATGGGGCCATTGGTCGGGGATGATGGAAGTTGTAGTCTGCCATCCAGAGGAAATCCTATTGGCTACACCTGTCCTACTTCTGATTCTGGAAATGGCACGCAACACATCCTAAGTACTTATCCTCTTCTCTAGTTCTTTCTACCCTATCCCATAAATTCCTGATCCTGTGTGCTTCCCATTTTCACTTTTATCTCAACACCCTTGCAACAGGATCCTTCTCATTCTCCCCTTAGGACAGGCATCCCCAAACTATGGCCCTCCAGATGCTTTGGCCTACAACTCCCATGATCCCTAGCTAACAGGACCAGTGGTCAGGGATGATGGGAATTGTAGTCCAAAACATCAGGAGGGCTGAAGTTTGGGGATGCCTGCCTTAGGAGGTTGGATTCTCTGACTTGCTACAACTCTTCCAGAGGCTACAAGAGCCTTGGGCGCTCTCTCTCTCTCTCTCTCCTGTATGCCTATATGTTTAACCCAGGCATGGCCCAACTTGGCCCTCCAGCTGTTTTGGGACTACAGTTCCCATCATCCCTGACCACTGGTCCTGTTAGCCAGGGATGATGGGAGCTGTAGTCCCAAAACAGCTTGGAGGCCCAAGTTTGGCCATGTCTGGTTTAAGCCATTAAAAGGGTACAGTAGAAACACTTGCACACAGCCACAGCTGGAGGACTTCCCAACAGTCACATGGTGAGACCTGTGCTTGAAAGGTTATCCTTAGGCTACATATTGTAGCCAGATTTTCTCTAGAATGCTGGATATTAAAGGTAGATTCTCATGTTTGCTTTCTGTTTCCATTGCACATATGGTTTTTCCAGTTAGTTTTTTTCTTCATGGTGTTGCAGGGTGATATTTTTGGATGACACTGCCTTCCAAAGCAGGTCTGCTGGTTGTCCTTTTTTGAGTAGTGTGATACTTCTGTGGGTGTCACTGACAATGCTGAGGTACAGTTCCTTTGCTTTCAAAAAGGAAAAAGGGGGAACCCAATGAACTTTGGAATTTTTCATTCATGCTTGTCCACAGCATCTGTGGAAACAAGAATGGGGGAAGGCCTTCGTGCCTTGCTTGCAAACAACACGAGGAGGCCCGTCAGCAAGTGCTGTCTGGTGGGTCCTGTCCTACATTGACAACTCCACCCCCCCCCCGCCCGATAAGACACCATTTTAAATTTTCCAGAACACCATGAAGTAAAACTACAATGGGTGCTCTCAGGCACCATCAGGTATTTAAAATGGCAGCTTTCCTGATCTGGTGCAGCAGGACCATGGCAGATTTTAGCACTGGTTGTTGCCACTAGGCCCCAAAGGACTACCTGATGAGTCCAGGCCAGTTTGTGGGCTTCCCACAGGTATCCGGCTGGGAATTGTTAGAAACAGAGAGAATGTGTGCCAATTTACTCTTCATTTCTAATACCCTGTTCTTTTTACAAAAGCTGACTGGACTGGCAATGGAATCTTACTTCAAAACTTGTGATGGGACAGGCACACAGCTTTAACCCCCTCTCCCCAAAATCTTGCTGCTGTTCTCTGCGCCAAAACATTTGTCACCTGAAGTGGCTGCCTCACTCTGCCTAATGGTAGGGCAGGCCTCATGTATTGGGCTTTATTCACACCATCATTCCTTAGCATTGGCCTCCAGTTCTTTTCCTACTGCGTGTCATGGTGTTGCTGGCATTGGTGTCCTTGGCTTTGGCAGCGCCCCTGAGTTTTGACTGCCACTGTAAGCACATTACCTCCTCAGCTTATGGGAAGAATCTCCAGCTCCTGGATGTTACACAGGAAGGAGGAGGAGGAGGAGGAGGAGGAGGAGGAGGAGAAGGAGGAGGAGGAGGAGGAGGAGGAGGAGGAGGAGGAGTTTGGATTTGATATCCCGCTTTATCACTATCTGAAGGAGTCTCAAGGCAGCTAACATTCTCCTTTCCCTTCCTCTCCCACAACAAACACTCTGTTAGGCTGAGAGACTTCAGAGAAGTGTGACTAGCCCAAGGTCACCCAGCAGCTGCATGTGGAGGAGCAGAGACGCGAACCCGGTTCCCCAGATTATGAGTCTGCCGCTCTTAACCACTACACCGTTTGCAGCATGCTCAGGCAAGAACACTGATGTGCTGTGCGCCCAACCCTATGGCCTCATCTACTGGGGGAGAAAATTGTAGGGTCAGGCCAGAGCTCACAACGCATTTCCCCCAGGAACAACTTGCATAAAACATTCCCAATCTATTTGTACCTATATTTAACTTAACAAATCTTGTTTGACTTCTTCAGAGGGCTGATCTCTCTTGAAATATGTCACTTCCCCTCCATTCAAGCATTCTGGGCAGCCTGCCTATTTCAGGGACATCTGCAATGCAGGGAATGGAGGATTTCCTCCTGACCTTTGACAGGAATGGGCTGGCTGCCTATGCAATAAAGTTCAAGTTCAAGAACCAACCTGCAGGATTTCACTCACCCTTGGCTGAATGGGATCCATGAATGCTGGTGGAATGAAACACTTCTCTATGCAGCTTTCATTCCACCTACCAGGCCATTGTCATGTTACACCTTTTTGGGTTGACAGGGGAATATATTTCTCTAAGGCCTGAAGAGAACGGCAATGAGTTACCTTGTAGTTCGACTTTGATGAAGAGGAAATGCATTGAAGTGACATTTTGAATGTTTGGACAACGTTGGCAATAAGTCATAGCAAGGGCCATGAAACAGTTGCATTCTGGTTCATCCTAAATAATCAACAGCAGCGCCAAAGGGTCACTCTTGCTAATTTAAATAGAACTTTAAACATACCTTTCAGAAACAGATCCTGCATAATAAATGTTTATGTCAAACATGCCATTTCCCTAGAGAATGATGAGACAAGCAATTTCCGGATTGAAATTAATATATACTCCTTTCAGCTATTTGTATTTTATTATAGCTCTGCCATCAAAAGTGCTCACAGCTGCAAGTTTGATCCAGAAACCATTTTATAATGGCAGCCAATGGTAGGGGCTTGTTTGTTGTGAGCTCAGACTGTGGTGACTCTAAGCTCACTTCAGACCACTGGAAGCTCTCTTAGACCACCAGCTCAGTATTGTCTTCATGGATCAATGCCTTGTCATGGCGAAGGGGCTTGAATAACTCAGAGAAGCTATGAGCTATGCCATGCAGGGCCACCCAAGATGGACAGGTCATAGTGGAGAGTTTTGACTAAACGTGATCCACCTGGAGAAGGAACTGGCAAGCCACTCCAGTATCCCTGCCAAGAAAACTCCATGGACAAAGATTGTCTACACCAGGCATCCCCAAACTGTGGCCCTCCAGATGCTTTGGCCTACAACTCCCATGATCCCTAGCTAAAAGGACCAGTGGTCGGGGAAGATGGGAATTGTAGTCCAAAACATCTGGAGGGCCGAAGTTTGGGGATGCCTGGTCTACACTGACTGGCTGGGGCTCTCTAGGATTTGAGACAGGGGAAAGGCATTCCCATACCTATAGGGAGATGCCAAGAATTGAACCTTATTACAGTCCTAAACGGAAGGTAGCAGAAACGCTGGTTGCTGATAGAATCTGACGTTCTTGATTGCCCTTCAGTTCATACAAGTGTTTTTTCCCCCCTGTAATCAGGTGGAAATACACAAGCCCAAATTAGAGGAGTGGCATTTCAAATGTGAAATGTGCCTGCCTGCATCATTATCCTCCTTAAAACACATACTGTACATCTTCTTTTGAGAGTGGAGTATAAATCAGTGAATGATAAAGAAGACCTGCTCCCTGCCTTGCAGGCCTTTCCCACTTGGGCTGGGAAGTTGGGATCCTGACTGATTCTAGCTACAGAAGCTGAGGCTGCTGAACAGATTCTTTGGGGGGGGGGTTGTTAGGTGGGTGGGGGTTATTGTTGTTGATTTTTTTGTATTTTTATTTTGGAAATTATGATTTATGTGGAAATTGTTCAATTTGGTTGTGCACGCTTTGTTTATTGTTTATGACTACTCTTGTTATGTTTGTAGTTATGCATTTTTTGTATGTTGCAAGTGGCCTTGAGCATTGCTTTAACTTTGGAAAAGTTGCATACCAATAAAATGATGGATTGACTGGGCACAGTGGTGCAATTAGGTAATTTTAGAGTGGGGACTTTATGGTCTTATGCCCCACCCCCTTCAATACCTTGAGTTCAGAGCTTTCCAAACTGTGTCACAACACATTAGTGTGTTGGCTGCAGTGTGCAGGTGTGTCGTGCGACTGCCCGCCACACTCCTGGAAAGGGGTTAGTTTAACCTCCAGTTTGCTAGCAAAACCAAACTACTGTGTCACGAAATGATGCATGTCGAAAAAGTGTGTCACCAATGTGAAAAGTTTGGCTGTGGTAATGTGACCCTGCAGCACTGAGGGTTCTTCTACTCATTCAGCTAAGTGGATCTCTAACAGTGAACCATCCAAACTTTCCTAACAGACTGATCCTGTGCATGTTTACTCAGAAGCAACTCCCCCTTAGTTCAGTTGGACTTCCTCTAAAATAAATGTGCATGGGATTTGATTATTAACTAGTAGCCTCATTACACATAACAAGTCCCGTGTGAATGAGGATCAGAGAAGCCCTCTTTACGTGTTACTCACATAGAGGACCCTGGTGGGCAGTAGCTACTCATGTGTAGAGGTTCCTCTTCAGAGATCTCTCTGCAGATATAGGGCACAGGCCAAGCTCTGCCGAGCAACCTCCCCTCCACTATGCGTGAGTGCTCTCCAGACCAGGAAAGCATGAAGTCTTGAAATAATCAGTGCATGATTTTTAGCAAATGACGTTTTCAGCCATTTCTCTCCTGGAGAGACGATAGTTTATTTATACAACTGCAGATTAATGTTCTGCTGTTAAGAATGAGTTAAAGTAAGACATCTTCCTTAGCCCAATGCCGTGCAAAGAGGGATATGATGGCTCTTTGGTCTCTTATATTACAAAGAGTGACAGTTTCATGTCTACATAATGTTTAATTGAAAACCTATGAAAATCCATTCCTCATTTTTAACTCTTGAGAAATTGATGCAAGATTAAATTTTGAAAACTCCTTGGTTCATGCTGAGACAAAACTATCAGTGGGAGTTTTGCCAAAGCAGGTATTAAGGACTTGCATGACTTGGCCCACAGTACCAGAGAAATATGAGCTATTAGCTCAATTCATCTATGTCTAAAATACATTGCTCAAGCCCTAACATTCTGCTAGAGCCTGGCTTTGCCAAACTGTTTGGCACAACCACTAGGGCTTAGCAGCTGTTACGGATTTGTGAGGACTGCAGGACTGAGTTCTTTCTAACAGTTCTAAGGAACAAATGGTCAATGTGCCCACGGCATTTGCCTCCTCACAAACCCAAAAGACAAATCAAAACTTAAACCAAAGTAAAGATTTATAGTAGACAACTTACAAGACGGCTTACCGCTCCAAGTGAAAATTTTGAAGACAGCACAACTGGGGATCTAACGCCTGACATTTCACAGGATTTACCTTTCTACTTCTCCCCACCTCTCCCCACTCCCTTCAAGAAGAACATAAAAGGAGAAGGCCCATTTAGTCCATCCTCCTGTTCTCACAGTGGCTGACCTGATGTCTGTGGGAAGCCCCAAAACAGCACTGAATGAAACAGCACTCTCCCCATCCTTTCAGCTCAGCAGGTGAGGAATTGAGGAGACCTGCAGCATTTGTTAGAGCACAATTCTATGCATGTCTACCCAGCACAAAGTTCCAGTAACCTTATTGTGTAATATCTGTCAAGATAAACTACTTCCTAGAAGGTGGGGGGGGGAGGAGATTCATGGAAGCTGCACTGAATTCTGGAGAGGGGATAGGATGCAAACAACTAAAATAGATGAAGTTCCTGAAACCGAAAGGTCCCTTTGGCTTAGGAGTGAAATAAAATTAGCTGAAGTTTCAGCCCCATACTCATCTGCGTAGGTAAGCTCCACTGAACTCAATGGGGGTATGTAGCTATAGGATTGTGCTGTTCAGACGTTTGGTATTGGAAGCCAAAGTCTGTAAAATGTCCCAAATTCAGAAAGTCTTTTAATTTTCCATTCTGTAGTACTTAAAACAAAAACAAAAACTGGAGCATGCAACTTCTTCAGGGGTTAGGACAGGAAAAACTTTTTCAACTATTAGCCATATAAAAAAGAACACTTACCAAGCAACACTTTCTATTATCATGGTGAAAGTGTAGCTTTCTCTCTCCACTTATAAATAATGAAAAGCTGGAATCCACTTCGACATTAAAAAATAATAATCTCTAAGTGACTTTTCTACAGAAAGTCGTTGTAGTAGTAACAGAATTATTATTAGAATATTGTTAATCACTTTTTTTTCAAGCAAAGGGTAGACTCAGGTTGCATTAACACAAGAAACAAATGCCTTCAGTAATGCACACAAGCAGCAGAGTATTTCGCTTGAATAAAAGACATAAGAGGGCTTGTTGAGCAGGTACATTTGAGAAATGCTCTAGGAATCCACAAAAGAATGGCTGTGGGTTTTTACATGTTGCATTCATATTTGTGTTAGGTTAGAGCAGGCATAGGCAACCTTGGCTCTCCAGATGTTTTGGAACTACAACTCCCATGATCCCTAGCTAACAGGGCCAGTGGTCGGGGATCGTGGGAGTTGTAGTTCCAAAACATCTGGAGAGCCAAGGTTGCCTATGCCTGGGTTAGAGCAACAGAAGGTTAAACATCTGCATTTTCTTCTGGGGCTTTAAATATATGATATGTATTGTGAAAACAAGGCAATGGAAAAAGTATTTTGCACATGGCTGATCACGGATAACTACATTTTCTTTGAAATATTACGTGAATATCATGTTTAGGCTAGAGAAGAAACAGAAACCACTGCTTAGTCATCAGTCCATTACTTTTGCAACCCAGGGCAATGCCTTCCGCACAATTTGCTCCTATAGGGGTGGGTGGGTGGGGGTGTATCCAGCATATCATAAAATCTCATGGCAGTGAACGCTATTAGAACCAATAATTAAAGTGACTGGCTAATTAAACAGCTGCAAAGACAAAAATCTTCAAGAGAAACATACCTTGAAGTGACTGGCACATGGGGAAGCCCCTACCAAGGTCCATACCCTGGCAGTAAGTGCACTGTCAATAAAATCCTGGCTCTATTTTTTCCTCACTGCTGCCTCCTCATTGGCCCAGAGGAGGGTGAGAAATGACAGCAGAAAAGGGCAGCCACTGCTTGCTTCCTCACAAGCAACTAGATCAATAGTAATGAGAAAGATGAAGGCAGATGGCCCACATATGGTGCCCCAAAGCTCCTAAACTCCGCAGCTAACCCTGGGATGTACGTGACCCAGCTCTCTTGTTCCCATCGAACTCTTGACACTTGTGAACATTTCTTCTGGAATTTAAAGATATAAAGCGGAACTAACTTCAGTAAGCAGAAGTTAGAAAGATTTGGGCATTTAAAAGAAATGAAAGAATGTTTAACAAAGCCTTTACCTAATTGTATATATGGCAACCCAATTGTATATATTGTATATATGGCAACCTAATTGTATATATGGGACCCAGGTGGCGCTGTGGTTAAACCACTGAGCCTAGGGCTTGCTGATCAGAAGGTCGGCGGTTCGAATCCCTGTGACGGGGTGAGCTCCCGTTGCTTGGTCCCAGCTCCTGCCAACCTAGCAGTTCGAAAGCACGTCAAAATGCAAGTAGATAAATAGGAACCGCTACAGCGGGAAGGTAAACGGCGTTTCCATGTGCTGCTCTGGTTTGCCAGAAGCAGCTTTGTCATGCTGGCCACATGACCTGGAAGCTATACGCCGGCTCCCTCGGCCAATAATGCGAGATGAGCGCGCAACCCCAGAGTCGGTCACGACTGGACCTAATGGTCAGGGGTCCCTTTACCTTTACCTATATATGGCAATTATATGAGCAAGCAATTCTATTCAGTCTACTGTTTGGTAATAGTAGTGGTTACTGTTTCTCAGTTAAAGCTATGGTTTTCCCAGTAGTGATGTATGGAAGTGAGAGCTGGACCATAAAGAAGGCTGATCGCCGAAGAATTGATGCTTTTGAATTATGGTGCTGGAGGAGACTCTTGAGAGTCCCATGGACTGCAAGAAGATCAAACCTATCCATTCTTAAGGAAATCAGCCCTCAGTGCTCCCTGGAAGGACAGATCGTGAAGCTGAGGCTCCAATACTTTGGCCACCTCATGAGAAGAGAAGAATCCTTGGAAAAGACCCTGATGTTGGGAAAGATTGAGGGCACTAGGAGAAGGGGACGACAGAGGACAAGATGGTTGGACAGTGTTCTCGAAGCTACAAACATGAGTTTGACCAAACTGCGGGAGGCAGTGCAAGACAGGAGTGCCTGGCGTGCTATGGTCCGTGGGGTCACGAAGAGTCGAACACGACTAAACGACTAAACAACAACAACTGTTTCTCAATTCCTCTGACCGCTTACCAGTTTTGTATGCTGCTTGTATAATAATAAAACCATCCTTAATTATTTAAAAACACACACACAGAATGGGGAGATACATGGATTATCTAAAAAAATTATTGTAAACAATTAAACACACTAGCTAGCAGGATTAATTTAAAACCAAGCAGTTAGAAGGTGACTTTGGAAGAAATATAGAGAGTAACAAATAAAAGGAGTTCAGGGGGAGATGGAGTTTTGAAAATGTTTTTACAAGAAATCAAGGAAGGAGAGGAGGGAAGTCAAAACAAGTATGTATGTAAATATAGTTGATGATGTTTATTGTTAAATTGAACACTGAAAAATAATATGTATAAAAATAAAATAAAAGGAATGGAAGTGGGTGATCCAGAATGTCTGTCAGGACAGGGAAGTTGTCATAATCCAAAGCTCTATATGTGCAATGGAATAAAAGCTCCTATCCCCATTCACTTACATGAAGGCTATAGTTCCAGATTCCCATCTCTTTGTGTATTGAAATAAAATGGGGAATACATTATGGAAAAATGAACTCATGTGCACCAGAGCCAGTCACTCTAGCACAGGCATCCCCAAACTTCGGCCCTCCAGATGTTTTGGACTACAATTCCCATCATCTGTGACCACTGGTCCTCATGGGAGTTGTAGGCCAAAACAGCTGGAGGGCCACAGTTTGGGGGTGCCTGCTCTAGCACAAGGGATCGTTGAATCTGGATTTGAGCAGGCACCCCCAAACTTGGCCCTCCAGATGTTTTGGGACTACAACTCCCATCATCCCTAGCTAACGGGACCAGTGGTCAGGGATGATGGGAATTGTAGTCCCAAAACATCTGGAGGGCCGAGTTTGCCTATGCCTGGATTAGAGTAATAAAAGTGCTCTTACTAGGAGGAGTCCTTTGCCCAGAAGGGCAAGAAAGAGCCAATCTGGAAAATTGTAGAAACCAAACATTTTGCTCAAAGTATTGATCAAATACATTGCTGCTATACCTAAGGTTGCAGGGTGAGTCCAGGAATATTCTGCCACTATGGAATTATCACAAATGAACTAAAGAAACATAGGAGCATCGACATGGGCCTAACCATGGTGAAGAAACCCTGACATGGAAGCTTGTGGTTCTTAAATTGGCCTAATTGCTTTTGGATGGTGAGACATTCTAGCAATGTGTTTCCAATAACAGCACATTCCACACAAGAACATGGAAGAGTGATCTGCATATTAAATATACCATGCAACACCATCAGCTATCATGTCTGTTTCAAGAAAAAATAGTTGTCCCCTATGGCCAAATTAGGCTGATTGTTAAGATGCTGAGGAGACTTCTGTCCTCCCAGAATGGGGGGGAAAAAAGGTGACTGCACATTTTGCAAACACAAACAGCTTAGATTGTAAAAATCTGCATCTGCCAAGTTAGCAGAACTAGAATATTCAAAACCCTGGGAAAAACATGACATGACTGTACAAATAGCAAGAAAGGGCAACGTTGAGGCATAATTGCTTTAACACTCATAGGATTGTTTTCTCTTCCCTTCAGAAAAAAGCAGATATAACTGCCCATAATAATCCACTTGCATTCACATCAACCAAAAATGTTTCAGAGTTTTTCCATTCCATTCCCCTGCTATGCTATTCTAGTTCTGTGAGAATATATTTTTTAATGTGCAAAAATCTGAAAAACTGACCCAGTCATCTCAGTGTTGTTCCCCTAGTGACCTTCACATGACATAGTGAGGATGAAAGCAAGGAGTTGGGGCTGTAAACTGACAAAGCGTACCATGGGCACGGCTGGGGGGGAAAGCTTCCCCCCCCCCAATCAATCAAAATCAATACAAATCTGAGGTTCTGCCTCCCCCTATCAAAAATACTGCCTACGTCCATGAAACGTACGGGCCTCATCTAAAGAAATACCCTGTCCCTGAGGCACATTGAAATAAGGTGACTTGCCAGATACAGTGGGAAGTTCAGTCCAATTCTGCCATTGTCTTGGCAAGGGCATTCAGGCAAAATTGGGGTTGATCAATTCCTTAAACATGCCAGGGCCAAACAACATTGTGCTATGGCTATGCAGCTGTGCAGGTGTTGTTGTTTTGCACAAACTGCCAGTGTAGGACCTGTAATGTAGTGTGTGCGTGGGGGGGAGGGGTTAACCCTTTGCTCCCTGCTAGGATCCTCCACTTAGATTGGAGACACACCTGGAGGCACACAGATTAGCCACCCCTGGGCTGGAGCAAGCAGAAGAAAAACAATGCCTTCCACTATCCCAGGCACCATTAAAGTGGAAACACCATCAGATTGATGAGTCCTGTACACATCTCTGGTGTCTGTCATTTCCCCAGTTGAAATGACCTCTTTTGTCAGAACTGGGACATGTTCCACACATATCCTGATTAAGAGAAGGATCCTAAAAGGCAATAAGCCTCAACAAGTGAAACTGAATAGCTTAACAAACAAACAAACAAACAAACAAACAAACAAACAAACAAACTTACCTATGAAGCCAGTTCTGTGACACGAATCACTAGTGGGCACCCATATGCCAACAGATGATTTCCCTGGCACCTGCAGGGTCTTCCCCTCCCCCTGGTGAAATTAGGCTTGAAAGCAGCCTTCTATTGTTGCAATAGGCAGCTTTTTTTCAAGCCTAACTGCAATGCTAGGGGTGACTTTTGGGGGAGAATTAACTGCTGCATGGTGGTGTATGAGTGGTTGCAGCACTTATGTGGGGTTCCAGCTTCTGCCCACAGGCCCCCAAAGACTGGTGCTCGCTGATCTACAGTATTACCTAACTGGGAAATCATATTTGTTCCTGTTCTATCAAAGTTGTTTTAAGAAACTGGCATAGTTCCAGCCGTTATGTTTTCTTACCTGTAAGATGTTTTGACATTGCGGTGTTTAAAACACAAGTGACAGAGACATTGCTAAGATGCTTGATCCAGGAATGCAAGTAACTATGACAGTTTACTCCTCAGTCATTCTTCCTGTTCATGTAGCGACTTCATCCTTTTTCTTATTCCATCTCTATCTGCAAATTCCCTTCGTCCCCTCCCAGTTCTAAACCTAAAGAGCATCCCACCCCCCATTCTACCATAATGCAAATCAGAAAATGCTTTGGAGACTCAGTTTAGTAGTCTAAGGTATTCCCAATTATCATCAAAATGCTGAATAATTGTGGGATGCTGGATTAACCACATATATTTGCCTCGGCAACATATTACATTTCCTTTACTTTAAATTTGGAAGTGGGGTGATTTTTACTTGTCTGAGCACACCCCATACTCTAAATTTTAAATAAATTTATGAGAAAAACATTACCAGCCATTTTTTTAAGAAATGCACTAGATCAGGCATGTCAAACCTGCGGCCCTCCAGATGTTTTGGACTACAATTCCCATCTTCCCCAACTACTGGTCCTGCTAGCTAGGGATCATGGGAGTTGTAGGCCAAAACATCTGGAGGGCCGCAGGTTTGACATGCCTGCACTAGATTATAAACATACAAAAATATCTACAAATTTCAGAGAAACAAAATAAATCAAAACATAAGCATGATACATCAATGGATTCCATTTCTGGTTAGACTTTCACTGATGAAGGTGGATGCTACATACATTTACAAAAAATGCAAGACACAATGGTAATGAATTATAAAACTTTATTGGCCTGTTAAAAAGAAGTTTAGAAATTTCAGCAAGTACAGTCTGTCCATATTGTCAAGATCGTGCTTTGAAATAAAATCAGTGATTGTCAATTATTTACAAGAAATATATATATATTTATTTAATTCATTTTAAGATGAATTGCAGGCAGAGTATCTAAAGTTTCACATTGTTGATGGATTACAGCAAATGATGAGAATTTCCCTCTTACTCAAATGGAACTGCAACCTGTATCTAGTACTGTTCCAGTGAGGTTCCACTGCTACAATAGGACTTCTGCCCCCACCCCAAAAAAACCCCTGCTCTGCTCCAGAGGGTCTTCCAATCCTCTAGAGCAGTGTTTCTCAACCAGTGTGCCTCCAGATGTTTTGGGACTACAACTCCCATCATCCCTAGCTAGCAAGACCAGTGGTCAGGAATGATGGGAGTTGTAGTCCCAAAACATCTGGAGGCACACTGGTTGAGAAACACTGCTCTAGAGGGTCCATGGGGGGAGGACAGGAGAGAAAAGGGAAGTTCTGTTGTGCACACAGAAGTCCCTTGCAACAGCCGGGCTGCAGCACTGGATACAATCCTATGGTCCAAAATAAATGGTACCCTCTAATAGCAGCTACATTAAAGCTTTGATATGATTTAATTAAATTGTAAACAGCCTGATTATGCATATGTCAGGAATTATGAGTGTTTAGATTTGATCTAAACTCAAAGCAATTAAATGCTGAATATGTCAGCATCAGCTTGTACCAGCTAGGGGAATAAATCCTGCTATTCTTCCTCTGAAAGGCACAGTAGTGTATGAATGGGCTAGCAAAATATTGCACACATTAAACCATAGCTAAAAATCAACAATGGTTTAGTGTGAATGTGCAGTTGGTAGACACAGCTGGAAATTTCTCACTGTGCTCCCCCCCCCCTCTTGTGATGTCCAAACCTGGGCTTGTGCAGGAAGAATAAAAAATTACATTCCCACTTGTTTCTTTGGAGAGAAACAAACTAGTAGGCTTTGGACATAATGACAAGCCAGACTCTGGCTTATTTCCTGGTGTACACAGGAGAGCAGGGCTTTCAGGAGAACATTATTTCACTTCTATAATAGGAATCTAAATTGGTGGTATTGTGGGAGACTTCAAGTTTACATCCTCCAAACTCACATAGAAGCAATCATTTGATTAAAGGTCAGAGCAATCTAAAATCTGCTTGGGGAGCGGTCAGTAGTGCTACGAATTGACCCCTGGTCGTCAGGGAGGAAGATTATGGGGGAAACCAGGTCCTGTTCAAGAAGATGGTGACTAGCTTAGGATCCAGTGGACCTGTGGTCAGTTCTGTTGCGTCTCAGTTCTAGGCCCTATGTTGGTTACCACCAGTGGAAACATTGCGGGTGGTAGCAGCCCTGCCATGCTGCTTTCTTTAGATGCAATGGAGCCCCCATGGCAGCAGAGCTTCCCCACCCCCACCTCCCAGGCCACCAATGACTGTGACCCTTATGTGAAGGCTGCTTTAACATCACTCCACATGGAAATGCTTACTGAAGTGGTCAGGAAATTTCTTTCCGCACCAGCAGATGGGTGCTTCTGCTGCATCCTAACTCTCCCCAGCAGCACCAACTTAGTAGCCTACAATCTAAAACTGGGAACCCAAGAAGAACTAGTTTGGGAGTGTTTTTCACTCCACTTGATGAAGGTAAGATTCATATTCTGCCTCACCGCCCCCTTGCAGAACAGTCCTGTTTAATCCACGCAATTTATGTAATTACATGAGTTCATTTTTTTCTCTTTATTTTTTTAAAATGCTAAATGAAAATGGTCACAATTCAGCTTAATGTGCCAGCTTTACTCTGTCATTTGCTAAGAGCAGTTCTAGTAACTAAAGAATGAAAATGAGTCAAAGCCTGAGCTATATGTCCTAGTTGGACAGTAGTTGGGTATATTGCACGAGGAAACCCAAATTATAACATGATAAAATGTAAGCAACACATACAAATTAATCTCTATAAATTTTAAAGGCGGGCAGCTACCCCTTTTAAACAGTGACATTCCTTGTGAATTTTATGTTATGGAACACTAACGTGTCCGATTAAGTGTGCATTCAGGGCTTGGTTAAATATATACACTCTACACAAGGTACCATGTTCTAGCCATGCATGCCAATAGCAGAACTCCAATTGAATTCAGCAAGAAAGGATAGAGTTTTATTACAGACCTGAAGCTGCTCAACCTTTAACCTATTTTTATATATTTTTATATATTTCGACTGTGTCAGACCAACACGGCTACCTACCTGAATCCTCAACCTAAGTAAGTGAATAGTTTCTGAAAATTGTGGTTCTTAACACACACACACACACACACACACACACCAGCAAAAGCCAAGAACTGATTTTTAATGTATGCTGCAATTAGCCAGCATGACAGTTAGATAGGCAGAACTGCTGGCTAGAAAGATATACTATTCTACCTGTTCAGGTTTTATCAATGTGTAAAACAGACTTTCAGCATTCTACAAACCCTTTTTACCGCCTAGCAAGATACTATTAATCATAGCTGCCAAGTTCTCCCTTTTTTTAAGGGAAATTCCCTTATGCTGAATAGGCTTCCTCGCAGGAAAAGGGAAAACTTGGCAGCTATGACTATTAATACCACTTTAGCAATGAAAGCTACGCCTTTAACTATTTTAATGGCACTGGCAGATTTCTTGGGATGATTTTCACTGTGGTTTAAGGGGTCAGTAATTGTGTAATTAAAACCGTGATCTTTGTAAACTCAACACTATTTGGACAGATTAAAATATCTAGAGTGACAGGCAGGGTCATTAGTAATCCAAATGAAATAAGCCTACTCCAAGTTCCAACTTCAAAATTTGGCTTCAGTAAGCTTTATCTGCTCCCATATTGGAAAGGAAATCAGCTAGCAAAGCATGGCCTATTTCATTATTTAAGCATGGCTCCTTCCAAAACACAAACAGCAAATAGCCATGTGCTGTAATCCATAACACATTGTGAGTAACTATAGCATGAACAGTGCATTGGGTGGCTAATGTGGAGTGAAAAAATTCCCAGATTCTCCTATATTGCCTGTGTGCATATATATAAATTGGTGGTGCACAAATCAATTCTGTTTTATCCAAATAAATGCCTTGATTACATAGAATCCAAAATAATCTGTCACGGAGAGCTATTCCAAAATCGTACCTGTGGCTGTACCTTAAAGTTGAACTGCAAAATGCTACAAGAATGTTTTACAGAAATACTGATAATGATCCTAAACCTATTATGTGACAATAAGTGCATCTGGAAGCTTCTTTAAAGAATGGAAAATTGAGACTATTTTGAAGTTTGGCAATTCTCAGTTTGGTATTTAAGATATCCATCTATTAATGTTTTTTACACACATGAAACTTTGCAGCTTGGATGAGACTGGAATAAGCTAAATATAGCATTTGTTTTGTTGCCCACCTTTTGTTTAATGGTTTTCAATCCATTAACACCAAATATACCGTAAGTTCATACCAATCAGGAGAAAGAATCAGTCTCATTCCCAGAGGTGCATAAGTGAATTATATTGGAGATGACAAAGGACTGACAGGGTTAGGCAACGAGACACTTATTCTGTGCTCCTTTGCTGCACAGAACACCTTTCCTCTGAGAACTTAATGAAACCTCTTGGGCAACTGCACCAGAACCCACTCATGCTTTTTATATTTAACAGAGCAAGCTGTGATATAGCAAGAGATGTGCCACTTTTCAGAGCAGGTCTGAAAAGGGCTCCTTCTGCCTCAGATGCCACCCCAGCATCTAGGCATATGTCTACCTTTCTTCAAAAAAGAGAAATAGGCCCTATATGTGTGTGTGTGCGCGCACTTATATATACAGTGGCACCTCTACTTACAAATGTTTCTACTTACGAACGGAGCTCCGTCCGCCATCTTGGATGCGGTTTAGATAGGATTTTTTCTACTTCCTATGGGATTCGATTTACATTTTTTTTTTTACTTATGAATGTGCGTTCGGAACGCATTAAATTCGTAAGTAGAGGTACCACTGTATATACACACACATATATATCTACATATCTATAAATAAATATATATAGATAGATAGATAGATATGGGGGGGGGCAACCTAACTGTTTATGGGTGGTAATGCTGTATGAGAGTAATGGCACATATAGCAATTTAGTATATTTTATTTAATGGTAGCAGTGGTGGAGAGTCATATAACGTTTCCTGACTAACTGATTTCTTTAGAATAGGAAAGAGTGATCTTTGAACATGAGATTGCATACTGCTAAACAATGCCTTAACTGTGGCATGTTAAGAGGCAATTTTTACAGCTTATTTTCTCTTCAGAGACACCAGCCCATGCTAAAGACTACTTACATTGAGAAAACTTTGCGGAACTACTTTTTATTGGTTTTAGAATGTTTGATCAAAGTCCTGCAAACATGCAGGTGCTCAGGTTTTAAGTGAGCCCTTGCTCCATTGGTATGAATGTTATAATTCAAAGGCTGGAATATAAGAATCTGTAAAATGAGGACATAAAACACTTTAACTTTTTTAGTACACAAAGTATTTGCAGTTCACCTTTAATAAATATTATCTATAAAATTAATTCTCTTTCCAGCTAAGTTCAAGCAAACAATCGAATTGAAATAATACTGTGGAACTTTGCTAAAATGCCACTTTGTGAGCAGGACCGTTGCTACGGAATACAACAGTTTATTTTTGTGCTTTCTTTATAGCTGCCTCAGGGCTGATTTTGAATTGAAGTTGCCAAAACAGTGCATACTTCCAGAGTCCTCCAAACATAACTCATCTCTACAAGAGAGGTCCAAGGAGTGTAGCAATTGACAGCACAACAAACATGTCCACTGCCTAGTGAGAAGCACATAGATTCAACACGCCCCCTCTCTTTTTTTCCTTATTTCATTTACCCATCCAGTGGAATCTTATGAAACAAAACAGAACCTAAAAGAAACAAAATAAACATATGAGAAATCATGCTTATAACAGTCAAACAAAATTAACACAATGAATCAACATAAATATTTTTTTAAAGAATCAAATAAATATGGAATGCATTTAACAAAACACATGACATGACCGTAAGGGGAAAAAATGCACTTGACGCTTAAGAAAAAATATATTTCGACATGACTTGCATGCATGGATTTGTCTCTCTCTTTTTTTCCCTTTAAAAGGCATTTACTATTTAGTGTATGGTTATATATGCATTGTGTGAACAAATAAAATATTCAAAATAGAAAGCAATGTAATATGAGCAGCACAAAAATGCTCCTTGGTTGTGGGCATGGGTGCCACGTTTCAGAACCACATACAACTGTTGTGTGGCTCAAATGTTCAAGGCAAGGCACCACCACAATAAGCAGGGCTTCGTTTCAGGGGGAACTCGCAGGAACTCAGTTCCGGCACCTCTCAGGTGGGCAGCATTGCCATCATAAGAGAATAAGGGAAGCAGTCGTGGTGAGATCCAGCACCTCTTTTTCTAGAAAAATAGCACTGACAACAACATAGTAGGAGACCAGTGCAAGTCCCTTCCCAACCGCACTGCTGCATAACTTGGGCCTTCCACATTAGCATCCAATCTTGAGGAGATCTGGTTTGTGTGATTTCCACCCCACAACCCCAAAGTGGGGGAAGATCACATGGATAAGAGAGCCACCCAGAAAAGAATGCAGGCCACAAAAAATAAAATAAAAATAAAAATTCATGAGTGCTTATCCTGTGAAACATTCTCCAATGTGCTTCAACCATAAAGGAGACTTTTGGAACTTCTAACTCAGGCATCCCCAAACTGCGGCCCTCCAGATGTTTTGGCCTACAACTCCCATGATCCCTAGCTAACAGGACCAGTGGTCGGGGAAGATGGGAATTGTAGTCCAAAACATCTGGAGGGCCGAAGTCTGGGGATGCCTATTCTAACTGCTCCAAAGTTTATCAATACAGGGCTTAGAAGGGTGTAAACAGCAATTACTTCATTTGCATTCCACTTGATTGCTAATTTAACACCTGAGGCAACAGTACTATTTGCTGCTTCTCTGTAGGTAATGACACATGTGCAAAAACAAACTAGCTTATTAGGAGGTATTTCATGTTTCCAAGAAGGCTTGCCTAAATTCCTTTTTGCTGAAACAATCACTACAACATGGAAGGAAAAGCCAACAAAAATAGAGAGAGTAAAAGGGATTTGGCTAAACCACACACAAAATTATAATCTCAGAGCAAGTGTAATCAATTTAGAACTGCCAGGATTCTGTAACGGGGTGTTCTCATAAGCTGTTTTGAAGGAAAGGCTTTAGGACATTAAGAAGATTAATTTCATAAGGTAATATTTGCTGTAATGACAACTACTTCTGAGGAATACCACATTCACTGATGTGATTAACACTTCACTGTGATTTATTTTTAAGTGGCCCTCTTACCTCCCCAGTAAGCTACTCACATCTTGCCAGGGACAACACACAGACATGCTGCAACTTCCAGCGCACCATGGCTCATTCCAATATCTAATAGAGGAGGTATGCACACAGCATTTTGAAATGGAGCTGAAGTAGTGGAGCAATCACGAACTGTGATTTTTTTAGCAGAATGATTTGCACTTCAGGATCACAGCTAAGCACCACTTGGAAAATCTGAGACACTGCTTAAAGGAGGACATGAGAAAGCACAAACTGTGTGTGCTCGGGAGCACTACTGACATCAATCACCACACCGATCTTATATTTGTCCCATCAAAGTGGCTGTTATGCACAAGCAAGGTGAAGCTGAGCGCTCTCATCTTTACCACGGTTTCAATTTTATTTTCTAGCACTGCGTAATTACCAGTTTAGCAGATTGTGGGGATGTTGCGGCCATAATTATTATTGTGTTATTGTTTACCACCCTTCATTCAAAGATCACATGGTGGTTCACAACGTAAAAAAACAAAACGAGAACACAAAATACATAATAAAACAAAAGCAAACCACTAACCCTCCTCCCACAAACACATTTAAAAGGCCATAGAATGTTTAATCAGCCAAAGGCCTGGTGATAAAGAAACATTATCCCCTGGCACCTCAAGATATGTAATGAAGGCACCAGGCGAGCCTCCCTGAGGAAAGCCTCCACAAGCAGGGAGCCACTTGTTGAGGGGCTACATTAAGAAGGGCCTGAATCACAGGCATAGCTGCCAAGTTTTCCCTTTTCTCGCGAGGAAGCCTATTCAGCATAAGGGGAAATCCCTTTAAAAAAGGGATAACTTGGCAGCTATGATCACAGGACCTGGGTTGGTTCATATCAGGAGAGGTGGTCTTTGAGGAATTAGGGTTCCGAGCATTTTTAGCTTCATGGGTCAAAACCAGCACTTAGAATTGGGCCTGGAGACTAATTGGCAGCAAGTGCAGTTGGGCTAGGATTGGTGTAATATGTCCAAACCATCTTGCCCTAGTGAGCAACCTGGCCACCAAATTCTGCTCCCGCTGAAGTTTCCAATACCCCATACATTGCAGTAATCTTACTTATGTTGATTAAAAAAAACCTCTCTCTCTCTCTCTCTCTCTCTCTCTCTCTCTCTCTCTCTCTCTCTCTCTCTCTCTCTCTCTCACACACACACACACACACACACACACACACACACCACACACAATATTTTGATTAGCAAAGTGGTTAAATGCAGGTTATATGAGAATACAGTCATGTGGATTCACACGTGATTATAAATAGTTCTTATCAATAGTTCCTCATCAAACTGGAGGGAGGGATGCTGCAGGGCTCTGAACTTGGCCTGGTACCTCATGTTTTTTCCCATCATGCGAGGGGCAAGCGAAGAATGAATGTGTCCTTAATTGGAATGGGTTCAGAGGAGAGCCTCCTCTGGTCAGCGGTATAAAAACAAGTGCTATCAGGAAAGGGTGATGGGACTAAGTATGTTTAGCCTGGAGAAGAGAAGACCAACTGGGGCATGGTAGAACTCTTCAAATATAGTGGGACCTTGACTTATGAACGACTCGACAACCAAATTTTTTGACTTACAAATGGGGGTAATGGTCGCGCGCTTACGAATGTCTTGACATCCGGGGGGGAAACCCACGGCGGTTTTAGATAGGGATTTTTCGACTTACGAATTTTTAGATAGGGTTGCTTCGACTTACGAATTTTTCTGTTTCCAATGCATTCCTATGGGAAATTGGATTTCCAATGGCGTTTTCCGACTTACAAATTTTTCGACTTACGAAGGTGCCTTCGGAACGGATTAAATTCGTAAGTCGAGGCACCACTGTATCTAAAGAGCTGTCACACAGAAGAGAGCAAAGACTTGTTCTCTGCTACTCCAGAGGGCAAGGTTAGTGCAATGCCTGCTCCTAAGGGCATAATGAGATGTACAAAGGGGAGGAGCACAAAATGGTGAGAATTGTCAAATGGGAAGTGCCGCCTCAAGTAAATAAAGACAGGAAGATGAGATCTGAGAGAAGCTGAAGAGCACAACCAGAGGAAGAAATGGAAGAAATCAAAGTGAACAGAAAGAAAGTGATCTCTGACTGACTGAAAGACCTGTGCCAGGTGGACTTGTGCCAGACTTTTACTTTTAAGAGATAAAGGATTATTTTCATAGACTTTGGAGTTATTGCCAATCCGCCCCTCCTCTTCTCAATTACAGAACCCTAAGGCTTTACACTAGTGCTACATCCACATCATTTAAAACGCATGGCATTTAAAGTACATTTTCAATGCATAGCTTTCCCTAAAGAAATCTGGGAACTGTAGTTTGCTTAGGGTCCTGGAAAGCATAGCTATAAACTATGTTAACTAAACCTAAACTATGTTAACTAAACTTAAACTTAAAAATCTCAGGATTTAAATGTATGATGTGCATATCATATAGATCTAATGGACTTAAATTGCAGGAAGGGTAGATTTTGGCTTGACATTAGGAGAAGCCGAATGGCAAGATCAGTTTGACAGTGGAATGACCGTTCCCCACATAAAGGGGAGGCGCATTTTGTGCAGTCGCACGCAGCCCTCTGGGATCCCTGAAAAGTTTGGAAGCCGGTACTGCCTACCTGGGCTGGATACTGGTGTTCTCCGCCCACTCAGTTAGCCGTCCAATCCAGCTCAGGGAGGCGGGCCGGGGGGATTGGCCAAGTAGAAACAGGTAACCTTACCTTGCACACGGTGGAAGTTGAGCCATTCCTGGGAAGCAGCCGACGGATTCAGAGTTTTCCCACCCTCCACTCCCTAAATTAATGCTTGCATTACAGGTTATTTCCTTCCACAGGCGTACAAGCACGCAGGCGCTGCTATGACAAGGCTGCTGTTGCAGGCCCGGAAAGGAATTTCCCAGCATTGGCAGGTTTTGCCTTTCCCGTAGCAATTTGTCGCAACTTGGCGGATGCAGGCCTTGGGCGGAATCCTTTAGTCATTTACATGAATGGGCGGGGCGTGGGGGTGGTGACCCCCTGCCCCATTGCGGCAGCGATAACAGGGTTCCTGTAAATGGGGCAGGGAGGGGCATTGACCAAATGCATAGGCCGTCATTGCCCTCCCCCTCCAGCGGCTGCGATCGAGAGGGGGCGGGCTATCTGCTTGAACATATGTTCTGCAGAGTTAGCCCAACCATCACACATGCTAGACAACCCTGAAAAATACCCCACCCCCAGCTGGGGGGCTGGGAGGGATATATGCCCAATGCCTGCACCAAGGTCTCCCTACATCTGAATTCTTAATAAAGTTGTGGCCAATTTTAATCCCATCAAAACGTGGGCCTGTGTCATTATTCCGCTCGGGGGCTGCCCAGGGTTTGAAGGGGACTCCACCTGACTACGCAAACATTTATCTAGAAAGGTGGTGAGCTCTTGCTGTCCAGAGGTCTTCAAGCTGAGCCTGGACAGCTCTGGATTTTATGCACTGATTTGGGCTAAATGGCCTAAAATGATCACCACGACACTGTGATTCAAATTGGAGACGCAAAGTCTGAAAATTCTTCTGGCTTTAAAATCTGTCTAAAATTGAACTCTGTTTCTGTCTCCCACTATATTTCCTCATATATCTCAAGCATATTGGTGTTATTTGATACCCAATGCAATCTCAGCTATTTTAAACAAGATATAGACATTTACTTTTACACAGCTTGGAAGCAATAATCCGTAACGAGACTTGTATCTGTGACCCATTTAAATGAAGAATGATTTATTAGGAGAGAAATGAAGAATAGCTGAGTGTTAAAGGGAAGCAATAAAAAGAAGGAGGAGGATGCTGCAATGTTACCTAAAAAGGAAATCTTATCAAATTTGTTCAGTTCTAAGCAGAAAGTGAAATGAAATAATTTATCCTGTTCAGTTGCTACTTGGCAATGCTTGCTAATGTTGCTGCCTAGTTTTTATTTATTTATTTTATCAGAAAGCCAGGGAATGTTCCCGCCTGGATTTCTGGAAACTGTTTCCTATGCAAAAAGAATAATGCTGTATATCTTCATCAGAATGCCAAGCAGTAGATAAAATATTCAGAAAAAGCCTCTTAATCTGAAATTTCATGTGAAATTATAGTTACAGCTAATACATAAATGTCTCAGAATACTATGAAGTCTGCCTTTTAAACTTCATTTAGCTGTGTGTGTGTGTATGAGAGAGAGAGAGAGAGAGAGAGAGAGAGAGAGAGAGAGAGAGAGAGAGAGAGCTCAAATCTCTCTCTCAGATGACTGCCTTTTGGGAAGGCTAACCTCTCTACATTTGCAAAAAAAAGGTTATTTTAAACTTTAAACAAATTTGGGACATGCGGTTTTCTTAACCGTACCCATAACCTGTATGGTTTTTGTAATCACAGCTACCAGCAGCTGTGTTGAAGACTGAAGACAATTGCTATATTCTTGCTATTATTATTTTTTAACTGGTTGGTGGGGTGAAGTGGAAATGGGAAGTGGAAAGGGCCAGATTCTGGCCGGAAGGGGAGAAAGAGGGGAGAGAGCTGAGTATGAGAGCAGCACACACATCCACATAGCTATGTGTGATGGATTATGTCTCCATGTACCGATAATATAATAGAGATGAGGACAGAAAGGTGAGTAACATTAGAAGTGAGACCTGTTCGAAATGTTAAAGAAACATCATTGTATGGCGTATGCTATATGAGAGGCATGATCAGAAGCACAAACACTTCTGCTGATCTTCTATGAACGTACGTTACTATTCCCCAATTCCTATGCAGAATGTTCAGCTGTGAGCACGACAATCAGTACCTGCTTTAGAGCTTCTGGTTTATAGGTTAAAAAAAAATTAGAATATTGGGAGTCCAGTTCACCTTCTCTAATGGCAAAGGAAACCATACATTTAGTTATGAATCCTTTTACCTACAATATAACCACCCACAGGTACATTTGTACAGGATCTCACCACATTTATTGAATTCCCCAGTTTTGACTACACATGTAAGAAACAAAATAAATCTTGCCCCAAGATAAATGCAGCATCCAAGAAGAAACATTTAACCAATCTTGCATGCGATTCTGGCTGGTTTTCTTATATGGGAGCTGAAACAAATGCTCAGGCCCAAATAACAGGTAGTACAGTAATCTAATGTGGAGCCCTTACTGTGTAACTTTAGACAATTTCTAATGATTACACTCCTTTCACACATTAATTAATCAATGCACAGGAAGGTTAAGTGAATCATCAAACAAGGTCACATGTCCTGTCAATGGGTGAAATGAGCAGAACACAGTCTTGAGTCCCATTATTAGTCTTTCTTGAACTGCCCCAGACACATAATCATTGTAGAGATATAGACACAACCTACCACAACACCACAATATCAGTCTATTGCATCATTATTGTTAACATTTTTGTCCACAGTCCTCAACACAGAAATAAGTATGTAAGAGACACATGTGGTGTGTGGTTTTTTTTTAATAAAAAAAATGCAGTTTCTTGTACAACTAATAAAAGTCACGTTCCTTATTAACTGCCAAGCCATATATTCTCAACGTCTACAGAAACAAAGTTTATAATTTAAGGAGACAAATTGGAATAATTAATGTGATTGCTATTGATAGTGTTCATTCATATGTTTAATAGCTTAAATAATCTACCCACAAATTCATAAAATAAAAGTGTATGTGTGTGTGTGAGAGAGAGAAATGGAATTGTACACACTTTAATTTTGAAAAAGTGTTAACACTGATCTCAATATAAAATGAATTAGTGGGGTAGGGACATTAAGATATGACCCATAGACTCAGCATTTCTGACAGCAAAAATATGGGTAGGGTTAATAGCTTCATGCCCTGCCTGCAATGATTGCTGATTTCCTTAAACGCTTTTGCAGTGGCCTTGCCTGTAATATACTATTTTAGGCTACCTGACGGTGTTCTCTCCCACTGAAACCTTGAACAGCATATACATCTTCCTGGCATAAGACAGAAAGAGAAATATAAATTGTATTCAGCATTTTAATCTAGGATTTACTATGCGTTTCTCAAATGCAGGCTCATTACTCTCACATTGTCCTGTGCAATGTCTAATAAGCACTTCCTTCTACAATTCTGCTGGTGCTGAAGATATGTTTCCTTGCTTTTTTATTGATTAGTGAGAATGAAGGGCATTAAAAAGACTACAGCTTTGAAAGACTTTTCCTTTCAAAACGATCTGCTGGCAGGTTTTGTGCTATGAATTTACAACTCACTCGCATCTGAGGAAAAGGGGCAGGGTGGATGCAAATAATTGCAATGGGCTGCATCATAAAACCATGCTCTCCCAATACTGAAAAGGATGGGGAGTACAGATCCATATGAGATCTGGTTACAGTGGCAGCTCTTGCTAAGAATAGTAAGACGGAATTAAATTCAATTAAAATTATATTGTATTGATGTTGTCAGAAAACTTTACAGTGTGTTTTAAAAAAATAGTATTTTTGCTATTACTAGTGTAGCTAGAAGTTTATTGCGTGGACAGGCGGAGTCCCCCAAACCCCAGGCGACCCCCCTGAGCGGGATAAAGATGCAAGGCAACGTGCTATGGGATTCAAATTGGCCACAACTTTATTAAGATTCAGATGTAGGGAGACCTTGGCTCAGGCATTGGGCATTATCCTCCCCAGTCCCCAGCTGGGATACTGGGAGGCTTCGGGGTTATCCACATGTATGGGGGTTGGGGCTGGCTCTGGAGAACATATGTTCAAGCAGAGAGAGCCTGCCCCCCCCCCGTTCGCCGCCGCTGGAAGGGGGAAGCAATGACGCTTATTGGTATGGTCAACACTTCCCCCAATACCCCGATCCTGTTGCCACAAGGGGGTGAGGTCTCCGCCTCACGCCCCTCCCTCTAGGAAAATTGCCAAAGAATTCCGCCCAAGACCTGAAACCGCCACCTGAGGCTGCAAAATCGCGGTCTCGCTACCTACCTACACCTGTAAAGAGGCTTCGCCATCCGCCAACCATTGCAAAAGGCCATGCCTAATGTCGCTTAGCCAGTCATCATTACCAATGTCTGAAAGGTGCATACCATCGGGCCTAACGAGTTCTTTTCTGTATATCTTGATGCTGGGATGCTTCACTACGCGACCCTCTATGCGCGGGGTTGCCGAGCGCAATGCCCTATTTATTTTCTCGATAGTGTAATTCAGTCTGTTAGGTTTGGGGTTGGCATGCCATTGTAAGCGTGGGAGAAGTTCTGGCCAGAAAATAGGTATGTTAGGGTGCAGGGCATGCAGACTTTCCAAGACTGCGATTGCCGTTTTCATGAGCACTATGCTCTTCCGAACAACCAGGTCATTTTCACCAAGGTGGAACGCAACCGCATCTGGTGGGGGGGCGGAACGCAAGTACGTGATGCAACCAAGGTATCAACACATCCCAGCGCATTCCACAGTGCTTGGAGGTAAGATTCAAATTCTATTGTGTGAGCTGGAATGTCCCTCCCCTTACCTGGCCATCCCCTGGCAACACCTCCCCAGGCAGAATTGAACGCTAGGCGGAGACCCCTGGTATCCTACCTGGGAAGGCGGTGCCAGCCCCAAACTACCAGGAAGTCGCCTTATGGAATCAGGGGGGCTGCTCGCGACCACGCAAAGGTCGCCCCCCATTTGATGTGTGGAGCGGTCATTCTCATTATATGTAAACCCCTGCATCTACTACATCGATTCTACGTGAACCTGTTCTGTAGGGCAACATTCCTGTCGAGATACAACAGGAACCCACTCTCTGCACTTTCTGGAAACATTTGAAGACGTTTTTGTTCCAACAGACTTTCCCAGCTGGATGGAAAAGTCTCAGCTCTGCCTGAGTGCCTACTTTGCATTGTTTTTAAATTCATAAACCGTTATTTTTTGTGCTTTCTAAAACACTTTTTAAAGCTGTTTTAATGGTATTTTGTACATTGAAACTTGTGTTTGGAGGGTGATAGTTAAATAAATAAATAAATAAATATGAACCTGCACCATGCATTTTGTTAAGAAATGGTCACAGCGTCATTTTAGACAATTACTATGGAAATGTACAGGGGAATGAATTCAGCTAAGTCCACCACTGATGTGATAAAAGATGGAGAATGGACAGGATATAATGCTCCTACTAGTGTGGATGCTGTCTCCAACAGACACCTAAATCCTACACAGAATTAGCCATGGTTTCAAGCATGCTTAACTCTGCTGGAACTGGGGCTATATATGCTTAAGGAATTGAAAAACAAAACAAACCCTTGGTATATTTCCAAGTTTAACTAGCTCCAAGTTAAACTTAAGAAGACTTTTCTGGAAATTCAGCCCACGTGTTTGACAAGAATGGAATGGTAATTAAATATTACCAAATTAATTAACATAAAATTAATTAGAGAGTTGAGCTATGTTGGACAGTAGGCTATGGGTGACTTGCTACAAGGTCTACCAGGAATACCACTAGAAAGCTAAATATTTTAAAACCAGGGCAATCTTATTTAATGACATTTGCATTTCTGTCACCAGCACTACCGGTACTAGATTTCAGCTCAGAACTCCTCATATAACTAAGCTTGCTGGCTTTTTTAAAAACAACAACAAACCAGTCCAGTCTGCCAGCAGTCAGCCATTAGAAACATAGAAAGCTGACTTATAATACCAGGAAACACTATTTGAATTGTCTTTTATGCATGATGGAAGCTGCTTTCTGAGAGTATGGCCCTAAAAGGCAGTCTAAAAATATGTTAATTAAGTATTTGTCCATCCAGCCCAGTATTGTTTACTCTATGAGGCGAATGTTCTCCAGGGTCTCATGCCAATGTCTTTCCCATCATTTGGAACCCACAAACTTCCTAACTGGAGACTTTAGAGATTAAAGCTGAGGTATTTTGAATGCAAAGTATATATACTCTGCCATCCCTCATCTATGACTCTTTCCCTCTTTTTAATCGCATTAAAAAGATCCCAAGAAAATTTCCATGCCCAGAAAGGAAAGGAGCAGAGCTGCTTTCCCTCACAGCTTTCACATACTGAAATGGTCTCATGAGTGTAGGAACATAGGAAGCCTCCTTCTACTGAATCAGACCAGTTTGTCCATCTAGTTCAGTAATGTCTATGGCTCTACAGGGTTTCAGAAAGGCATCTTTCCCAGCCCTGCCTGTAGTTGCTGAGACCTTATGACCATAGAATCTGGGACCTTTTGCATGCACATCAGATGAGCTACTACTGATCTATAGCCCCGACGTAAGGGGACGCGGGTGGCGCTGTGGTCTAAACCACAGAGCCTAGGGCTTGCTGATTAGGTCGGTGGTTTGAATCCCTGCGACGGGGTGAGCCTCCGTTGCTCGGTCCCTGCTCCTGCCAACCTAGCAGTTCGAAAGCATGTCAAAGTGCAAGTAGATAAATAGGCGGGAAGGTAAACGGCGTTTCCATGCACTGCTCTGGTTCGCCAGAAGCGGTTTAGTCATGCTGGCCACATGACCCAGAAGCTGTACGCCGGCTCCCTCGGCCAGTAAAGCGAGATGAGCACCGCAACCCCGGAGTCGTTGCGACTGGACCTAATGGTCAGGGGTCCCTTTACCATTAAGGGGCTTATAAGCTATGTGCTTATTATACATCTATGCATTTTGATTATGTATTAGGATTTATCATATTGTAAACTGTGCATAGCAAGTGACCTATAATTAGAATGAATATATAAATACATGCTGGTGTCCCCAGTCAATTTGCAAGTACTGAAAGCAGTTTTGTGAATGGTTCGATGGGTCTTTGGAATGAGACTCAAAGAGTCCTAAGGAATCTTCAAACTTTAGGACAAACGAAGGCATGATTAGAGTACGTTTCTTCAGAGACGTAAAGGGAGAAGGCAATTGAACATACACATCCCTGGAGCCTTTGTTATTTAATTTGAAATGCTGTGGGAAATCTGTGCCAGTGCTGTGGCACATATCAGAGTGTCTATGAAACTCTGGGCTGGAGTCACCAGATGTAACAATATGTTCTACTGAACTTCATTTCACAAGACATTAGATGTCAAGAGTACAAGTGACCCAACTATCTGTTCATAAGGACTTGGCCCTGAGGAAGGAGACCAAGAGATTCTGCTCCTATGTGTCATTAGCAACACTCTGAAGCTTGCATGGTATATTTCCTCTGTGATAATATTAAATGTTGGTTATCAAATTGTAGAAATTGTTGCTCCTAGAAACAATGACACATAAGCAACACTTTTGTTCTGGAATCCTTCTGCCACAAAGCACCTGTTAGGAGTCAGTGCAGTTGTAGCCCCAAATTGGAGGCAGGTAATAATCTACCCTACAGAGGGTGGTGAATACAGCACATGATATCATGGGCTGTCCCCGGAGTTCGCTAGATGACATCAGGTGAGACTGCTGCCTCAGGAGAGTGAGGAAAAGTCTTAGGGACGACTCACACCCTGGCCAGCACCTCTTTAACCTCTACCTTTGGGCAGGAGATACAGAAGTATAGTCAGCCGCACCAACAGGTAACAGTTTTTATCCGTGGGCTGTTGGGCTGCTGAATGCGGAAAAAATAATGGTGCAATTGACTTCTGACAAACACACAGAGCGTGAACAAAACTGAGTGTGGGGGGGGGCTCGTTTAATTTCACTGCACACAGGTGGTGTAGTGACAATAAAGGTCTATCTATCTATCTATCTATCTATCTAGTCTCTTAGGATGGATGGATGTAAAACTAAAATGACCAATGAATATATGGGACCACACAACACAATAATGGTAAACATGTTTTGTGCTAAGACTACTACTATGACGGAATCATTTCATAGTATATCCATTTTTAATAAGAAAAATGGATCTTAGTCTTTATCTCTGGTCCATGAGCTATGAGTCTATACAACTAATGGTCTCACCTTCATTATCGCAGTCTTGCAATGACAGCCACATATGGTCTACCAGACCAACTTGTTTAAATTCAACTGCAACGAGATGCACTGGCATTAATGCAACAGAAAAGGGTGTTGATCAAGCTCAACATAACTTAAGGTCATTTAATACATTCCATTGCTCACACCAGCACCACTCACTCCAGTTTAACAATCCCTTAATAGGGAGCAGAAATATGCAAACTTCTTGAAAGAGAAGGTCTGCACCTAAACTGCTTATTCAGAAAAACCTCACTCAAGAGGGTGGGTATTTACTACAAAGAAACTGAGGATATCTCTGCATATTCTTACGTGATTTCATGAACAGCAACCTCTCTGGCAAGGAAGCAATTAACCTATATGCTTTTTGTTATGTAAAAAAGCAACTGAGGGTAAGACTGAGCAGGCTCAGGGTCATTTGAGATGAGGCAGAGTTTTATCAGGTGGCTTTTGTAGAGGCTGTGGCAGGGAAATAAATAGTTATATTTCCCTTCCCCACTCAATTTCCAAAGCTGCCAAGGCTTCCCATTGGCCGATATTTAATACATAACAAGAAACTTGCAGTTTAATTGCCTTGATGCAGTTAATGTCACATCTAGTTTGGAGCTAATAGAAGGGCAGGATAAGACAGGGCTGAGATTACTAAACTTTATCGGAATTGTATCTGAAGAAGTGTGCATGCACACGAAAGCTCATACCAAAATAACTTAGTTGGTCTTTAAGGTGCTGCTGGAAGGAATTTTTTTATTTTGTTTCGACTACGCCAGACCAACACAGCTACCTACCTGTAACTAAATTTTAGCAGATAGTTGTAATTCTGAATTAACTGACTCATTTTTTTTTATAAAAAAATGTAAGTGTTTGTATGTGCATGCCATAAAAATGCAAATAACCTGTCTGTTTTTTTTCCAATCACCCTGACTGCCTTGTTGCTAATTGTGGCCTGGATCCCAAAAGCCGTTTCAGGTGCTTAGGCATACCCACAATGACTTTTTAGTCCCGCACCAAATCAGAAACCACTTTTTAAACTGCTCTCTGCTTCAAAAGAGAGCTGCTCTTTGAGAAGCACAAATTCAAAGATCCCTCTGGCACACAGAACTGATCATGCAGTTCTTTGGATCCAGGCCTATGTTTGCACACATCAATTTCAGTCCTTTTTCAGTCCTGTTTAGATGGGAAGTGAGTTTGTGTGTTTCATTCTAAATGAATGTTTTTGAATTTCTATCTAGATCCAGCATTTGTCAGCTTTTACTTCAGAGGACTCAGAAGTAGGTCAGTAAGTCAGGGCAAAAATTCATGGCTGGAACATCCCTCTTGACTTAACTGCTTTCTGCAAGTAGGGGTGTGTGTGTGTGTGCAGTTGGGTAAATGGGATAACTTCCAGCTACTCATAGAGAGGAAGATAGTAGAGGAAACCAGTACAAATTCCTTCTGAAATTAAAGGCAGTGTGCTGAAGTTAAACTAGTTTGTGCAGAAGTAGTAAAAGACTGTGCAGTTTTTTCTTTTGTTATGGAGGGAGGAGTAGGAACTGATTGGGTGGGTATGCATGGACAGGAAAAGTACTCTGTGAGCACGTATTCTTATCTATAAACAGCTGAGGAGACTGGGTGGGATGAATAATTGTGACTAAACTTGGAATCAGATCAGGGGAAACCAAGACTTTGCTCAGAACAGATTGAAACCTGCCCTACTTTATACAACAGCTTTGAGTCCAGTGATTCCATTTCTCTTAACCTTAAATGACATGGCATCTTTCATGGCATTCAGGCAGCAAGTCAGGGCATGTTTTTGTATATATGGGCACAGTCTGTATATCTGCATTATTAGGGTCAATGTAACATGTGAGCTGATAGCTCCTAGATGTCTGCCACAGTTGGGGAAGAAACACAGCTCAGTGACTGAGCACATGCTTCACATGCAGAAAGTCCCAGATTCAGTTCCCGGCATCTCCAAGTAGGCTGGGAAAACTTGTAACCCAGATGCGATGATGTCAGTTGAGTGTAAACATTACTGAGGTAGATGGTCTGACTTGGGATATGGCAGCTTCTTATTGGCCAAATCTTAATTTCAATTTAGTGCAACAGAACGTGTTTCTGTGCATGTAAACTCTGTATTAATCAGGTCAATATCACAGAGATGAAGTAGTACATCCTACATAAATGAATGAAGAATGAAACTAGAGACAGGCTGGCCACATAATATTTTGCAATGGGAGCTCCAGCAGCAACTGTTAACTCCCGATGCAAACTAGTGGTTAGTTAATGCACACTGTGGGGGGAGATGGGGAGAAAATCAATTCAGTTCTCATCTGAAGGTGAATTGACCTAATTTAAACTTTCTGAAATGACATGTAAACCGAAATACAAAATTCATTCAAAACCACACTTCTCTGAATTTCACAGTGCAGTTCTCCACCAAGTAATGTGTACAAAAATGAATAAACTGAGGTAAAGTGTCCAGAAAAATGTAAATAATGAAGAAAATAACATTCAAAATGCATTCTATTATCGGAATTTGTTTTTCAAATGTGTGTATATTAGACAAAATTGCATGCAAATATGTGTATGTTAGGAGAAATTCACACAAGCGTGCTGATGAATTTTTATGAGTATTTTTAAAACAAAAATTGCAAACTGCTGTAGAAATGTGGAGAACTGAATTTAAAACTGGAAAAATGAGAAACTGAAATTGATAGATTCACCTACCCCTAACCACGAGCAATGCATTTATATAGCACTGATAAAGCATTACCTTCTCCATTCAACCCTCTGCATTTTAATAGCCATTCAGGTTGTCAAGCCTTTTGTATAGCATTATTTGGAGGCTGAAAAGGCAAGGGGTAGAATCCCAGCCCATTGCAATGCATTTCTGTGGCCATCTGGAAACTCTGTTGATTTTTATGCAAATGAGGATGGCTGTGACAGGTTTGGGTCAGAGGAAGCAATTGAGGAGAATCCAAGTGGCTGGATGGAATGGCCATTCAAAATTGGGCTGATTGACATGGCCGGCATTAAAGCCTACAAGAAATGTCCATAGCTGCCAAGTTATCCCTTTTTTAAAGGGATTTCCCCTTATGCTGAATAGGCTTCCTCGCGAGAAAAGGGAAAACTTGGCAGGTATGGAAATGTCTCAGGCTGACAATTTATGCCAGGGCATTCCCATGGTTGTTTATGAGATGTAGGCTTTATTGTGAGACTAATTACTAAATTACCACCTTCTCCCTTACTAGCCTGTTTGCTGCCGAAGATCTACCAGAGAGGCCCTTTTTTGTATGCTACTGTAGTGGAAGTATGACTGGCGGGGAGTAGAGAGGTGCCTATCAAGAAAGTGGTTTTTATGTTTAGGCCTTTTCTTAAAAGATGGCTCCTTTTGCTTAGCTTTCTGGTTAAATCAGCTCTTGAGAATGTAGTTTTCTCTCTCACTAATAGCAGATGCACCTGTGTTATCTTACTATCCCAGGTTTTCAAGGCTATCCCACTTCCTTGCTAATTAAGGTTAAATTAATTCTTCAGCTGTGCAGTCGCACACATACTCTTAGACTCTAGGTTCTGGAAAGCTACAACCTATGCACTTTCTGATTGGCTAAGAAGACACTTGAATATTGTTAGGCAAAATCCTAGAAGTACTGTATATTCCTTTGCAGGGTGCAGGGTGGGATAGCCTAAATGTATTTCTGACAGATAGTTGGGCTCCTGGTGATTCATACAGGTCATAGTTCAGTTCCCCATCTCAACATATTCCTATGGCCATTTGGTAACACAGTTCATTGACATAGAAGGCAGCAATGCCTGTAGCTGATTCAACAGAGCTAAGCTGTCCTAATGCATTCTTATGGCCATTTGACAACTCAATTTTTATGCATATGAGGGTAGATGTTGGGTACAGCAGGGCAGTCCTGAAAAACCTCTGGATGAACAAGCAACCACCTTTGATTTAATGCTTTCCTATGGCTATTCAGAAATACAGTGTGTTCCCTTGGCCATTCATTTAGTGTATCCCAAGAAACACAGGGAGAGAAGGCAATAGAAATTGATTTTTCTATTAGTGGTTTTTTATGAACAACATTAAATCAGTATTACATGCACGAAACCTGCTTGAACTGTAAGTATAATGTCACAGGGATTAATAAAATTGAACAGCATACGGTCCCTGACTGATGTAGTCTTATGAGCCACTACAAATTTGGATCTGCTATATTTAACAGTTATTGATTACTTGTGCCCATGATATATGAAAAAGCCAAATGCTAGCAGTCAATTCTAAAATATTTCTAATGTCAGTATTATGTAACATATTTAATCACCATAGATAGGTTCCTTTCCCTTTCCATTGCTTATGTTTTTATCTTGTCTAAATTATCTGATACATCTTCAAATGCCTCCCATATTCTTCTCAGATTTGGAAGCCTGTCATGAAAAATTCACCCTATCTAGTGCCCAGCATTTTTTTAAAAAAAAGTCAAATGAGGAAAGTTAAATTTTAAGTTAAATGGGGAAAGCGGGGGGGGGGAGTGTCCTCTTTTAATGAGGATCTAAGAGTGTTGCATCCCCCACAACCCAGGAGACCCATGTGGGGTGGGGGTTAAAGGCTCCAGGCCTACCGTAACCGCAGAGAAAGTCCAGTGATGTCCTCTGCAAAAGCTCTGGAGCCAACTGGTGCTTGGAGGTAAGATTCAAATTCTATTGTGTGAGCTGGAAAGTCCCTCCCCTTACCTGGCCATCCCCTGGCAACACCTCCCCAGGCAGGATTGGATGCTAGGCTGTGGTAGGCGGAGACCCCTGGCATCCTACCTAGGAAGGCAGTGCCAGCCCCGATCGCCTTACGGGATCAGGGGGCTGTGTGCGACCACGCAAAGGTCACCCCCCATTTGATGTGTGGAGCGGTCTTTCCCCTTCCTATGCAACCTCTTAGCTCAAGGCCATCCTGCCCCCTATGAAATCCCAGCAGCTAAAAGTGAAATTATCAACAGGTGTGTGTGTGTGTGTGTGTGTGTGTGTGTGTGTGTGTGTGTGTGTGTGTGTGTTTTCACAGTGGGCAACCTATGTGAAGCCTGAAAGCAGGATCTGAGCAACTGGCATTCGGCTTACTGTCTCTGACAGTTAAAGGAGAAGATAGCTTTATCCTCCTTCAATTTACAATCTCATGGAGAGAGACAATCTATGGAAATCTACAAAGACAAAGTGAAAGGTGGAAGAAGGGATAAGGATTCCCTTCTCTCCATGGTTCCATTCCCAATTACTCGCCCTAAAATAAGTGCTAATCAAAATTCAGTTACATGCATTCATTTTGTGACAATCATTCTAACAGGAGCCAGTAAGTTAAAAAGAGGTGGACCAGAAAGATGCAAATGTACTAATCAGGTATAGCAACTGATATCAGAGGTGGAAATATCCCATTCTCCCACTAAAGCAGGGGTCAGCAAAAATTTTCAAAAGGGGGCCGGTCCACTGTCCCTCAGACCTTGTGGGGGGCTGAACTATATTTTTGGGGGGAAATGAACGAATTCCTATGCCCCACAAATAACCCAGAGATGCATTTTAAAAGGACACATTCTACTCATGTAAAAACATGCTGATTCCCAGACCGTCTGCGGGCTGGATTTAGAAGGCGATTGGGCCACATCCGGCCCCCGGGCCTTAGTTTGGGGACCCCTGCACTAAAGCAATGCCCCACTATTAGGTCAAGGGAATGCGAGTCAGGGTTTAGATTAGCAAGTCCGTGTTTAACTGGTTAAAGGTTCATCATTTTCAGATTTTTCAACTACAGTAGTACATTTGCAGCCCACAGCTTCCTCCAACCATAGCTGCCAAGTTATCCCTTTTTTTAAGGGATTTTCCCTTATGCTGAATAGGCTTCCTCGCGAGAAAAGGGAAAACTTGGCAGCTATGCCTCCAACTACCTTGCGTTCCTAACTTTAGCACTCTTGTTTTCTAAACCTCTAGTCTCTCTCTTTCTAGTTCCCCTCTTTCTAGGACCCCTCATCGAGCCGCTGTTGTGACAAGGACCCCCATTAATTCCTAATCCTAAAATTAAAAAGTGAGAGCCAAATTAAGAGTCTTTTTATATTTTATATTTATACGTTTTTTACAGTTACAACAGAGTACTCCATCAGTATACAGTTAGTTTTAATTTTCAGTTCTTAATGAGATAAGTTAAATCTGTCCTTTGAGTCCATTATTTCTGAAATATTACCGGTAGGTTCCAAACTTGAAACATTCACTCTGAAATCCGACCGCATGTCGAGCCGATTCCTATATTTGTTTTTCATGAAACACATGGAAGAAAATGCTTGCTTTGTTTACAAACACTACTGTTTTGCAAAGAGGCAGCGCACGCCAGGGAGGAGGGAGGGGAATAGAGAAGACAGGGTACCTGCGCAGTAGCGCACAAATGAAGCCGACGCGCGCAAAGCATCTTGGGGAGGTGAGCATTAGTAGAATGTGCGCACTGCCTCTTTGCAAAACAGTAGTGTTTGTAAAGCTCCACCTAACGGCATACAGCAACTACTGCCTCTATCTAATTCTAGTTTTGCGCTAGACTCTGCTCATGCAGGAAGCGGCCAAAACAAAAAATCTGTTATCATATGAAATATATTTAATATATTGTTTATTCTAATAGCATCTTGCAGACCCCTCTGGCATAGCTTGCGGACCCCTGGGGGTCCCCGGACCACCTGTTGGGAACCACTGTTCTAGTTCGTCTCTCTTTATCTTTGTAACATTGTAGATGACTCCAAGCTAAGTGGACCAGTGGTCTGACTTGGTATAAAACAACTTTCTATGTTCCATCAGATCATAACATCACAATGTTCACTTGAGAATCAGACTAATTCGCAGACAAATCCTAGTTTTCTCTCTTTTCCCTTAAGGGAAGGATGCAGCTAGTGCTAGGACATTAAAAAAGTAGTATCTCCCTGGTGGACTTGATACTGCTGCATATTATGGCAAAGGATAATATCCGGTGAAAATCTCAAAAGTGGCCCCAAGAAGCAAAGGTTGCAAGGCACTCCCTATGGAATAAGCAAGCATGCCTTCAAACAGCTGCAAATTGCAAGATGTAGAGGGCAAATCTATACTTTCCAGAAGCCAGTGCACCAGGAAGGTCATAGACACTGTCCTGCCAAAGATAACTTCTTCCAAAGTAAGAATAGGGTCTGTGTTGTCAAATGAACTTCATCCTGTTTACATAACACATGAGAGCTCTGTATACATCAAGAATTTCCCCCAAGGAGTGGCAGACTGTTGGCAGAAGAAAAGAAGAACAAGATCTTCCACCCTGCAGGAAAGGCCAGGTCAATCTTAAGAATAAAATATTTAATGGGCCTAAAGATTACATTTCCTAGCAGGTAAAGACATAGTTCATCCCCCCACTCTTTAAAACACTACACATTGCCTAATATGGGTAAATTTTGGAATAAAATTTTGGCAAAATTCGTTTGGAACGGGAAAAAACCTAGAATCAAATATAAATTATGTACAGATAAAAGGGGGGGAGGAGGATTCAACTTGCCGAATTTAGAATTATACCATGACGTATGCAGTTGACAAACTATGGAAGGTGACAAGAAGTTTTCCAGGGTACTAGCAAGGCCTGATATCTGCTTCTGACTAAAGGCTATTTTGGAGGAAACCAAATCTGCCACAACCAGTGCTTTCCCCCCTAAAAAAATAGGTGTCGGTACTCACCATGAAGTTGTTACAGTAAGTGCCACACTTTTTAACAACAACAAAAAGAGGTGCAGGTAACTGTGTACCCTTGAGTACCCCCTGAAAAAAGTACCTAAGCCTAGATTGAGTTCTTTTTACCATACCACTGGCATCAAGCTACAAACACATCCAGGTGGTGCCACATACTTTTTTAGTCAAAAGGACATAGATGCAAAGAGGATGTAGATCACTTCTGTGGAATAACTATGAGCTTAGAGGTAACCCACTTATTCTCTAGGTTGTTGGTCAGTACAGCCCAGATTGTGTTAAAGCAGAAAAATGTGAAGGAAGAGATTTGAGGTACATGAATTTGGCTCACAAGCTCCAAAAAAACACATGCATTTGGGCCACCACTGCACATTTGCAGCCATGTTGACTGTCCTGACTAGGACACAGTGGCCTCTGATGAGGTGTGCAAAGTATACTAGTGCCAAGCGGATCACCATTAATTCGTGGAAATTATGCTCTTTTCCTTCTTTTGTTTGTTACCTACATACCATGATAACAAACAAAAAACAATACCCCCCCCCAAGTTTAAAAGGGCATAGATTGTTAAATTAGCCAAAGGCCTGGGAAAAGAGGAATGTTTTTGCCTGATGCCTAAATATATGTAACACAGGTGCCAGGCAAGCCTCCCTAGGGAGAGTATTCATCACCAGAGAGGCACTACACTTATTTCGGAAGCAAGAAAGAAACAAGCAAGCAGGTTGTTGAGGAGTGGATATTTGCGGATCCCCTTCTCCATCAGAAATGCTGCTGGACCTTCCAAGATCTTGGTGAAGAGCCTCAAAGTTCAAGAGTGGCTGAAGGGCATAGCACAGAATTGCTGCTACTGATCCTTATACCTGAATCAACAGAATCTTCAGTGTCCGTTCTGGATGGGGATGTGAGGACAGGCTTTGCTAAGAATGACTGTGGCTAGGTGGTCCCTCCATCCAGGAAGGAAAGGATCAAGAGTCTCTGTATGAAACCTGCACTTGATCAGGAACTGATTGATTCATTAAAAAAATCTCATGCTTCCCTGCTTTTTCTTAAGAACAGCGAAGGACCTGGGAAAGGACCCACACCCACCAGAAGGCCATACTGGCTGTGACTTTTTCTGGCAGTTACAGAGCCTTGATGGGGGAAAGATGCAAGGTGCTGCTGGTGGTAATGATAATGATAATGATAATGATAATGATAATGATAATAATAATAATAATAATAATAATAATAATATATGTGCTTTCACCAGCATGGCCTGTTACAGGTAAAGGTTGGTCTAAAGTGACATTATTTCTTTCATATGCAATTTCGTCTGGTCAAGGCTAAACCAAGGATGAAGGAGAAATCTCTTTCCCTCCATGGAAGTCTGGCAGGAGAGAAAGCAGGTGAGGATTGTCCCTGTTTAGGGAGGTTTTTAATGTCTGGTGTATTTATCGTGTTTTTAGTATTCAATTGGGAGCCACCCAGAGTTGCTGGGGAAACCCAGCCAGATGGGCGGGGTAAAAATAATAAATTATTATTATTATGGTATATTATTATTATTCTACTCTCTCTTGTTTTCTTTTTTATAGGCTTAAGAACAAAATGCCAGGTCCTTCTGGAGCCTACCATCTGCAAAATAAGAGAGGATGAGAAGAGGTCACTTCTCATCCAGTTCAGGGCTGTTTTCCTGACCTCAAATGACAGGCCTTTCCAACGCTGCCTTTCTCCTCATGAAGGAAGAATGGATAGATAAGGCTTCCTAAATGTCTGACAGGATGCAGCGGGGGGGAAGGAAAGGAAAGGTGACAGTGTGCATATGAATTGGGGAGGGGGGGACAATAGTGGTGACCTTGACAGAGAAATATCGACCATGATTTGCCTTGTGACTAGAGGGATAGAATTGGACACCAACCATTCTGAATCATTAATGAATTCCAATTCTCTACTTTGAACTTCACCTCTTTGTGGAATGAAATGAAATTCTCTCCCCCCCCCCATTTATTCCTAAATATGCATACTATTCCTAACCTTTGTGTTCAGCTTTGGGAAACTGGTTTCTAAATGGAACTGTTTAGTGCAAGTGGTCTGTATTGGATATCATTTTTACATCTGCACAAACCAACAATGGTGAAATAAGGCTACTTGGGTAGGAAAGGGGCTTCTCCCACCAGTAACATTCATCAAAGATACTCTGCAGTGAATACTCTGCAGCCCAGTTAAGCCAGAGTATTTGAGTCATTCGAGCATAGCAAGTTGCCTAAGTTGCCTGATATTTTATGTTACTGGCAGAAGTGCTAATATTACAAGAGCTAGCTATAGGAGCTTGAGGCTAAGCTTCTGGATAGGATAGAACTCCTCCTGGATGTTCTTGTCTAAGAGGCAATCTATAGCTGCCTCTAGAGCAAAGTGGTCCATTGTGATGATGGCAACACCTAGTGCTGTATCATGTTTTTACTATTTCTTTGTTGAGAGCCACTCAGAGTAGCTGGGGCAACCCAGTCAGATGGGTGGCATATGAATAAACAACAACAACAACAACAACAACTAGTGGCTGGGGCCTTCATTTGGAGCAGGGGTGGCCCACAAGATGCTTCTTGGACTCCCAACTCCCATTAACTCCAACTAACATAGTCAGATGATGGAAGTTGTAGCCCAGCAACATCTGGCAGACCACAAATTCTCCATCCTTGTTGTAAAATATAATAACACTTTTTACAATGTTATAGGTTTGCTTTGGAACTTAAGACAGTGTTTGTCACAGAAACGGATTGGGGAAAATCTTTGAAATAAATATTCTTGCTGATTAGTTAATGCAACAATAAACTTCCAGCAACCAGAAACTATCCATTAAAAAAAGTATTTGAGAGAAACAGGGACATTTCATTTAACTCTGGCCCCAAGGACAATGTACTGCTATTGACAGCAATGAAAATTAGTACATGGTGTCAAATTCATGCCTTCCTACAGTAACACGATTCTATTAGCTTACACAGCGATATCACCACTTCCACTGTTAATGTGTCAGGTCCTTGCAGCAATTAGGTGAATAGCGTTTCTAACTCTATCAGGCTAGGTAGCTGGAAATGAATACCTATGATTTCAATCTATACAGCAGAAAAGAGCAAGAAAGGTTAAAAAAAAAAACCCACCATTTTTAGTTTGAATGAAATACAAAAACGGCAGCTATGCTTTTTCTATGGCAGAGGGAATGTAAATTAAGGAAACCTACCCGCATGAGGGCATGCTCAGCTGGGGGGGCAAGGAGGCTTCTGCGACTCAGCTGAGAAGTTTAAGAAGCCCCCACCCACCCCTTCGTCATGAGTCAGAGTGACATGGGGGTCAGCTGTAGGGCTGGGCCATGTATCTCGGCTGCTTCTCCCTCCACACCTTATTTCTTTCTTCCTCCTTATTGCAGACATTGTAATATATCAATATATGGTGATATTTAGCTGGTGATATATCACAATGTTGAAAACCAGGTATTGCCCAGCCCTAACAGTGACAGGCATGTGATAAGGGAGGCTTTGCCAAAATATTTGGGAGACTCTATTAATCTTGCATTATAAACCAGTTGATATAGTTTCAAATGTCTTTATTAGTAGTAAAATATTCATAATTATGATTAATAGGGTGTATGTGGGAGGAGAGCTTGTAAAAACTGCTGGGAAATGCAATTCATCTCTGCATACTCACCACCCTATTTATTGGTAAAAACATACACATGGTAGGCTTATAGGCTTAAGAACAAAATGCCAGGTCCTGCTGGAGCCTACCATCTGCAAAATAAGCCTATAATTTACTTTTTATTTCTATTCTTTGTATATTGTATTGTTGTTTTATTGCTATGGCCGATGGCTGACGCAAATAAGATTCAGTCATCCATCCATCAAGGTGTTCAAAATTAAAGGAACAGGCACTATAATGGTGCTTGGCTGGAAAGGGGAGAATACAAAAAAAAGTAGTACAGTAATTCCATCTAGAAACTGATTGTATTCAATTTAACGAACTGCCATCGAAATGTGTCAGGCTACAATTTAACAATTTATCCTTGCTACAATATACTGTATTTATCTGTGTATAAGATGGGGCTTTTTTATTATAAATTATTGTTTAAAATTGTGGGTCATCTTATACATGGATAGTGCAGAGAGGGGACATGCGATTGATGCCAGCCGCAAGCAGGAGATTGTAATCGGTGATTGGGTGGGTGACTGGTGGTTGTGGCAAGGCCTGTTGGTGATTTGCTGCTGCTGTGGGGCAAGTGGGTGGGCGATTGGCATTGGCGGTCAGGCAGGTGAGCGATTGTTGGCAACCCCCCTCCCCCATAAAAGCTCAACAACTCTGGGCAATCCTCCCCCAAAATAGCTCACCAACTCTGGGCAACCCCCCCCCAAAGGCTTAACAACTCTGGGCAATCTCCCCCCCCCCATTTCCTAAATTTGGAGTCCCCAAAAATAGGAGTCGTCTTATACACGGGGACATGTTATACATGGAAAAATACGGTAGGTGCTGCATTGAAGTCAAAGTAAAACAAAGGATATTGCTTCAGCTCCCATTTGACCAGATGCTCTTTCAATGCTCTTTTGGCCCCTTTTTTGGTAAGCTGCCTGGCTGCCTTTCCCTCATGAGGCTCCTTTGAAGCACTAGTTGCTTGCAGAGATATATGTTAGCTGACTCTTAACACGGAATTTGGAATTTATAGGCTAGATAAAGGGAGCTGCTAATGCATTCACTGGCACAACATCACCCCAAGAGGATATAGTCTTTAGATCAGAGTCCTGAAGGACCCCTAGCTACTGTACATGCATGCTACGGTCTTGCACACACTGCTTTCTCGTTTGATTCTTCCTAGGATGATTGCTGTTCCTGAGATCAGCTAAGATATACCACAGCATTAGGGCATCAGGCACCACCTCTAACTGCATCACAGAATCAGACAGAACCCAAAAGCATAGTGCTAAGGTTTGCATTGCAAAATGAAGTGTCCCAAATATCTGCCCAGCTCTTTCAGAGACTTCCCTGGTTCATGTGAAAGGGGTTTCAATGGGTACAGTAACAGAAGAAAAGACCCAAAGAGCTCTAATGCAAGAGTTCTAATGTCCACATGGAGATACTCAGTGATTTTTTTTCTGGGGTACACAGGGGTACGCATACCCTTAAACATTTTGTGAATTTAAGTTTGGCCTCATTGAGGGGCAGTATTTCAATACGAGTACGAAAATGAGTACCGCTAAGCACTGGAGATACTGCATGCAAAATCTTCCCCTTGCACTCTGATGTCAACTGACGCTCCACTGAACAAGAACATGTATGCATATGCCCCCCCCCATGAGCTCTGGCACATATGTATAGCTAGTTTGCACTGTTTGAACTCCTGCACACATAAGAATAAGGATTTATGGATGACATAAGACTAAGAAAGATGCTGAATTCGTAATGCTATTTGTTTTTTTTCCTCCCTTTATGGAGGACTTTATAGTTGCAAACCTCAGGTCTCAGCCATACACTGGTTTTCATAAAGATTTGTTTGAGGTTATGTATTCATATAAGAAATTCTTATATGATTTCGTAGTGCTATTTGAGTGGGTGTTGAAAACCATGGTGGCCAGCCAAAAGTTGTGGCATATGAAGAATCCAGGATGACACCCCCACCCCCCATGGAACAAGTGAGTAGGTATAATTTTGTGCATAAGAGAAGTTAAGTAATTTGGTTGAGAATATGGAATTAGGAATGCCCTACTCATAACTAATCATCATAGTAGAGGAAAATGAAATTTCCACAGTCAACCATGATGGCTATGCATTTACTAAATACTATGGAAAAGTGATGAGAAGAAAAGGGAATACTCACATCACCCAGGGCAAAGCAAAAAATGAAACTAAACACACTTTCCTGCTTTGAGGTCTGATGTTCATGTTGAAATAAGCACCTGCTAGTCCACCTACTGTAGGTCAACTAACACTCAAGTTCAACACACTGCTTTTTAAATCACCCAGGGCCGGCTCTACGGCCAGGCTGGGTGGCGCAATGTGCCACGGCACCGGCCCGCCAGGGGGGGGGGCCACGCAGACGCGCCTGCCCGCCCACCGGCTGCTCCGCCGCGCAGCAAGTCCGCCCGCCCGTCGCGCAGCAGCACCCTCGGCGACCGCGCTGAGCCCGCCCACCTGCCCGTCGCGCTGGGAAACGGGGTGGCGGGGGGATCCGTTGCACCACGGCACCAGGGCGCCAAAGGTGCTTAAGACGGCCCTGAAATCACCAGTTTAAACTTTTTAATATAGAATGATATTGATAACCAGAAGTCACATAATCTCATCCACCAACTAATCTGTTTTTCAAAACTCCACACTGAGCACAGGGATTCTAAGACTCAGAAGTTCTGAATGAACTTAAATGGCATACAAACAAACAGAGAAATTAGGGCAACCCAGTCAATCACCGTAAAAGAATACTAGAACTTTTCTGCTGCTCTAATGGAAAATTCAAAAGAAGAAGAAACAAAGGGCAAAACCAGAGCTGGAAAGTGGCCATATTTTTGGCAGCTACCATTTGTAGTCCCTAGTGAAGTTATTGCTTATTCTGCCTTAACCCATCTCTGTAACAGATGCACAGATTTTCAGATGAGATATATGAGTTGCAGTGAGGACCTTTATACAGATCAACCAGTGTAGTGGTATATCCATCTCTTGGGTAAGGAACAAATTAAAGGTGGAATGAATTGCATCAATAGCTCCCCCAATGAACTGGTAAAGCTTTGAATACGTCTTAGGGCTTGAAACAGTTTGCAGCCAAATTCAGTGCATTTGAAATTTAGAGTAGGCAACAACACTCAATGATCTTTCTGAACAAGGATGTGCTTTCAGACAGAAAGATCTCATTAGCTTACGTTTGATTTTTCTTTAAACATGTGTTGGCAGCAACCCTGAGGGAAGATACATCAGTATAGTAAGTTCCAAATCTTTAAAGGAATTAGCACTTTCCTAATTTTACACTAGTGATGGTAATGATTTTCAGAATAGTGCTAATATGGAATTCTGAGGTAGTGAGCTAAACTCAAGCCCCTTCCAGAGTTCAAACCTAGTTCAATTTCTTCAACTGTTAAAGGAACAAATACTGTTACTACTTCATATTTACACAGTAGCTTTTCTGTGTGATCAAAGTCACTCACTTTCTGAGCAGAAAAATCATATTCAGTAGAATATGGCCTCAATAACATAATATCTCTCTGGTTTTGTATGTGTATACAAATACAGATATATGAGGGAAGAGAGAGCTCGGAGGGTGGGGGGGGAGAGAAGGCTGAGAAGATGATAGGCTCCTTCAAAAAATCTTATATATGCCTTAATAAAAAATGTTTAGCGGTATATGTTCTGCTCTTTATAAAATGGTCTATAATTTGGTTAGACTTATGAAATATACAATGAAATTGTGTGTGCCGCATTCTATTGAAATTGAATCCAACAGTATACAATGCAACTGTATACCGTCTAAAGTTTTTTTTTCATGATCAGGCTCTTCAAAATGTTTTTCAAGCATGTGAAGTGCAATCCAATGCATGTCTATATAGAAATATGACCCACTGAGTTCAATGCGGCTTACTCCCTGCGGCTTACACAGATTTGCTATTGAGTAAATCTGATTGAACGCAATAGGACTAGCTTCTGAATAAACAAGAACAGCATCCCACTGTTTACTGTCCACATATTTTAAATGAAGCGGGCTTGAACAAAGGCCTTTTAAAAGGTAGGCAGTTGGGGAAATGGCATTTAAGGCACACGGTTCACCTTTGAACTGGGCCCAAACCAAGATCCTGACTCTTTATTTCATCATAACTGTGTCAACCCTATTTCTGTAGCTTCCCTTGGTCTTACAAAGACTGAGCCAGAACAGGGCTCTTTGTAAACAAAACAACAACAACAAAAACCAAAACCATCTTTTGGGGTGCCTTTCTAAAAGTTACTCCATAAACACAGCGTTTTCATAAGTCAAAGCTACTGGTATTTGAGAAAGAACCCAAAAATACGGGTTATTAATAGCCCTCCCAACAGCAGCTTTAATAAATTACAATGATTTAAACTTCCAAAGAGACCTGTGAAGTTGTAAGTTAAGGTAAATATAACTTGTACCTTCTTTGAAAAACATTTCTTATCATTTTTAATGTATCTTATTTCTCAAGGTATTTCCTTGCCCTTAGAGGGACTGTAGTGACCTCTGATGAACAAAATAAAATGTATAGACCTTGGTCATGAAACTGGATTTCTTAGCCATGATAAAATCAAGCTGTATATGGGAAAGAAAACTTTACTGTGGTTTGGATATTTGAAAATAAAATTTTATGTTGACAAACTGAGAAGTCAGCAGCTTCAAGGGAATTTACAGAACCTGAAAAATTATTTGCAAGTCGTATGACCCTGGTTTGTTTGATGGCCTCATGAAGGGGTTGCATGCATAATCAAAACACTCAGCATAATTAGCCAAGATAAGAACCAATGCTGAATCTGTGCTGGGAAGCCTGGGTGCAGCCTGAACTTATAAAAATTGGCTGGACCTGAGTGATGCCCCGGCTTACCACTGCAGCCATGCCTCCAGCTCGCCTCATGTTGGCCTGTTCAAATGGGCACTTCCTGCTGAGAGGTGCCATCACAGGGGGAGGCTCTGATGTATAAATAAAAATTTATTACTTCTTATTATTATTATTATTATTATTATTATTATTATTATTATTATGTCCCCCAATTGGTCATACCATGGTAAAGATGGCCTGACCACACTTTGAATGGATTCCCAAGTAAGTGGCCATTGTTTGAGCTTCTCCAGCCACTAGCCAGATGCTTTTGAGAAGCCCACAAGCAGGGTTGTAGCTCTCCCACAAAACTGACTCCCCATCACCAGTAATAATAATTTATTTTTACCCTGCCCATCTGGAAAATCAAAAATCCTAGTACTCGAAAGAAGCTTTTCCCGGCTAAATTGGATGCTGGATGGCCATGAACTAGAACAGATTAAATATTTCAGCTATCTAGGGCTTACATTCCACTATACTAGATCTTGGAAATACCACTGGCAAACTTCCCTTCAAAAGGCAGAGGTCACAAAGCTAGCCATACTTAGATTCTTCTACACAAAGGGCGGCAAGCATGTACCAGCAGCCTTAAGAGTATTCAATGCAAAAACCGTTCCCCAAATCCTATACGCTGCAAATGTCTGGTATAATGGGGACCTGCCTAAGCTGGACGATCTTTCGATCTTTGCTTCAGGTGCCCAATTGTGTCCGAAATTCCATACTCCTGCTAGAAACGGGTGAATGCCCAATTTCAACAAAAGCATGGTGGGCTGCACTAAAACATTGGTTTAAGATTGTAGTATTTGGACTTGGGGTGGGATTACACCTGACCAATGCGGAATATGTCAGCAATTGGCAGAAAAACCATGGCTAGAAAAGCCACTGCTATTGGCCTGTCACCCACCCAACTCTATTACCTGGGCTATGAAGGTGCCCTAAAGACCTTAAAGCAAAGACTTTGGGATAATACACACAGTGACCTGAGACATCGATCACATGCAGTCTGCAGTCCGTTGGCAGTAGGAGTACAATATGGGCATGTTTTTAAGCTAACAGCTTACATTAAAAACCTGACTGTACCAAACTCCCGAAGGTTATTCACAAAAGCCAGATTAAATGTTTTCCCCTCTGCAGTGCTAGAGGGTAGGATGAGAGGCGTCCCCTACCAGGAAAGACTGTGCTCGTGTTCCCAAGACACAGACTCTATAAAACATTTTATGCTGCACTGTGTGAAGTTCAAGCAAGCTAGGGCTGAATTGATTTCACCCTTGCTAGCCCTGATCCCAGGAAAATCGGAGGAGTATTATATCAAGTTCCTATTCGAAGACGGGTCAAATGCTAGAACATTAGCAGTGGCGAAGTTTCTATCAGTGGTTGCAAGAATCAATGATCCCAACTCTAAGTTTGAACAAAATGTTTTTGAAACCTGAAGGCAGGATGTCCTTATTGGGTATCGCTTTGTAACGAATTGATGGGTCTATGGACCGTAATAAAGATTGTTGTGGTTGTTGATGATGATGATGATAGTAATTGACAGTCCAATTTGTTTAATCCACTTTAAAAACCATCTGAGCCAAAGGCTATCTCCACATCTTGTGGCAGCGAATTCCATAAATGGATTATTCATTGTGTGAAGTAATTATTTTTGTATGTTCAGACTCTACGTCCATTAACTTTATTGGATGATCCTGAGTTCATGTCACCCAACAGCTGCCTTAAAACACAAAACAAAACCCACCTAAAATATTCCAAACACTTTATAGTCTTTCCTTGTAGGATAGATGCCCCAAAGGAACTTCTAAAGCCTTTTGGTTGCCCCTTCTAAACCCCTTTCAGGTCTGTGGTAAGTTTTTTTGTGATGGGACAATTGGATTTGTACATATAGTTGTATTCAACAAGGTTCAAAATTGACTCGAGTGAAATTAATGATCCCAAATTAGTCGTGTCATTCAATTAACTTCAATGCATCTACTCTGTGTAGGACAGCATCTCTATAAAGCAGCTGAACTATAGTATTATACAGGACTTTTTTCCAGCGAGAACTCAATTCCAGCACTTCTCAGGTGGGCACCATTGCCATTCTAAGAAAATGAAGGAGGTGTTCATGGTGAGTTCTGGCACCTCTTTTCTAGAAAAATAGCACTGGTTTTATATAAGGGCATTACAATACTTTCTGTATTTTTAAAAAAATATTTCCCCTAAAAATCACAGTATGAAATATGGAGGGAATTGATATGGATAGAATAAATTGATTGTATTTATGTTCACATCTGAGAGAAAGTTGTATTAAGTGACTCCATATAACCTGTGAAAGTTTATAACCTGTAGATGAAGATGAAACGGGTGCATATTACCGCACATGGAAGACATGTCCACATATGGCAGACTGATGGACAAATATGAGAAAAGAAAAAGTAACCACTGACTTACAACTGCATCTTGACCCCTTTCTATTGCTTCACCACTGCTGCCAAATCACTTCCTCTATGAAAAATATTTGGGGGGGGGCTGCAAACAGAACTCTCACTACTACTGAATGAGCACACAAACTATTTGATCATGGCGTAATGGTTAAAATGGTTACTGAAGAGTGAAAGAAGCGGCAATGAAAATGAACTGTTCGGTTTTTCAGTAGCAATTTGTATTAATCATCGGAATACCGGTAGTAGGAAACTGAAGACAAAGCACCTTTTGCAGAAGGACACAGGAGGAGGAGCCACCACAACTGGCTGAGAAACACCTTCCTTGTCCAGTGGTTCCACACTCCCCCTCCTGTGACATTCACTCAAAGTATTACAGCACTCGCCACATCCATGCAGACTATGGATAATGAGATAGAGAAAGTAATGGCCTCACTCTGAAATGGTGCTGAGGGAGAAGCAGAGAAAGGAAGCACCCATGGCCATAAAGTGACCAGGGTGCACTTAGGGGAATTTGGGGGAGTGGGCATTTTGTGCTGCCTTAAAATGCCTTTGTACCAGAACATACAAACACATACATTTAGCATAGCCCCAGTATACATTTGTTAGTAGAAGAAAGGATAGGGGCCCGGCACTTTTTACTGCTATTATGGACAGCAAACTTCAAGAATCATAGAGGAAAAAATTACTGTATCTTCCAGGAGGGACATTAAAATGCATCTTCCATTTTCTGAGTTAGGGTGCATATGTATTTTGTACAAAGTTTACACATGTAAATGTATATAGTGTGTTTAAAAAACAAAAAGCAACAATCTAACCCATTGAAGTAAAGAAATAAAAGCAGCCCCTCTTACCTTTCATTCCAAACTTGGAGTGCCTTCCAAACTTGAGAATAATGAGCAAAATAACTAAGCCAGTGCACACTAATGCTGCAATCCCCACTACAACATAGACCTAAGAGAAAAGCAAGGTGCATTAATCCAATATTGAAGTATTAAGCAGTATTTGAACATGATCTCAAAATTGTCAAACTGGGAAAGCTTTTGAAGTTTGCAGCTTGAACTCTTGCCACCCAGAGCCTATGGGTGTTGTTCATCTAGGCTGTTCTTACTAGGGATAGTCACAGTGCCCTAGTAAGAGCTGAGAATTTAGCATTTTAATTCTTTAAAAAAATTAGGGTTGCATCTTCGATAAAAAAGAATTCAAAATATGGCTTCTATGGCTTTTTGCTAAGGAAACCAGAACCAGGAAAGTATCTCGAGATCATCTGTTCCCATGGAATCCTATGCAGACAACATCCAGTTTATCTTGACTTTATAGTTACTTAAATTATGTGGGTGCTCACTAGAACCATTCAACTGAAGTTACACCATATTTTCCATGCCAAAGGAGGGAAACCCAAAATATTTCATGCTGTAAATGGGAGTCGTTTCCATGCAGCTTGGAAGCTGCAACTAAGTAATATCACTTAATAGTAACATATGAAACAAACTGTGCACATTGTTTTCTATCTATAATTTACCAACTCTTTGAGAAAGCAATTGTTTCACATTATATAAATCCCTGTGAAAAGCTCTGGGGTATGGTCAAGGTGGTGTCTTGTTACAAGCTAAAACACCACAAACATATCAGATCCCTTGTCAGAAAGTCCACTAAGATTACAAACCAGGAAACTATGTATATACTTACAGTGATGCTATCTTCATTGTTTTTGTCGGAAACATCCGTAGAAGTAACTTGATTACTATTATTTGTAGTATCTTCAAAATTATCCGTTGGCGTTCCATAATCCTCTAAGAGAAAGAATGTACATATTTTTATTTACTTCCCTGACTGTAATTTTTTTTTACTCAATGAAAAGTACTAAACACAGGAAATGAAAATTTGATATAATTCTATCATGTATTGTTCAGTGTTCTAAGTTTTGTTTGCCAAAAATGCAGAAAGCCAAGAACTTTATTTGCTCCTGACTTTCTCAGTGAATGGTCTGTGGTATGAAAACTTGTATCTACTCTTCAAATTCAATATGTACTCTGTTCTTCCTTAGTTATATTCTAAACACAGGATGAAAATGGTAATACTGTAACAGTAAAGGTAAAGGGACCCCCTGACCATTAGGTCCAGTCGTGACCGACTCTGGGGTTGCGCGCTCATCTCGCATTATTGGCCAAGGGAGCCGGCATATAGCTTCCAGGTCATGTGGCCAGCATGACAAAGCTGCTTCTGGCAAACCAGAGCAGCACATGGAAACTCCGTTTACCTTCCCGCTGTAGCGGTTCCTATTTATCTACTTGCATTTTGACGTGCTTTCGAACTGCTAGGTTGGCAGGAGCTGGGACCAAGCAGCGGGAGCTCACCCCGTCACAGGGATTCGAACCGCCGACCTTCTGATCAGCAAGCCCTAGGCTCAGTGGTTTAACCACAGCGTTAATAGAAACTTCTGCTGTTATTTGTATAGTACTTCAAAGAGTTAACATAAGTTAAGCAAAAATACTGGCCCCACCCTAAGTATCTTATAATCTAGCATTTAAGGGGAAAGAACAAGAAAATGGAGAGAGCAGGCTAACAGCAGAGGAACAGGAGGAAATCAAGTTCCATATACTTGCTGCACAATCCTAAGCATCTATATTCAAAAGTAAATTCCACTGAGCTCAATGAGACTTAGTGCCTAGTAGGTTTAGGATTACACGTAATTGGTGGTAAAAATGAACAGTGCAATCCTGTACTTGCCTACTCAGAAGTAAATCCCATTGAGTTTAATAGGGCTTATTCCCAGGAAACTGGGTATAATAAGGTTTCAGACAATGAGACAAATCAAGGGATTTGTGGAAGAGATGGAGTTCAATTGAAATTTAAAGGAAGAAGGAGAGGTACAGTAACATCTCCTAAGAATTCTGTGAGGGAGTTCTAACCACACGGACCAGCCAAGAATAATGCAAAGGATAGTTTAAGGCCTGTTTTGGGCAGCTGAAAGTACATCGTTTCCCTGATTCTTCTTTCATTTTGAGTATGAAAAATGTATCCTTTTGCTTGAGTTACAGTTCTCCTCTCCCAGTAAAATAAGTTTTGTAAAAGCACAGAGGCGGGAAGTATTCTTTTTCATTGACAAGAGATAGGTTAAGTTGAAAATGCAACAAAATGTGCATTAAAAAATAAAGTTGTACAACTTGAAGTATCTTAAAATGCCAAAAAAGTTATTCTCCATCTAGTGCATGTGGTGGAAGGGGGGGAAGGTTAGATTTATTAAAGCAGGCAATTGGAAATACAAAGGAATGAAGAAATAATTAATGAAAATCTGTTCACTGAGCACAGAACAAAAGATCTTCACTTAATATTAATGAATCAAATATTAAACCTAGGTTATGCATAACTTTACTTATCCTTGAACTGAAGAAAATTATTTTAAAACTATTCCAGAACAAATATATTCTCTTCCCATGAGATAGTAATGCTTCTTGTGTGCAGAACTTTTCAAAAGGTTTAATCTGCTCATTATCTCAAATCGCAGCAAATGTTTTGCTTATTTATGACTAGTTACACTTCCTTTCATGTTTTGCATAATATCTCATTCCAATGTCAAGATCCCACAAAGGGCAAATGAAGTCCACACCACCTGGTGCTCTGATAATATCACAAGAAGGTGTGGATCCGAACAGAAAAGGGGTTCTACATTCAGGGAAGGACTAAAAGTTTCTTCCTTCAACCCAGAATGGCTAAGCAGTAAGACCTGCAAAAAAAAAAAAAAAAACTGCACGTGAAAGCAGCTAAAACTTGTGAGATCACGGGGGTGAGGTGGGATGCTTTGCATTACATTCAAGAGTCTTTCAAGACTCTTGTAACAGAGTACAAGCAAAAAGGTGTAAAGGAGGTTTCATTGGCACATTAGTGGTTGTTCTGCCATGATACAGATATACTGAGAACCATTAAAATTGCTATTTGGACAAAAGCCAAGGGTTCTTTCACTTTCATTAGTATATATGATCACAAAATAAGAGAGGGCAAAAGAAAAATCAGATTATATGGCTTTAGAGCCAAATCTGAAAACTAGAAATAAATAAGCATCCAGCAGAATGTATAATGTAAACATAAAAAAACATGAAGAGAAATATATAATTTCACACAGTACTAGGTGGTTTTGTACAAAATGTTTTCTGTTTATGGCTTTTAGAGTTGCACAACTGGAGTTAATCTTTTTATATGCTTTGTAGAGTTAATTTTTATGATTTGTTTTGGAAAAAGTGATGCAATCAGCTCCACGCAGACGAATGGAGCATTTAATGGCAGAAATTCCATTTGTTATAATTGTATACAATTGTCAGAATTGAGCCACTTTGTGTGCTTCGCACTACCAAGGTGATTAGGTAAAGGGACCCCTGACCATTAGGTCCAGTCGTGACCAACTCTGGGGTTGCGGCGCTCATCCCGCGTTATTGGCCGAGGTAGCTGGCGTACAACTTCCAGGTCATGTGGCCAGCATGACAAAGCCGCTTCTGGCGAACCAGAGCAGCACACGGAAACGCCGTTTACCTTCCCGCTGTGGCGGTACCTATTTATCTACTTGCACTTTGACGTGCTTTCGAACTGCTAGGTTGGCAGGAGCAGGGACTGAGCAACAGGAGCTCACACCGTTGCGGGGATTTGAACTGCCGACCTTCTGATCAGCAAGCCCTAGCTAAACTAAATCACAGTTTACTCCCTTTAAGTTATCTCACTCTTCCCCCAAAGTACATAAGGAAGATAGGCGAGTTTGATGTATTCCCTACCAAATATAGTTAGATATGAACTGATAACATTTGAGATACTGATAACATTTAGCTGACAGGAGGAGGGAGGAGCAGATTGCCCAATGCTGTGAAGCCAAAACAACAGCCTCCAGCCACCATGGTCACTGCCACTTACCGTGAGGAAAAGGGGTGAGGCACTGGAGAATTTGGGGCTGTGTGGGTGAACCAGTGGGAGAGCCCTGCATAGCCCTAACCTCACCCCTCCCCACTGTTGCTCCACCCCACTGGCTGAGTTACTCCTGATATGACAGTTTTATTTTATCATTAATTTTGACAAGCCAGAAAAACCAGAAATAACACAGAAAAGGGGAATGGGAAAGATTAACTCTATAGCAACATATATACATCACACCAAACCATGGTTTAGCACAATGTGCGCAATCAAGTACAAAGCTCAGTAAACTTTGGGCTCAAACACTTTCACTTAGTTTTCCCATACAATTCAGGGAAATGAGGAAGCTTTCGTTTCTGTTTTTGGTTAACCACAGTTGATTGTCTGAAACAAACCAACTGCAACTGTGGAAACCTGTGATTAAACAAACACACAAGCAAAAGCTTCCAAAGTCTCCTCTCAGTTTTGCATGAAGTGGAGAATGTAAGCCCAAATTTTGCTGCAGTTCATTTTTTAGCAGGACACTACAATAATTTACCAACTACAATAATATAGTATCTTCAATCATAAGGTCATATTAAACATTTTATTGAGAAATAGGCATAACTATCACACTCTCCTTTATTCCAACCAATGATTTATAACTCTGGGGTCATTGTATTTTACATTTCTCTAGCACTTTCCCCTGTGGCAACTAGGCCAATGGAGACTATTTTCCCTATGGCTCCTACAATCACAGTTTGCATGCCTTAGGGAGGGAAGAGGTAAGCTTCCCTTTCTCACATACTGCACTCTTGATCAGGCTTATTGTAATTAGGTATGAAAGAACTGAAGACATTGCTGCAAGCAAAATTCAGTGAACTTCTAATTAAGTGAGGGAGACTTCATCAGTGGGCTGTGGGATTTCCTCCTGCCCTGCTCCTCCACTATCACAGGCAATCTGCCCAAATATTTATCCAAATAATGGGTTCTTGAATGGTCCAAAACTCCCCTTCAGAATTGATTTTAATTAGTATTAGGAACTACTCATTCCTCTTACAGGTAATGTGGTAATCCAATTGCATACTGGGGTTTATGGTTAATGATGTGGAATAAAACCGAATTAATATATAAAATTATATATTACAATTAATATATAATTTATATTGGTTTTTTAAGGCAATTTTTGGCACAGAGCTATATATTCAGCAGGACTGAACAAAACTTTCTATTCCTGAAGGTATACAAGTATTATAGAAACAATGTTTAAAATGGACTTTCACGGATAAAAGGCAATGGCATTATCTAAAAATTTAGTTCTTTTAAACGGTGCCAGTTTTGATCTGATAACAATAGGTTAGCCTTTTGTTGAGGAACATTAATTTGCAAATAGCTTCAGCAGCAATCCTACACAAAATCAGGCAGCTTAAATGGAGGACTTAAGCAGATTAACTATGTGCAGGATTGTAGCCTCCAACAAGCACAGTTTTAAGAAATTGTTTTAAAAAGAAAAATAGTTGATGGGAATTTTTATATGGTAAAAATATGTTTTTAAATAAAAAATAGTAATTAATAATTATATGCAGATATACAAAAAACAAAAAAATATGAAAAACAAAAGTATGATATTTTTCACAAAAAAAGGAAAGATTGGAAATTGTCTTTACAATGAATTTCTGTTTCTCTAGGTCTCAGGGGCAGCCCTTAACCTTGAGAAGGCACCTGGAGCATGTAGGTAGGTCAATTTTCATCACTTTGCCAGGAGGAATGGACACCCTGCCCTGCCAGAGCAGACTGGAAGAGGGCACAAACCCTTTGGTCCCTACTCAAAACCAAATAAAAAAACAGCCATACCAACAGGCACCAATTATATGATCATTTCAAAAACAACTGTTTCTGAAAGCAATAAGGTCAGTCACTGTTTCTGACCTTATCCAGGATTGCCCTTCAGAAAATTCAGAAGGAATTCATATCTACAAAAATTCAAGGCAAATTTTGAGGTTCTAAATCTAGCTGAATACTATTTACTGTATTAATGATTCCATTAGCTTGGACATTTTTGCTAAACTGTATAAAAGTCCATCTTTCACATGTTTCGGTCATTTACTTGATCATTTGAGGTTATATACATATTTGGAAGTAGAAAATAAAAATATACCACTATAACCAAGATGGGTGTAGAACGAACTACCTAGATAACAAAAAGAAAAAGATATAATTAAGTTACAAATATAGCATACAGGTACAGATAACAGATTAGCCTTTAATCACATACCATATGACATTAAATACAGACCTAAATTGTATACACTTTTATCTTCTGAACTGTTTCCAGGGAAATACTAAATACACTTATTTGTGCATCATATTCTACATCACATATATCAGCTGAATTCACCTATTTTACATTATGCATTACACATTTATGTTGTGAACAGCCCTGAGATCTACAGATATAGGGTGGTATACAAATTTAATAACTAAACAAACAAACAAACAAATATATTGTGCCTTGGGAGAACATTAATTCAATATTCAATATTCCTAAGATGAGAATTCAGATTCAACTTGAATGAACAGGTTTGCACTGGGGAGTTTTTAATGTAATAATTATCACTTTTCTAAAAGACAAGGGAACATAGCATTGTCAGGCTGAAACACAACAGTCTAAATAGCACCACTCACTATTGAATTTTTAACTTTTAAAGGTTTTTTTAAAAAAACTGATCTAGGAAGCTGAATTTTACAAGATGACGAAACAGTTTGGGCACACAAAATCTAAGTCACTTATTATTTCTCTAGAACAATGAGAACAACTTGCTACTTGATAAGATTAGTGTAGCTTGAGAACAGCGTGCCCTGTTCTTATATTTTATTGACGGAAAAACCCATTTATTTAAGTGTGTTTGAACCTCTCTCAATGCTGCAAGGTGAATATGTAGCATGTTTTAATGGTCAAGTAATCATTGTACCAGTTACTACTAAGATGTCATTATTATGGGATGGTGGAAAAGCTTATATATGATCATGTGCCTATGAGAAAGACTCCTGGGAGCTTGCTTGTGAGACTCTAGGGTGCCTACCTGTAAGATCTGTCTCATCTGGGAATGGAGACCAGCATTCCGGATCCTGCTCTGTGGAGGAAGAGCTCTGTGAGCTTGCTTATGAGACACTAGGTGCCTGCCTACCTACAGATTCTGCCCAACCTGGCCTTTAGAAAGGGGGTAGGCCTGAAAGCTTTTTCAAAAACCAACAGCCCAAGATCCACTTTGTGCATGTGAGGAGAACTTTTGTGAAACTGCTTGTGAGATTCTGTGGTGCTTACCTGTATAGTATATGCCACCTTGCTTGGGGAAACAACAAGGGGGGACATTCTGGCCAGTAGCATTGACAAAGCCAAACTTTTAACTTCTGCTTCTGACTTGCTGTAGATTTTAAAACCTCAAATCACATCCAGAAGAGCTAACAAGGAGTGGCTGACAAACTGCCCAGAGGCTGGGGTGGGAGACTATGGTGCACAGGTAAATGAAACCTGTTTACATGCCCTGCATCACTCCAAGCACGGAGTGAGTCCACCTCCTACTCTCTTGCTATTTAGCTGGTTAACCTCAACATCTTGGGCTGAGAACTTTGGGACATTCTGTTACTTTAGACCTCTGAACATGCTGTTACTTGGTGACCATTTTCTGAACCCTAGACCTTTTCCATTTCAGCCTCAGATGGAGACAGCAGCCAAGATGCATTTGAAGTGTATTGGTGAACATCTAGAGGTGCACTGGGAAGCTCAGAGACTATGCTTCCTTTTAGGGGCTCTTCTTTTTAATCATTTTTTTTAAAAAAAACAATTTCTTTAGTTTTTGAACAATCCGGATTTTCATAATGGCTGTTACTTTTTTGTTGGTTTCATAGTTTGTTGTTATCCCTCAAATTGACAAAACATTGTCAAAAAAAATTTTTTTTGAGAAGGTATCTCATCAGAACTTTAACTTTCATGTTGGACTTTCTCCATTAGCACTGCCACTCAAATTAGCCTATCGAGGTCAATATCATTAGTAGTGTAGATTCTTGATTACTTTTTTTGGAAATTAGAGGTTTTGGAACTAGATGTGAGCCATTTAAATAATTAACATGACAAGAAAATCTGTTGTCTGTCTGTCTCTTAGAAGAACTCAAGCCAAGCTTTACTTCAAAATGCTTGTGCCCAGACTGAGAATCCCTCTTTACAACTTTTGGGCACACATTGTATACTAACCCACCATCTGGATAATAAACTTTTCTCTGAGATCAACTGCATAAAACAATTATTAATGAAAATTAACCTTCTTTTGTAACTATGTATGCATATATTATCATTCTCTCTAACAGTTAATGTGGTAGCTCCATGCCAGCAACAGAGGAGTGAAATGTACCCCCACACAGAAAACACACATCCGTCTTCTCTACATTCAGAATACCCTACACATGGGATTCTCTCAAAAGGTTTGTACATGCACAGTTTAAGGGACATAGCTTAGTGGTGGAGCATCTGCTTTGCATGCAGAAGGCCCCAAGTTCGATTCCTGGCATTTCTAGGTAGAGGTGAGAGACCTCTATATGAAATACTGATAGCCTTGCAAGTCAGGGCAGGCAATACTTGGCTAGATGGCCCAATGGTGTCTGTGTATGGCAATTTCCAGAACCAGGATCTGACTTTGTATAAGACAGTTTCCTATGTATGTTCCTAATGCCCCCATACAGGAACACAATGCTGTATACAATTAAAAGTCCTGGCAATGGTAAAACGAGAGGAGGGCACTGGTCCCAACAGGTCAATTGCTGTCTGCCTTCAACAAGAATATAAAAGAAACTCTCCCTCCATAGGAGAATAGGTAAATCCTCCTCTGTCTTTGTACTGTTCCAGTCGGGGACTGCAGCGCATCCAGGTTTTTGCCAACAGTTTTGGCAAATGAAGCCTATTTACTTGGTCCCATAAACTCAGCATGAGCCACTGACCTGTTCTTATATCTAGCACTAACCAGCTTTTTATCTGGGTGGGAGTGGATGGGTGGAGCAATTGGGGTTATCTAGCCCCAAACAGCTCCACCAACATCACTCCTCCAGCATGCAGCTCCCTGTTGCACTGATCCAAAAATGCATGAAGGCAAGAGTACTACTGGTGGGATTCACAGCAACAATACCTCAAGGAAAGCCCCGGGATCTACTGAATCTCAAGTCAGCTCACTGCCATCACCTGATAGCATTGGGCTTGTGCAGTACGTAAAACTGACAGTGACAATAGCTCTCAAAGCCATTTCAGGGTTGAAGACGGATCTGCGTTTATTTTAAATAGCAATGTAAACCATGAATGCAATTACAGTAGATTATATATTTTTTATTTGTCTTTATTCCCATTATGGAAGAAGGTGAACATAAAATATAAGACAAATAGTTTGTAAGACAACTGCAATATTCCAAGATTGAAGCTATCTTGGAGTGGGGTCTACACATGGTTTAACCTAGCACTGATTTCTTAATACTTGTCAACAACTATAAGCCACATGAAAAATTGTACTTTAGGTAAAGAATTTCAGGCAGACCAAATGTAACTGACTCCCAATGTGCTGTAGACGTGCACAAGCAAGCTTCCAGGGTACCAAGCGTTTACTTCAGTCACCCTAAGGTGCCAACATCCTCATGGGCATTTCCCAACTGTCCAGCCCCCAATCCAGAATCTTGTCAGGATGCTTGAAAAGGGTGTGAAAAGGAGCAGACGCGTTGTTACAAAATTTGTCTCGCCTACTAAAGTTTCTTCCTGCTTAGGTAGCAATACTTGAATGCCACTGACACTCAAGTAATGGAGCTGCACAGTAAAGCAAGTGAACAAACTGTTTTACTTAGATTTGTTTATCAGGCTAGAGGAACGAAGTTCTCTCTTGCTATGCTAACCTGTAGGAGGCAAAGGTCTTTTCTGTAGTCTATAGCAGGCATAGGCAAACTCGGCCCTCCATATGTTTTGGGACTACGACACCAATCATCCCTGACCACTGGTCCTGTTAGCTAGGGATGATGGTAGTTGTAGTCCCAAAACATCTGGAGGGCCGAGTTTGCCTATGCCTGGTCTATAGCACCTCCCTGCTACTGGGCTCCAAGACAAACAAATCAAGGGTTTTAGTAAGACCTTAGGTGTACCCAATGCTTTTTTCTATAAAAAAATAAAACGTTTAGGGGTACTCTCATTTTCTTACTCAATAAGGCGAAACTTAAGATTCGCAAAATGTTTAGGGGTAAGCGTACCCCTGCGTCCTCCCAGAAAAAACAACACTGGGTGTATCCTCATTCAACCTGCATTTACCTCCCCTGGGGAAGCTTTAACCTACTTTGCAGAGTTCTTTTCCTCAAGCAGGGGAAAAAAGCCAACCATTTAGATCTATTTAACAAGTATTGGAAGTTGATTGGTATTTTCCTTCTCTTAACAGGTGAAACTATTGCATTATTAAAGAAGGTATGAGATATGAAGTTTAACCATGGAAAACAAGATAGTGGTGGTGAAGGTGTGTAGAGAGTGCCCCAATGGATTTCACAACATATTATGCTATTCTACTACCACTATGCTTGAGTTTATTCTTCCTTTTCACCACAAAAGCAGCAAAAAAAATCTACAGTTTTTAAAATCTCTGAATATTTACAAGTTTGTTGAGACTTAAAAACAGTGTAAAGAAGAGATTATATAACTGTCATTACAGAATAAAGCAGCTTGGTTTAATTAACTTCACAGGAAGATACTGTATAACAGCATTCTATGAAACTGCAAATGTGGCTGAAAATGGGAGCACTAAATGTTTTTGTTTAAAGGTAAATAAAATCACTGTACGTTGAGGAACGTATGCTTAAATTATGAGATTTAATTTCTGGAAGAGCGAGATATGATAATCTCTGTGCACCTCATGCATAGGTAGAAGCAGTACTGCATCTCTTCAGTAGTGAATAATGAGGAAGGCAGAAGAATACAAAAGCACACACACACACCATGCAATGATCACTTATCCTCATTTTGAGAGCCTTAAGCTATACGTTAAGAAAATAATGTGTCAATTAACAAAAATGTTTCAGTGCAGACAAACTTCTCATTTAATAGCATCCATAACCTAGGAACACTGGATTGCAATTTGCATCTCTATAATTAGTATTTCAGTATCCAGCAGCAAACAAACAAACCATGCTTGAAGTGAAAGTTAAGCAAATGAATGAAACAATTACCGTCTCCGATGGGCAATACTGTATTTAACTTGCAGTGACATGAAGATTAAGAAAATAATACTCTGTATGAGAGGCTTTCAATCTTTTAAAGTCCACGGCTCCCTTGACCAACTACATTCTTTGTGCAGCACCCCTGTGGGGCTCAGGAGCCCAGTTATGTCACCCCTTGCCTGCAGAGCTGGCAGCTTCTCACCCTTTTTCAAACACCCTCCATTGTGGAGTGTTCTCTCAGTCTCCTTCCTTCTCCTTGAACATCCTTTGGGCAGCCACAGCTGCCATCCTTGGTCTCTGAGCTGCACCCCCCTACCCCAAAGAGAGCTGCCTCTTCAACCTGCTCCACAGGGACCTGAGAAGCACCCCCTGGCCAACCCAGAGGCACCATTCGCTGGTGAGCTTGTAGTCAGGGCTGCTGCGACAAACAGCTGTGCAAGCCTTTGGGAGGCAGAGATGCAAGAGGGCAACAGAGGAGGAAGGGAAGGAAAGAGGGACAGAGGCCAGTATTGCTCACGGCACCCTTGATCATCATTCAAGGCACCAAAGGATGCCACGGCACACTGGTTGAAAACCACTGCTTTATATAATGATTTTAGTCAGTTGATAACGTTAAATTACTAATTTAATGAGACTGTCCAGAGACAGTTTACGTCATCATGCAAAATAAAAAAATTCCTTCAGTAGCACCTTAAAGACCAACTAAGTTTTTATTTTGGTATGAGCTTTCGTGTGCATGCACACTTCTTCAGATACCAAAGTTTAGGTTACTGTGCTGTCTAGTGAGATTACTTGCCCTAATCTGCATTTATTTGCTTTTTAGCATTTAACTAGTCTAACCTTACGACTTAGCTGCACACATACAATGCAAACCTATGCACAACTATTCAAAAGTAAGCTCTATTCCATTCAATGGAGGTAAGTGTGTATATTATTGCAGCTTTAAGAGAAATATGCCACCCAAGGGCTGCATACAAAACTAAAATAAAAAAATGCTCATCTTAACTTTTGGTAGCATCATTAAGCAAACTAAGAAGAAACAACATTTCTACTTAATTAATGCTTCAATGATAATGTAGTAATATTATTACTTACTACCTCCAGGATCTTCCATAAAGTATGCAGAAATGCTGGCTTCATCTGTTCCATATTGATTCTGTGCCACCAAGGTATAATCGCCGTTGTTCACATGAGTAGGGTTGTCTAGCTGAAGGCAGCCATGGTATTCCGTTTGATTTACAACATGTATTTTAGTCCAGATATAGACGGACTCATTCAACTTAACCCCATCATGCAACCATGTCAGGATAGGTTGCGGGTTCCCCCTCACGCTGAATGGAATACACCAGTGGTGGTCCGGATATGGAATTTCAAGATATGTGATATTTGGTGCAACTATATTAAGAACAATAAGAGTAATGTTAGTAGACTACATTTTCTCTTCCTTGAAAATTCATCAGTTTGTTTAAAATCATTAAAGCAAAGGAGCTGGCATCCATATAAATGTAATGAATAAATGAATTCCAAAAGCAAATTTGTTATGTTTTTCATATATATAAAAAAAATTCTTTATAGGAAGTTATAATAAAGGATCATTTAAGCCAGGCAAACTCGGCCCTCCAGGTGTTTTGGGACTACAATTCCCATCATCCCTGACCACTGGTCCTGTTAGCTAGGGGTAATGGGAGTTGTAGTCCCAAAACATATGGCGGGCCGAGTTTGCCTATGCCTGATTTAAGCTATGATTTATGATTTCCTTCTTCACTTTTTGGAGGGACAGTAGCTTGTTTATATTGTTCAATCACTAGTGTTTCCTACCCACTTCACAACTGAGTTTATTCTACCAAAACCTTTAATATATTTCACATTTACATACACCTCTATTTCTGACAGTGCAGTCATATCCATTTCTATCTGAAATAAGCCACTACTTCAATGGGTCTTACTTCCTCATAAGTAGGTATCAGATTGCTGCTTGAACCTACTCTGTTATACTGTAATGTTATTTCAGCAAATTTTGTAATGTTTACAGCAGAAGTTCACATAACTAGGCAAGGCAAAACTTAAAATGCAGCATAGTTCTCTTAAAACGTTGAGAATTAGAACAGAGAGGAAAATGAATGATTTAATATTGTCTGTGGTCACGCTCTTCTCTTGCCTTAAGGCCAAAAGAAGAGCAATTCTGTACCATTAATCAATTTTCTGCCATAAATGATGGAATTGGGCCAGACCAAAAAGAAACAGATTGTCAGTGTCTTCTGGTTTACTGAAGCTCCAACTCCAAACCTCTTGCTCAGATTGCACATACACAATACAGGGAATACCTTTAGCAACCTCAAAGGAAGATGTTTGTTGGCGTGTTGAGGGTGATAAGCATTTAATGACTCTTCTCTTCAGTGCTAATCCTTACTAATATATACTTTATAAACTTTTATCTTTCTGGAGAAGGCTGAGCAGAAATTCTAAAATTGTTCTCTACTGATGCCACTTGGCTACAATTATCTGCAGCTAAAATTTTGCGTAAGTTTATTTACATACAGAACACCACGAGGTCAACAGAAGCTTGGTCTTCGCCCACAATGTTTTCTGCTACACAAGAAATCTGAACGCCACTGTCATTGGATGATATATTCTTTATGGTTAGGGAAGCTGGGTTCTTATTTGTGTCATTCTAGAAGAAAAGCAATGGAGAAATAAAGGGGTTAGGAATAGTTTCCCTAAATGATCTGATACTAAGAAACTTATTTGAATTTAAACATATTTAAAAAACAGTTTTTTCAATATAAATAAAGCGCCTATTAGTTTGAAGGCTATATTTTGGTTCTAACTATGTAATTGCTGTCTCATGAATTACCCATGGGAAGGCATTCTAGAGGGTGGGTGCTATCACTGAGAATGTCTGCTTACAGCAAGTGACTCTTCAGAAGACTTTACAGCTTGGTCTATACTGAGGAGGTGGTCTCCTAGGTGCCCTGGTTCCAAGTTGTTTATACTGTGTTTCATCCCCAAATAAATATATTATATAGGGAATAGGGAATAGCCCTGGGTGTCAAAAAAAAAGCCCTAGTAACCTCCTATCAAATTATACCTTCCAATGCTTAATTGTTACAAGAGTACTTCCACTGCATTCACTATTGTTATGTAACTATAATTCTGGCCACAGAAACTAAACTGTGAACATACCCATATAAATATAAATGGATGCAAAGAAATGCCACAGATCTTGTATGAATTAGGCAGGATAATAAGTTACCGCATGACTTGTTCCAATCAATATGCACACATGGTATACCAACCCACATACAAACAGGAGTAGGAGATAGATTAAGGGCATACTCTCACACAGAAGACACACCTATGTGTTGTTGCTTTACAGAAGCCCATCTATCACGTGAAGAACTGAAGCAGTATTTCATATCCTATCATCGCCTCAATTTGCTCATGTTCAGGTGAACAAAAACTCTAATGCATTCTTAATGAAGGTACATTGTTATTAGCAATTGTCATGGTTAATAGTTTTACTAGTGCATGAAGAATTTGGCTAGAAATCAAATATTAAACTGGCTCACTGTATGCAGGTTCTGATAATTATCGGATAATTTTTCTAAGATGAGAAAATTAACCACATGTATTAAACACAAACCACAAATTCCATTCCATTTGCATTAATGGCCTCCTAATCTAGGACATTAAATGACAATAAGCACCAGAAGTTTTCTTTCACTAAACAGACATTATAAATATGTTTGTATTTTTATATAAAAAGTAGATAGTGATAGGATTGTGAAGAAAAGGTGTGCTATCTGAGTAGTTGCAATTCCTGCCAATAATCGGGGATATGATCCTGCCCAGCATGGGTAAAGACACAGTGGGAGCCTCTGAGGACCACCAGTGAAGAGGGAAGGAGAAACTACATTTTGCAGTGCCTGCCATTCATCTGCCCTTGGGCTTCATTCCTGGCTAGCATCATTATTGCGATGTCAGCCTAGAGGCAGCACCTAGTGGAAAGACCACAAAAGCTTATAAGAGGAAGGTGACAATAAGCCCAGCCAAATGTGAGCAGCTTCTTCTACTGATTCAGGCTGTAGGCTCTACAAGTATTACTATAGATGTGGGCAATTCACAGGACTGATGAGGAATGTCTGCGGGGTTCCTGACCGGCACTTAAAGAGTTCCAAGTTGCATAATTCCATGTAACCTGCATTACTGCATCTGGCACTTTTACTTCGGGCAGGATGTGGGACTTAAACCGTTCCTTAAAAACCAGTATACGGCTTTGGCAGATCCAGATACTTCAATATGAAATTCTTACCTCATGTTTTGAAACAATATTATTGAAAACCCAAGTTATACTTGGTGATGGACTTCCAGCAGCCTCACAGTACAATGTGACACTTCTTCCTTCCATTACAGTGAGGTTCTGTGTGTTCAGCCTAACTGAAGGCAAGCCTATGAAGCAAGAAAGAGAGACATCTCTATGCCATGTTTTCAGCATATATCACAGGTGAACCAAATGCATCTTGGTTCTCATAAACTATTAGAACATAACACTTGTGAACAGACTTTTCAAATATTATTTTGGCATATCAAAACACAGTTATATGAAGAACTGGGAACCAACTGAATTCCTAAGGCTCCTCAATAGAAGCCACTGAAAATACTTCATAATAAGGAAAATTCCATGAAGTGACTATAATATGTCCACGATGCCAACAACATAGAACATCCCCATCACAAGTAAATTTTTTATAACAATTAGTGTATAATGTTTTTTTAATCACTTCACCCTGCTGCCAGTTATTATATACCAACTAATTATCACTAGGACTGCAAGCATTAGTTCAGCAGAGCAATGAAAGGGTTAAATGCAGATTAAAATTTTCTCCATGATTAATCATTGGTACTCACACAATCAGTGCAGGCCACACAGATACTCTGAATCCCTCCTCCCTCTGGCAAAATCATCGAAAGTGAAACTTCTAATAAACTTTCCTTTTACAGTAGTTTGCAAGCTTCAGCTTTATATCCAGATTTTTTTCCATTTCAAAGTGAAACCACTAGGGTTTTCCTTCTGGCAAGAACCACAAACAACTGAACCAGGCCATGCTCATTTAAAATCAACTTCAGTGTGTTTTTTCTTTCAAATCTGGGTTTTCCGCAATTCTTAAGGGATTTGAACTTGTTCATCTTAAGTCATTTTGAAGTTGGTGTGCTTTGTATACAGGAATATCCTATATTCTGGGTTCCCAATTTGAGGAGAAATATTATATTTCTAAACATGAAATGCAGTACGTTCAGTAAAATTTCACTCAACAGAAACTTCCTTCCATATCTTGAAAAAGATGCTTATATTGAGGTTTTGCTTGGCATCACGAGGACTGGGCAAGCAGCCTCCCTTTGCTCACTGACTGCTCTCCCCATCTGCTTGAGACTGCTCACTAGATTAGCAGCTTCCTCCCAAAACTTCTATGGGTCTGGCCTTGCCAGGGCTGCTCATGTGTGCCATTTCACCCACAGGACGGAGACAGGTCATGCCCACTGATTTTAATACATTTAGTATTGTTATTACGATATCAGACCCTCCAAGGGTCCCTATTTTCTAGGCACAGTCCCAGATTTAAAGAAGCCATCCTGGTTTCTGATTTGATGCCAGTAAGTCCCGCTTTTTCTTGGGATATCCCTATTTTCATCAGAGAAATGTTGGAGGGTATGGAGTTTTGTGACCCACAAGCCAAAGAAATGTTGAGGGGTATGGAGTTCTGTGACCCACGAGCCAAGGAAATAAGTAACTATACAACCTTTAGAAGACATCCGAAGGTAGCCCTGTGTGGGCAAGTTTTTTAAAGTTTAAAGTTTTATTATGTTTTTATATATGTTGGAAGCCGCCCAGAATAGCTGGGGTCCTTTACCTTTTTTTATGTTGGTTAAGCAATTCTAGGCATGTTTATTATATCAAATAACTGAGAGGGCATGGCAGTACATCTCTGTACAGAGATTGTAGCCTCTGTATCGACATGAGTTTATTTTTGTAACCATGCCTCATTCTGTTTCTACTTTCCAGTTATGGTGTAGTAGTTTCATCATGTGCTGACAGGCATGCCAGTCTTGCAAGGTTGATTCTTTTGTATTGCAAGGTTTAATGGCTCCATTAGCCATTAAATATGTGACCTGTACTAACTATCAAGGCTCTTGCATTATGGAAATATAAAAAGCCCAGAATAACTTGCGTCCAGGATACCTTAACGACCACCTGAGGCTTTCTATCCCACCTTAACCTGAGTTAATCTGGAGGAGTGCTATTACTTGTCCCCTGTGTTTCAGATTCAATTATAAGTTGAGTACAAGTGACTCCCCATTTACGCGGGGGCTACATTCCCAGGTACCATGCATATACGTGAAATAGCGTATAGTAGGGAACATCATCTAAAAAGCCAAACTCTGACACAAAAAATACCCCATAAAAATCTGCCAAACTCCACCACAATTGCTCCCTCCTAACCTCATATTCCAACTCTCCACAGGCAAAGGCAATGCAAAGGCTCCTAGGATTGCTAGCTATTTCCCCTCTCTTTTCAGGCCCTTTTTGCCGTTTAAATAAATTGATTTGATTATTTCCTGGCAATGTGCATAAATGTGGTTGTGCGTGAGTCAAATGCACATAGGTGGGAAGACATATGAATCCAGCAGATATTTGACAGGCACCCTCAGCCCTAACTTTCAGATGTTTCTTGAAAACTTTTTCTAATGCTGACTGTCCTGTTCAGTTGTTTATATTTTTTCAAGGTTAACCAGACACTCTAATATTTATTTTGGATTGTTTTATGCATCTTATGGTTTATTGTATTATGTATATACTGTTGTATACCACCTGATATTTTATATGAGTGGGTGGTATGGAAATATTTCTATAAACAAATAAAAGCATTTCCAATGTTCAGGTGTGAGTGCTGTTGCTCTACCCAAGCAAAAGGGTTTGCCGAAGTGCAGCAAGGGGAGAAAAACCTAAGGTGGGGGACCTCAAAAACAGCCCAACAAGGACTGAGAATGATCAACAGCTATGGAATGCTGTTGTTGTTTAGTCGTTTAGTCGTGTCCGACTCTTTGTGACCCCATGGACCAGAGGAATGCTAACTGACTATTTATTGCAAGGATGAGGAGGATGGAAAACTGGGTGGGACAGGGAAGAGAATGAAGTACCCAAGAGAATGGCATGACTAGCTTACTGGGCAAATGAGCAAAAAGCACTCCACACTGTCATGTTTTGTTGCAGGCAGGCCCCCTAGTGCTATATGTATAAGAACAGGCATCCCCAAATTGCGGCCCTCCAGATGTTTTGGCCTACAACTCCCATGATCCCTAGCTAACAGGACCAGTGGTCAGGGAAGATGGGAATTGTAGTCCAAAACATCTGGAGGGCCGAAGTTTGGGGATGCCTGTATAAGAAGGACAAAAATACTGAAGGAAAGTATAATGTACTTAAAGTTCAATAAAACTGAAATAACACATAATAGAAAAGCAGGACAAATCATTTCCTTGCCTGGCAAGGTTTTACAATTAACACATTACTAAGGCAGCTTATTTTGCGTCCAAAGATCAGTTTGTGGGAATTGTAGACAATTCATTGTCCATTCCGTTTGCAAAACTGTACATTAAACACAACTGAAAGCTCCATTACTCTTCCTCTGGATGTAGCAATCTGTCAACAAAAACGTCCATCAGCTTTTATTAACTGTCAACGAAACCTATGGAACAGTTAGATATGAATTACACTAGCTAGGAAACAGGCAGAATCAAAAATATAATTGTTTCAATTCTGAACAGCTTGTGGCCTTACTGGCTTACAAGAGGAATTTTAGAAGCTAGGCTCCTTTTTGAAGGGACATTAATTTCAAGCACAATCTCCATAGCATCTGTCACGTGAAGTGAAAACTAATACAAACTCCAAATCACAGGAAAGTCTTCATATCAATATGTAAAATTCAAATGCAGCCTGTTAAATACTTAATATCAATTCAGAAAGGCCCTTTTGATATCAAAGGCACGTTGTCAGAAATCCTTGAAGGGCTCTCTCAGCTGCTGTGCCCACTCTCTGGAACTTGCCACAGGAGATCTGCTTGGCCCCCTCTCCGATGGCACTCTGCCAGCATGAGTTTTGCTTTGTTTTTGCAAGCTTTGAGCTAAGACGCTAGTTGAAATTTGCTTTTGCTGTAGCCCTTTGTTTTTACGATTGTATCTCCTGCTTGTTTGCTTCTGTTCTCATTTTATTTTTGTGTTTATGCTTTTTAGTATGCCTTTCTGCTTACGTTTGACATTTTGATGTTAGTTACTTGGAAAGGGTCACACATTTTGACTTAGAAAGGCAGGGTGTGAGTACTCCTTTTAAGTATGCAGTAAGTAATAAATCTCAATACATCTCTTGTACAAATTTTTAACTCTGATCCTCTTTTTAACTAGCAAAGGGGATACAACTCCCCACTTGCAGGCGTTCTATACTGCCCCTTGTGGGGCTAGAAGGCCTTCTAGATATCTGTTGGACTTTGCCACCTAGTGGTAAGCAAGAATAACTGTAACGCCTCTATGTCTCATCAGGATAGCTTGCACCTGCTTCCACCTCATCTAGGTAACATTTTTTTTTGGGGGGGTTTACAGTTTTGGGAGCTTCCTTTAATTTATTGACAATCTTATCATGGTGACAAAAGCTGCAGAGTATTCTCAGACAATAACAAAGGGGTGGGGAAAATCTATTGGGGGGGCGCATTCTGGCTGAAGAATGTGAGACAGAAGAGGCTATGATCACTCCAGTATAAAATAGAAAGTAAAATATATTTAAGGTTAGGTTGATAGCTTAGATTTTTCTTCTTCAACTTTATTTCACATACTTGTGAATCCTATTGGTATTAGCATTATATAAGCAGGGAAGTCTATGCTGGGAACCAGTTATGAATTCCGATAGCTGTTTTGTTCTGAAGCAATATAATTTTTAAAAACCCAAATTTTGTAGAATAATAATGCTCCAAATATTCCTGACAACTATGCTAATGAATCAAGCACTGGCAGAGGAAGAGGAGTGCGCGGGGAGCAGGGCAGTCTCGTGCAGGTCGCGCGCCCTGGCGCTGAGGGGCGGAGATCGCTCCAGCGCCCCCGCCCTCGCAGGGCGCAGTATGGCTTCCGCGCGGCTTTGCCGCCCAGCACCCAGCCTACCAGCCCGGCGCCCTGGCACCCCGCGCCACCAGGACTCTACCTAGAGCCGGCCCTGGCGGGGAGCGCACCGCCCCCGGCAGCACAATCCCGGTGGGGTGCCATCGCGGCTGCCCCCCTTGCACTGGGTCGCCATGCCCCCGCAGGCGGCGCGTCACACCCCCAGGACACGAATCAGCCCTGCCCCCGCCTGCTCTCCGCCCCCTGGTGCCGGAGCATGAAGCTCCGCCACTGGAATCAAGTCTTGTGATTGAAAAATCATTGTTAGAATCCAGAATTTATCAGGAAATGACATTTGGGTAGACAACACAACAACATTCTAGAAGAGATTTTTTTGAGCCAACTAAGGGACCTGGATATACAAGTTCAATAAAAACAAACATACATATAATCCTACTGGAGGCCACTTCATTATTGCAGCATTATTGCCAAATCTAAGGAACCTTACTTATGGGTGTTCTATTTCTGACCCAGATGTCCTCAGAATACATCTCAACTAAGACACCTATGCAAATAAAACTTGGAATTTATTAATTCCACAGTCACAAAAAAACCCAAGATATTTTGATGGATGCAGAAGACAAAGAAGAACTAAAATTTAATTAAATGACATTATGGGACCAATCTCTTCTGCACCCATTATAAATGTTTACTAGTTCTTATAAAGAATAGGCCTTTTACTGTGACACATCCTCCCTCCCCTCACCAGCAGGAAAACGCCATCTGACCTTCATTAAAGTCTTTGAAATCCTTATCTAAAATCTACTTAAGCATCTTCTTGGAAGTGTTCTAACACAGAGACTAAATAATTTAGAATGGGGAACAGCAAACATCTATTATACTGAAGTTTCAAATATATTTTTATTGCTTCATAAATCTGTGTTCATATTCAGCTACTCATTCACTGTGAAAACATTTCAGGAGCAGACTGATACTTCTCAAATCATCCTGAACTCTCAGGCATACCACAATTGCATACCTACTCATGGCCGCATGTATTCTGTCTCCAGTTTAGAAGTTGTATTTTTTCTGTATTTCAAGGAAGAGAGGGTTGGCAGTGGCTACTAGCCATGATGGGTGGCTATGCTCTATTACTAGCTCTACAGCTTGAGGCAACAATGCTTCCAAATACCAGTTGCTAGAAACCATGGGAAACTCTAGTGCTCATGTTGTGCCTGCTGGTTTCCCATAGGCGTCTGGTTGGCCACTGTGACAACAGGATGCTGGACTAGATGGGCCACTGGCTACTCTTATGCTCTTATGTATTCAAAGAAAATAATTAACAGGTGCGAGAAGAAGAATTTAGAAGGTTCTCCAACACTGCTATATATAGAACTTGACCAACCACTTTTAATTTTCTTTTTAGAGTGCACACATTGATTAAGAGAAATGTTTTGTGTTGGTGTGCATGAGGCAGACACTACTATGTCAGAATTACAGTTTAAGCCCTAATACTTCTGCTAAGACCTGGTCTTTCACCCACCCACCCTTCAAGACACAAATTTCATGTATAACAGTCACTCAACTGTGTCAAGATAAACAACTGATTGGGAGAGAAGCAAATTCAGTTGTTGTTGTTTAGTCGTTTAGTCGTGTCCGACTCTTCGTGACCCCATGGACCATAGCACGCCAAGCACTCCTGTCTTGCACTGCCTCCCGCAGTTTGGTCAAACTCATGTTTGTAGCTTCGAGAACACTGTCCAACTATCTTGTCCTCTGTCGTCCCCTTCTCCTAGTGCCCTCAATCTTTCCCAACATCAGGGTCTTTTCCAAGGATTCTTCTCTTCTCATGAGGTGGCCAAAGTATTGGAGCCTCAGCTTCACGATCTGTCCTTCCAGGGAGCACTCAGGGCTGATTTCCTTAAGAATGGATAGGTTTGATCTTCTTGCAGTCCATGGGACTCTCAAGAGTCTCCTCCAGCACCATAATTCAAAAGCATCAATTCTTCGGCGATCAGCCTTCTTTATGGTCCAGCTCTCACTTCCATAGCAAATTCAGATTCAGAGGTAAATGTTGCCAAGACTGACAACATTCCAAATAACCCTAATAATCTTATTGGGTTATTATGATATTTTGGGGTTTGTTGCATTAGTGAGATTAGCCAACCACTTTGTTACACACTTTTCTCAGATATGTGGAATATTATTAACAAACCTAAATCTACCTCCAGTGTAACAATGTCTGAAAAAGGTTGCTGACCCCTGAACTAGATCCAAGTTCACACTTTGGAACCTTAAAGCAGGGAGCAGCTATGTCCTTTGCAGGTAACACAGGACTGACTTTACACTCACACTGATACTGTTCAGTAGCAACAGGCAGCATTCCTCAGTATCAGGAAAAATATACAAGGTGGCCTCATCTTGCTCAATCTCATTTCAAAGAAATCACTTAGGACTTTCAGGACTTATTCAATAACCAACAGAATGAAGCCTGCATTTGTTTTATGAACACCTTGTTCAGTGTCAAATATGACGTGCTAACAGACACCTACAACTGCAAAACTCTCTACCAGATCACACATGGCCTGAACACATGCATATGCTATTCTTTGATATATATTTTTCAAAATTAAAAATCATGGGGTGGGCTATTTTAAGAAATTCTTGCGCACACAAACATTGTTAAAGCTGCCGACGCCGTAACAGCCGCCACTGTCTGGGCATAAATCAGGGGACATTAATTAGAATCCGGGGACATTCTGGGGGCAGATTTTGTCTGGGGACAGATTGGTGAATCTGGGGACTGTTCCCGGGAATCAGGGATATCTGGTAACCCTACCCCTATAGGGATCTGTGAGGCATATACAGTATTACCTACTTTTGCATCAGCACATTACCTGGAAAACTAAATGGATTTTTATAGCATAAGTAACACTTGGGTAGTAAAAGAAGCCACTTGAAGCCTTGCCAAGTATCATGACTTCACCACAATGATTGGAATCCTTTTGCTATTATTTTAAACAAGAACATTCCTTACAATTGATTAGGTGAATGGAATTAACTTCACATTTGGTAACAGTTAAAGAAGCAATCACACCCTAACACTCCATGAACGAAACCATGGAGACTACCAGACAACGTCTTCCAATGCAAGGAAAGGCATCTATGAAGTACAGCCCCTAGATTCCTCGAGAATTCTGAATCCCTTCTTCCATTTTCAAAGCAAGTGAAGCATCAAGCATGGTGCAGGTCTTTCTTGTGCTCATATAATTTTAGCTAACTGCAAATACTCGCCACATATTGTCCAACTCTTATCAGCACTAGAAAACTTTACAAAATCATAACCAGAAGCCAAATTCTGAATTAGGTAGCATTTCTGGGCAACTCAAACAAATGCAACAGGATTCTGCTTCTGAAGCAAGCAGATTAGCCAAACCAAGGAGTCTTAAAAAGAACAAGCAAGTTTTGGCAAACAAAGGTAACACACCGAAAGCCAAGCCAGACATAGATGTGATTATTAAACATGCACTTGTCTTGTTGGTTATAATGATATGGTCACTAGGGGAAATAGTGTTTCAGGCTAAATAGAACCTAATATTGCCATATTTTACCGCTTAAAGCCATTTTTCCCAACTGGGGAAGGGAAGGGGGAAATGGAGCACAGCAAGATTGGGTCAGCAGGCAGGAAGGGGGGGGGGGTTTCTCCCTTTCCCCACATATTCCATGTGGTATAAAATTTTGGACACCACCCCCCAACTTTATAGCCAAATGGGCAAGCATGTGTTTAATAAATGCATGTAGGCCTGGTTTGGTCCCAAGATGCAGATACCGGGTTGTCTCTAACTAACTTGTACTCACAGAAAACCCACTGGGATTAATGGGAAAAATTCAATACAACACTACAACAGTTGTTCTATCACTGCAAGCTTTTCAGCTCACCAGATGGAACAACCCCCTTCCCTTCCCTTCCCTGCTCTGACTTGTTTGGGAGTTCTCCTGCTTCCCCTAGCCAATTTCCAGGGGCACAGGGGAGAGGAGAATAGGGGAAAGTACCACTGTGCTAGCATGAGTCATAGATTCATAGAAATGGGGAGTTGGAAGGGAACTGCAATGTGGAATCTCAACTAAACCATCCATGAGAGATGGGCATCCCACGTCTGCTTAAAATCTCCAATGAAAGAGAGTCCACCACCCCCCAGGGAGTTTCACTGTTGAACAGCTCATACCATCAGAAAGTTCTTCCTGAAAGTTTAGTCAGAATCTCATTTCTTATAGTTTGAAGCCATTGGTTTGGGTCCTTCCAACAGTGGGAGTGATTAGCCAAATCCCACCCAATGGAGTGGTTAGCCAAATCCCACCCAAATTAGTCACACCCATAAATTTTAATGAGTTCATTCTGAGTAGAACTAACATTGGCTACAACCTACCGAATGTAACTGCTACACAAATACTTCACGGCAAAAATTATTCAGGAGCTTGAACATTTACTGCGACACAGATTTTTCCTTATTTTATTGACATAACCATAAACTACACAAAAACACCCTGATTTGCTAACTATATGCACTTAACAATACCCTCTAAGTGACATTATTTTATACAGTGGTACCTCTACTTACGAATTTAATGCGTTCCGAACGCACATTTGTAAGTAGAAAAAAATTGTAAGTCGAATCCCATAGGAATGCATTGGGAGAAAAAAATCGTAAGTAGAAGCAACCCTATCTAAAAATTCGTAAGTAGAAAAAAAATCCGATCTAAACCGCATCCAAGATGGCGGACAGAGCTCTATTCGTAAGTAAAAACATTCGTAAGTAGAGTGATTCGTAAGTAGAGGTACCACTGTATACCACCTCCAATTGAAGTCAACAAATAGCAAGCTAGCAGCAAACATAAACGAACAGTATTTTTAATGCAACTTGGCAGCTGGAAAGAAGGAGAGTCCCCTACAGTTCATCAGTGAGCAGTCTAAGAACTAGCTGAAATATACTTAAGAAAAGAGAGAGAAGTAAGCCAAATCTGACCCACCCTTCATAGTTCTCTTTGTTAATATTTTACCAGGTTTAGAAATAAACTTCCATTGCACACTTAACGTTTATTTTCAGCTAAGCATTAAAAGCAAGTCTTTGACCATTTCAACCATAAAAAGAGAGTACAGGCAATACCACCAACGATTTCTATTTCTTGCTTCACTGGTCTGCTAATATGAATAACCTTACCAAGAAACCACAACAGTCTCACTTCATTTCCCAGCAAGTAATTTATTAGCAGCTGACTGCTGTAAGGCCTTGCATTACTAACACTTATACTGCCTTCTGTACAATACTAAATTTGCAATGTATTGAGGAAATTATAACCATACAAAATGTAGAACATCTGTCAAAATAAATGAACAAACTACTCTGACTTCCTACATCCTTGATTCTTTTTTTAAAAAGTTTGTCTTCTTGCAAGTTCACAGGAATTCAGAATGAAGCAATGACAATTAATCTAATTATTGCATCAAATAAATATATACAACAACGTTGCTTTAAAAAAGCTAAGTCAAAGAAGAAGTGGGTGTTCATCTCTTGGGATGAATTATCTGAGCAGAAAAACAAGTCAAAAGCAGTCTGTTTCCACAGAACAGGAAGGAAAACGAGTGTCCATGCATTTGTTACTAAACTTGAAAACAGCATATTACATGCTTCCTGTTTCTCGGTTAAACCAATTATTTCTTTATTCCTACTTTTAATGTAAAGTGTGTCTTTTTAAGCAGAAAAATTAGAAGCACAAACCTTTAAAATGTTGCTTGCCTCAGAGCTGGAGGATTCTGGAAAGGTTCCTTAGGTCCCTAGCTTGTCAGCTGAAAGCGCATGGATAAGTTCTGGCAGGACTGCTTGGCGAGCTTTAGACAATGAAGCCTGTGCACTCAATCCTATGCTATTCTCTTAGGCAAAATGGCCTCCCCAGAGCAGCTAGGCAATGGCACCCTGAATGCAAGGGCACCGGGAGGGACAGCGTAACAAAAATAAAGGTGGAGGAAGGGGAATCTCTGCCATGTACTCCTTAGAGGGAAGTATCTCAGAGTAAAAAACTAGCATGTGGAGGAAACAGAAGTTAACATACTTTTCTAGAAGCTCAGCAGACCTAAAGCCTACTGTATATAATATCAGTGCCCTGAGAGGAACAAACATTTCTGCAACTGGTGTAAGCTACTGAGAGGCATGAACAATGTAGACTAGATGATATTTAGGACCTTCCCATTTCTAAAATATAAGCTTCAGAAAAGGCAAGACGCCTAATGGTTCATATAAATGCATAGGCTTGGATGCTAAGTGTTCATCAATGAATGTAAGGGGTTTTGATGCAACAGAGGTTCCTGCAGGGGGAAGGCATTTTTTCCCCCACTTCTCTCTCCCCACTGCTGTATAAATGAAATCCTCCCATACACAAAAATATATTGTTAGCAAGTGCAACTTGCTGACTAAATATTGAAAAGTGGACTGGCACATTTTGAAATTTTAAGAAGATGTAGAATGGGAACAATTCTGTGCTTCATTCAACCTGGAATTATCTGTTTCAGTTTAACAAACAGTCACAGTGTAACAGAATATCAACAGTTGATGGACTAACTTTGACAGTTTTATCCACTCTTCACAGGGCAAAATAGGTCTTTCACTTGAAAAACCATTCTAACAAGTGAATACAAAAGGTGACAAAAGTCACATTTCCAGTAGAAATCCAGCACACAATTAAGACTGATTAAGCAACTGATACACAACTTAACTTTAAACATTCTCCTGAAATATGATTTTTTTATCTTTCACAAACCAGACTAGCACCTGAAATATAAACAAGAATCTAATCCATGAAGAAATGATCTAATAAAATGGGGTTCGGACAGGGAAGGTGCTTAATGGGTTGTGCTCCAAACCTTTTAGCAACATCAAACACACATGCCAATCATTCTACATTAAAAGTGCATTACCACAGTTTGCGACTGGCTTCTCCCTCAGAGATATGTTCTGGTTGAAGTCATTCATGCAGTAGAAGTCCTGAGTTTTTGGAAACTTGGTCTCTTGAAATATCTTGATCCACATAATGTCACAGCTACACTTGAATGGATTGCCATCCAAAATCCTACAAAGATTATAAAAAAAAGGACAGGAAATATGGTTTTCTTTTCCAAAACTAATTAATAATATACAGAACAGTAAGTACAAATGCATTTTAAAAAAAGTTGCTCCAAATTAAAGTTTAATATGAGACCAGGCAGGACTGTCACCTAATTAAGAAGTAGTTAAGGCTGGACTAATGTTACCTGTCCTTGATCTGCTCCATGATGGAGAGCAATAACATAGCTCTTTCCCACTCCCACCTGGCATGATTGCTCCATCTTTAACATACCTAAATGCAAGGGTGTGAAACAGGACCTACTGTATGTGCATTGTGCATAAGCCCATAAATTTCAATCTATTAATCAACACAATCTGTATATAAATAAGACAATATTCATGAAAGTCTTGTAGCAGGCATTCACAGATGTATGTGAGAGAGGAAAGGAATACTTCTTCTAACATGGCACCTGATACTGTCGATACCATACATATTTATTTATACATACATATATCTTTAAAAAAAAACATGGCAATTTTCTAAAACTCCCAATTAATTAGGGACACATTTTTTAATCAGATGTTTTCTATTAATCCAACTGATGAATAGACTAAATGTTTCAGCCCAAGGACCAGGTCTTGAACTGGAGGAAAGAGATGTGATTCCACTGACTTCATTAGTGTTCTACCATTAGTTTGAGCTGTGCTAAGCACAGAATCAACCTACTGAGCAATTCCATACATTTCAACAAAAATATTATGGCCCAGGAATATAACCGTATCTGATTTCCAGTTTTATTTCTGAAGAAAGTAAATTTTAAAATGTTTTTAATATTCTGGGGTAAAGTTAGCTCCCCTTATGGTGAAACACCAAGGAAATGTATTCAAAGTAAGTGATGCAATTATTCTAAAAATAAATAATTTGTAGATCTCTAAGCAATGACGCAAGAAGTGTTTAACTAATATCAAAGAGTAATAACAAACAAAAGCGGAACTGCATACTATAAGCATGTAATCACATATTAAGGAATTCAAATGAAAGCTTTGCAAAACTATTATAATTAAAACACACATGAAAGCCACAAATGAGCGCTAAGTGCAAAGATGCTGGAGACAAACATAACACAGAACATCCAGATGTCTGGCTCAGGAACGGAACATTATCTCAACTTTGCTCATAAAAGCATACCTATGTTTCATGAGGATAATTTTTTATGTGCCGCTTGATCCGCCAAAGACATTTCATTAAAAGAAGAAACAAACCAGCACTAATTATAATAATCTACAGGAGTTATATTTGATTTGACCACGATCTTCAAAATCCTTTTTGCCAATGCAATCTCAGCAGAATGTTCATAACAGTTCAGATGTTTCCAAAGCTCTTGATTTGGACTGGACCCAAGCCAAAGTAGATAATTCCGATCAAAACAGACTGTTCTACAGATTTGACAAATTCTCGCTAACAGACTGAAAAAGTTAAGACCCCACTCCTACAAACCTTGTGGTTTGGGTCAGCACTGGATTTCTTCCAGTGGTGCGTGGGAGACAGTAGAGGGAGAGGATGGGATTTGCAATAAAAAGATACAACTGTACCAAACAGACTCACGTCCCCCCACCTTAATTCCCTTTTTACATGGGGCAGTGGAAAAGGCTGGGAGTTGGTCTGGTCTTCCCAGTGTCCCCTCTCTCTAATATGGAATGCTGAATTTCTGGCATCTGAGAGCTAAACTGAGTAAAATTTACATACATGGTTTGTTTTTATTTTTGTTATGTGAATGGCAGTCAGAAGCAAAGCCCAAAGAGCCTCGGGACTGGAAAGGGGGAGGGGGAGGAAGTTTCAATCTCTTTCCCTCTGTCTCTCTGCCTGACATGGTCCTAACAAAAATGTCTCTCTGGGGCTTTAGATTTCATGGAAATTTTCCATTGGCATGAAGTGAGGCTTCCCTTGAAATGTAAACAGTGGCTTCGGAACATAAATGTATCAATTTGTCACCACTAGACAAGAAGTTGCAGCCAATTCTGATTCCTTGGCAAGTGTGTCTCTATGGGCTTGCTAAACTGTTGGTGGCAAATCTGGGTTTACAGCTACAGAGAGTACATGTTAATTACCCATGCATATGGATGGTAGCCTTTAGCTAGCAAATACAAAAGGAAAAAGTATCCATGGGTCAGCCTTTCAACAGCATAACTGCAATCGTTATCTGCACTAAGGCAACTCAGTAGGTGCCAAATTCCCATAAGCTCAAGATAGCATTCACACTTTCCTGTGAATTCATGACACTGCCATGCTGCCAAACTAAGGCTTTGCCCAGGTCTAATCCAGGAATATTGGAGGAGACACCGAAAGCAGGACTTGGCAACTACTTAATAATAATCATCACACTTCCATAATACAGTACAGTACTTAACTTATACCCAGCAGGAAATCAGGTGGACACAGAGATGAAAGCATATGCATGGTAGATAGGGATATGTTGCCCCTCCCTATTCCAAGTATATTTATTTTATGCTGATTCGTGGCTTCATGTTTATTTTAAATTTTATCTGAATTTCTTATAACTTTAAAGTCTTTAATTCCCCACTGTGCATACTGGCCTAGCCTTTTAAACACGATTCCGCTAGTTCCATTTAGGTTAACACATGGAATTGCATGCAAGCACACAAACAGGCCAGCAGAAGGGTGATGGAAGACTCCATCCTTCCTCTGGGCCCAACAAAGAAACCAAGGATGCTGCAACAGGAGAGAAGCTACATTGTCCATGCAAAGAAATGTAAATGCTACTGCAGGAGGGACAGAGCTCTCTCACCCTCCTCTGCCAGCCACAACAGGCTAGAAAAATAAAAAAAATTGCAGGCTAGTAACCTTTGTTTACAAGGCTGTGCTTGTCAGATTATAAACTAGCTCCCCAGGGAGATTTAGTGGGCCATTCAGAAACATTTTCTCTGTCTTCAATATAGCAACACATTTTAGCAGCACAACCCAGACTTACCCAACTCCTAAATCTTAATGATCAGCTCCCTACCCTTTGCTCAGTAAACATCAAATGTGGTACATTGTTCCTTATTTCCTTCTCTTTTCACAGTAAAATTTCTTTCAGATTATTGCTACCCATTTATTGTTACATTTTATAATATATTCTCTACCCTTGTTATACCAATAATTTCCCATCTCCCCTCAAATCTCTACTTTATTAGATTGACTTATTGTTATAGCATCCAAATACCTTATGATCAACCAATTCAATCTCTTAAAATGTACTTAAAGCTATGGCCTTTTAAAACCTCTCTCAACTCATGTCTACCATGGCATCTAAAACAAAGTGTTTGATTGCAGAGAAGTCAAAGGACAGTCAGAACAGGAGATCTGATTATTTTCCACTGTAAGAGTAATTTCATATCTCACTTTCATAGCACAGAAGAATCAAGTTTTGTAACTGGATGCCCCACCTGGCACCTACAGATATATGAGGCAGATTCCACTATCAAGCCAACTTTTATAGTCTCAATTATATGCTCAATTTAGCCATGAGCAAAGTGGGTGTTTCTCATATCTTCTTTTAATCACAAATTGAAAACTGAACTCATTTAAATCCTAGCCAGTGCTAGCACAAGTTCTTTAAACTTTTGAGAGTCTATGTGCACCCAGATGAAAGATCAAAAGGAGCATTATAAAATGCCATCATTAGGCTGTTTATGTCAGCAATGTACATTAATATGAGCTGACAAAAAAGTATCACCTTCAACTTAATAGTACAATCTTAACATAGAGGTTGGATTAGCGAAAATACTCAAAGGAACAAAGGAGTTCCTCACACATTCAAAAGGCTTCTTCATATCTCATCTTACCAAGATATAATCGACCAAACATGGCCACTCTATTTCCTCAAACAATAATCTTTCTCATCCAGCTGCTTGATGACTACTGCATTACAAAAATATGCAAACTAATGCTGCCTCTTGAACTGTAATCACATTGCTTTCCAAGGCCACAGTATCTTTTCCCTTGTCTATCAAATTTCCATACCTGCACATAACATGGGACCTAACTAAGATTAGGATCTCCTTTGGAAATTCTAAAACCAGTAAATGATATGACTTCCCTAAAAAGGAACATGTAACAAATATTTTAAAATATATATTTACTGGTATGACAGCTAATGAGTTGAATCCATCTAAATTCTACTCATAGCAGACCCTCTGAAATGAATGAACCTAAGTTACACATGTCCATTTAATTTCAATGGGTTTCCTCTGAGTAGAATTAACACTGGTTTCAACACAATGAGTCCAGGTAAGATAATGTGCCTTCAGACAAGTTTAAGAAGCAGCAGGAAATAAAATAAAACACAAATCCAGTTTTTAAATCCTCCAGATAGTCATTGTTTACTTCTTCTCTATCAATTGAATAAAACAACAAAATTTTCTTTTACTGTACCATTTCACCAGAAAGGCAAGTGCAATAAAGATGTGAAGGAAGTCTCAAAAGAGCAGGACAAAGACAAAATAACAAAAGGTCCAATTCACAGAGAAACGTTTTAGAGCAACAGGATGTGAATTACCATAGCCATGGTATGTTACGGTACCTACTGACTGCTTCTTCATAAGCACAGCTCAAACATCACTTGATCCACTTTTACAAGTTTTGTGATACTGCCCCAGTAACTCAAAAACTTTAATTAGGTGAAGCAATTAAATCTGCTGCTTCACCAAGGGTTCAGTAATTCTCATCAGGTCAAAGGGTCATGTGATGCTAGGCTTGCTCAAGGGCTTCCCATAGTGCACAGTTTACTCCCACTGCAATTCTGTAGTGTTTCAAAAGTAAATTGATCTGCAGTGTGGATTCTGTGGTTTGAGAGGGAAGACAGAAGAGGCCCTGTTAAAGAGTTCTAGCCTAGGAGTTCTTTTCACAATACAGTGGTTGCATGGAAGCCTCTTTAAATTGTCTCCATGGGATGGAGTGAGTTGTTTGTCTGTATTGTGCTCATCATATGTATCTATCCCATATTGTTTACCACCACAGTCCCCAAACATTCCCAGTAACGGCTTGTGGAGTATGGAGACAAAACATGTGGTAGTGACCAACCCATCTGATTCACCAGAGCACACAAATGTCTTTAGGCCTGTGCAAAGTAAAATTTACCTTTTCTTAAACCCATAAATATTTCCTTGATATATTCCATGTCGATTAAAAACTGGAAAATGGCTTGTTTATTTATTTATTTATTATTACATTTATATCCCACCTTCCCTTCAAGGAGTTCAAGGCGGCACACAAGCTTTCAACACTCTCTGTTTTATCCTCACAAGAACCTAGTGAAGTAGGCTTGGGCTGGATGGTGATGATAATGGCAACTACTACAACAACCAACCATCAACATTTAAGAAACAAAACAAAACAATTACTTACAGATCAGTCAAATTCAGGTGGCGGAAAGACTTTCTGGACAAACTTGAAAACTTGTTTCCAGATAAGTTACTGCAAAGAAACAGAATGTCATTATTAAAAGTAAAAAGGAACACACAATCTGAAACAAAAATCTTGCAATATACCAGTATATTCCGGCGTATAAGACAACTGGGCATATAAGACGACCCCCAACTTTTACAGTTAAAATATAGAGTTTGGGATATACTCGCCGTATAAGAAATACAACCCAGCGTATAAGACGACCCCCAACTTTGGAGAAGATTTTCCTGGGTTAAAAAGTACTGTAAGTCCTGGTAAAGCTACCAACTTTCAGTTTTTTTATTGGGTGATGGCCTATAAAACAGATACGGACTATACTCTAACTTGAAGATGAGACACAACACAAAGGCAAACACTCATCACGATGTGCACCTTTAAACAGGTCTATTCATGTAGAGGAAAAATGTGGATTAAGTTTTACTCCAAAGACATTCTCAGATGTTGACTACATGCTCAACTTATTCATAAGCAATATACATGTTTACCATGTATTCTTTGATCCTTCATTGAAAACTGTACTTACCTAAACCCTGACCACATGCCAAATAAGAAGTTTCATAAGCTTTTTATATATCCTTTTGAAACTGCATGAAAGATCACAGGAAAAATGGCAAAATACAGCCATTAGGCCTTTCACGTCAATTAAGCATTCAGGGCGTCATACTTTAATGAGCTTTAATGTCTTCTACTAGATTGAAGATCAGAGGCAATTTTGCTCTAGATTATGTTCACATGGTCATCTGTGCTGTGTGGGGGTGGGCACACCTTCACTGAAGAAGAGACAAAGGAGGAAAAATGAAATAAAATAAAGTAAAATGTGCCCAGTGAGCAAGGGGAAAGCTTTGTAGATGCTGTAGTGGTCCCTGTCATCCACTTTCCCATTCAGACTACAATTCTCTGCAGACCTGGGCCCTTCTTTTAGACCTGGGAACAAGTGTAGAAGCTGCCATGAATGCTTCCCCACAACCTTCATCCCAGTTGAGTGCACATCTGGCTGAAGTAAGGGATATGAAGATACATTGCACAGCACCTGAAACTGAAGCACTCCAAAGAGAGGAAGGAAGGAAGGCACAGTCATCAAAAATTAAAACAAAAAAATAGTCGTAGTAGCACAGTCAACTCCTGATCATTAAAGTGCTATTAATATGCTGCTTAGGACACAAGATGGGGGAATTAAATTCACCTAGGGCAGTGAAGAAAAAAATATTGGAATAGTCCTAGGGAGATATTTGTCTGGTTTACAATGCTGAACTATATTTTTGTATTATCTTCGTCTTCTTCTTCAGCAATCGCTCGTAGCCGAGTAAGATTGTCTTCCATAAACACGGTTTTAACAATGAGTCTGTAAGTGACTGTGGAGGCCAAATCTGGAACCACACGTGGGCACATTGGTTCCCGGGTAGGAGTTGATCACGGTGTGGATTTGCCAAGCGTGCCTTCCTCTTAGCACGTTTCTCCCTTGCGTTCTGAGTTTGAGTGTCTTCAAAGTCCATGACACCTTTGGTAAAGGCTGTTCTCCAACTGGAGTGCTCACAGGCCAGTGTTTCCCAGTTGCCAGTGTTTATAATACATTTTAAAAGATTTGCCTTGAAACAGTATTTAAACCTCTTTTGTTGATCACCACCATTACGCTTTCCATTTTAAAGTTCGGAATAGAATAGTAGCTTTGGAAGACGATAATCAGGCATCCACACAACATGACCAGTCCAACAAAGTTGATGTTGAAGAATCATTGCTTCAACACTGGTGATCTTTGTTTCATCCAGTACACTGATATTAGTTCACCTGTCTTCCCAAGTGATGTGTAAGATTTTTCAGAGACACTGTTGATGGAATCTTTGGAGAAGTTGGAGATGGCGTTTGTAAGTGGTCCATGTTTCACAAGCATACAGTAAGGTTGGTCGTACAATAGCTATGAGCCTTAGGACCATGTACTCTCGCTTCCTCTCTCTGCCTGAGTGAAGATCAGATGCTTTTGATTCTACTTACAATGAACTGCCTGGCCCAATGAGCTTCATGACTGAGTGTGGATTCGAACTCTGATCTCTCAGGTTCTGGTCCGACACTCTAACCACTACATCACACACTAGTTTACAACTCTCATCATTCTTGACCACAGGCCACACTCACTGGGGCTGAATGGAGTTGGGGGTCTATCAACGACTACATAGTCAAGCCCTGATTCTTTCGGCAAGGAAGTCAAGCAAGACTTCATTTTACACTGTTCCTACTTGTGCTACTTTCCACCATTTTATGTAACTGAGAAATGTGCCAGGCTATAGCATGTCAGTTATTACACGTTTGGAGTAACAACACAGAAAATCTTGATCTGTGTGTACACTAGGGATGGATGGATCTGTGTCCTATTTCTGGTCCATGACAATTTTGCATGTGCCCATTAAATCCCATTTCCACATCAATCTACTACTACTAATCATTCTAATCATCATCACCATCAACTTGAATGAAACGTTGATTGCACTCTTTTTAAAGGGACTTTAAAGCATATGCATTTGGGGGCAATTTTTACAGTAGAACATGCATTTGTGTACACATTTGACATGTTTGTGAGCTAAAAAATTATTGCAAAATTTAGATAAGAGCAAAACAGCCAAATGTAGCCAATTTAGTATATTTACTCATATTTAGTAAACAAAGCTAAAAACTCCGAAACTTCCAAACTTGCCCAATATTTATTTGCAATGAGCATCCATTCATTTCAACTAATGAACATACAAAACAGAAAACAAATCACTGGAAAATGTTCTACCTCACAGCAGTGTTTGCAATTCGTGATCTGGAAAATGCGAATTTGGTTGGTTCACTTTAAAATACAGAATGAACTGAATCCCTCAATGTCCCTAACATATAATTGCATGCACTGAGCATCAATGCCGAAAAGTTTTGCATAGCACATACTGTACTGTACAATACTTATTCAGGCACTTAAATACATAGTGACTGTTCATACAGCATAATAACAAGTCACTAATGATTTTGACTGCTGAATTTACAAACAGGTGGCTTTGCTAAAACAGTGCTGTTCAATGGCTTAAGTGTTATTGTTTTGAAATTTAAAGTCAATGAGAATGCCAGAACTGAATCAATGATGCTGTAAGTTACACTTAAGCGATATCTACTGGTATGTTTATTTTCCTTTGTTTACATTATTACTGATTTTAAATAATCAAGCTAAATGAAAGCATTTGGCTACACAAATTTCATCTGCGGAGGGGACAAAATGTATTCTTTAGCATCTGACATTACTGCAGTTGCTTTAAGTGCTCACTGCTATCATTAGTATTTTCACATGAAATACTGTTGGGAATCAGTTTATTTTTAAAAAGGGATTTTAAAAGGAGTTGAAAGGCTCCTCCTCTGACATAATTTTGGAAAGTTCATGCAGTTATATCAATCTTCATTAAAATGTCTGCCAAATAAACAAAACAAAAATGGTTTCCAAATCCTAGATGTGCACCAATTGTTATAAGACAAGAAACAGCGAGATGCATAAATGTATGCTGTCACTCTGATGATTTAAACTTCAGTAGAAAAAGCAAACATTACTCCCTATGAAATCACTTGGATTTTTGCCACCAATTGTTAATGAGACTGAAGGATATGCAGTTGGGGGGGGGGGTTGTTTTGGGTTGTTTTTAGCTTAACATGAAAATGAATAATGACTGTCTGAATGCCACACAAAACCAGTCTTGCCCAACCTGGGTCCCTCAGCCATTGTTGGTTCACATCTCCCATCATTCCCAGATCGAATAGCTACCGTAATTGTCTGAGATTATGGGAGCTCTAGTCTAATACCACCTGATGGACCCAGGCTGAGGACGACTGTGGTAAACTATTATTCCAATTGACTAGAACAGGGCACAGCAAGCCTCCTCCCCACTCTTCCTCCAGTGTGGTCATGAGGACTTCAAAAGCTTTTGCTTCCCCCCCCTTCTTTTTTGCTTAACCCAAGGATGGGAAACCTCTTTCAGTCTGAGGGTGACAGTACTTTGTGGTGCCCACATGTCACTGAGGGACAGGGTCAAAAGCAAAAGTGGGCAGAGCATCCAGTGTAAATGAAATCTTTGGTATAGTAGGCTATGTTCTACACACATTCCTCTATATCAGGGGTCAGCAAGGTTTACCTTGCCGGGGCCGGTTCACTCCAGCAAACATGATTTCTGGTGCCGCAGAAGCAAGTCCCCGCACTGCGCTGGTTTAGTGCAGCATACGGGGATTCAGCGAGCGGGCAGCTTGGTTTGGGGGCGGCTCACGGGCCAGTTAAATGACCCCCGTGGGCCGCTTGTGGCCCATGGCCCTTAGGTCACCTACCCCTGCTTTATATACTCCATCCAAGGAACAAAGAGGCAATATCAGAGCTCAAGAACACATTTCAGCAAGGCAGAAACTCTCAAGGAAAAAAGCAGGGTTGATGTGGCCTGAGGGAAGAGTGTGTGGCCTGAGGAAAGTCCCACGGGCCAGACAGAGGGGCGTGCAGAAGTCACATGTGGCCCCTAGGCCTGAGCTTCCCCACACCTGGCTTAACCAACAGCACATCATGTCATCTGAAGCAACAAGCTGTCAATCATGTTAAACATGATTTGTTTGAAACAAGCCAATCATGGTTTAGTATAACATCCCAATATGGCCTATGCAGTAAGTTTCATGGACAAAACTCAAGAAGTCACATCTTTCAACAGAACATGTAGCTGCATAACATATATCCAAATGTTTCCGGTATTTAGGGCTCTTATTTCATCACTCAAAGTCCTGGAACTGCCACAGGCAGACCGCCTATCAAAAGGCGGAGATAAGCAAACTCACTATGCTCTGATTATTTTTTACAAGGGGAGGCCATTATGTTCCATCAGCCATAAGGGTTTTTAATGCAAATCTGTTTCCAAACTTCTCTATGCTTCAAAGGTCTGGTAAAGGTAAAGGTAAAGGTACCCCTGACCATTAGGTCCAGTCGTGACCGACTCTGGGGTTGCGCGCTCATCTCGCATTATTGGCCGAGGGAGCCGACGTATAGCTTCCAGGTCATGTGGCCAGCATGACAAAGCCACTTCTGGCGAACCAGAGCAGCACATGGAAACGCCGTTTACCTTCCCGCTGTAGCGGTTCCTATTTATCTACTTGCATTTTGACGTGCGTTCGAACTGCTAGGTTGGCAGGAGCTGGGACCGAGCAACGGGAGCTCACCCCGTCACAGGGATTCGAACCGCCGACCTTCTGATCAGCAAGCCCTAGGCTCAGTGGTTTAACCACAGCAGTTAGACGGGTTCCAGGCAAAGCTCCTTTGGTCCCTATTACAGGTCCCAAACTGTATCCCAAATTCAATTCTGTTTCTGGAAATAGGTGAATGCCCACTCTCCACCCAAGCATGGTGGGCTGCCTTGAGATACTGGCTCAAGATCTCATTATTTGGCCTGGAGAAGGGATTATTAGTACATTTAACCAACAAGAAGTTTGTCAGCCCATGGCTGAAAACTATGGCCAGAAAAGCCACCTCAATTGGACTGCCATCATCCCTCTTATATCATCTGGGTTACAACACTGCCCTTGAATCCCTGAGGCAAAGGCTTTGGGACATCTCACATAGCGACCTGTGATCCCGATCTTATGTAATTTGTAGCCCGGTCGCAGCTGGAATCCAATATGGGTACGATACCTTAGGAATTTGTCAGTACCTACATATCAGTGTTTATTTACCAAAGCCAGACTAAATGTATTTCCCTCGGAAGTTCTAAATGGCAGACTAAGAGGCATCCCCTATCAGAATAGGCTTTGTTTATGTTCCCAGGACGTCGATTGCATGAAGCATATCCTACTGCATTGTGGGCAATATGAGCAAGCAAGGGACCAACTGGTCAAACCCTTACTAGCAAATTTGCCAGGAAAATCCGAAGCCTCCCATATTAAATATCTTTTGGAAGACAGGTCAAATGATATTACACTGCCCATGGCAAAGTTTCTTTCAGAGGTTATTAGAAACAAAGATCATAAAGATAAAACAAAATGACTGCCTTGGTTTTTTCCATCTGTCTGTCTGGTCGTTTTAACTGTATCTAATTTTGAAATTGTTTTGGGGGTCTTTGGACCACAATAAAGTATTGTTGTTGTATAACATATATATCCCAGTCCAGTGAATATCCACAGGCATTTCACTTGCTGTATCACAAGCATTTTTCAGATACATTAGAATGTGCATCCAAGTGTACATGTTGTATATCTATAGTATACTGCTTTTGACAATATACAAATATCCACATGCATTTAAATGGCTATCTCCATCAGCATTCTGCTGCTAGCTCAGATGCTGTGTGTCTCACAGGCATACATGCTATTTTTATGTGTAAATATTAAACATGGAATTTGTAAAGTGGCAATTAGCAGGTCATTGGTATCTAATATTTTTCTTCCCTTAGGTTCCAAGCTTGAAATCCATGGCTCTTTAGGCATCATACCGTATCACAAACTGTTAACAATCCAGAATGAAAAGCAAAATCAGCAACCACTTCTTTACTTCCAGCATATAACCAGATATATCTAGATGTTTTCCATTTATCATTCTTTCTAAACTGAACTTGAACAACCCACTGCCATCAGTATGGTAGCAAAACAGGGCCAACCACAAACAATATAGTGCTTTCTGCATACTTCTGAGAAAATGTAAGTAGTACATTAATGAAAAAGGAAATTAAGGTAGTGCTAAAATGGTCCAACAATGCTCCAACTTTTCAAAGGTGCCAGAGGAAAAATAATAAAGTAAAGGGGAGAGCCATAGATTAGCCTGCTTGAACCCATAACAGGACAGATTCGGGTCAGGATCAGGCTTAAGGTTGAAAAACTTTCCACTTCTCACAATGCAGAGAGGTTTCAAGAAGAAGGAAAATGAAAACAGCATATTTCCCCTTTCCAGACATAGTGATACAGGTACAAGGCTAGCAATCAGCCCCAAACCTGTCATTTAGAACGGCCAGGAAAGGCTTTGAGGGGATGAGAAATATGTCATTTTCTTTCCCCTCTCCTGAAATCTACACACACATGGGAACAGACACGTGAACACTTATGCAAGCCAGAAAAAATGTTTGTTCCAGGTTGGTGTGAAGCACCAATGATACACTGCAATACTTTGGGGCAGGTCACCACTTGTTATTTTTAAGTAGCAACCCTTTAATTTTCTTCACATGGATTGCAAATACTGTAAGGTAATGATGTATGATAAAGCTTTGCGTATTCTGGAACCATTAAGTGAGTTTTTACTTACATGTAATGCAGGCTGGGATTTTTCAGGAAAGCTTTGGTTGAGACAAACTTCAAACCTGAATTCACCACAGTTCTGACAAAAAAACACAAATGCAAGTTAGAATTGTCAAGTGATCTTTCATCCCGTTTTAATGCTGCATAACAGTTCAAGCTTCTGCCAACCTAGCAATTCGAAAGCATACCAGTGCAAGTAGATAAATAGGTACCACTGTGGCGGGAAGGTAAACAGTGTTTCTGTGCACTCTGGCCTCCGCCATGGTGTTCCGCTGCGCCAGAAGTGCTGGCCACGTGACCCAGATAGCTGTCTGTGTACAAATGCCAGGTCCCTCAGCTTGAAGTGAGATGAGTGCCACACCCCATAGCCACCTTTGACTGGACTTAACCGTCCAGGGGTCCTTTATATTTTACCTTAATAGCTCAAGGTATTTCATGATTATTTATATTGGTTCAGTAACCACAGCATGTCTAATGCAGCCATGGCCAACCTGGTCCCTTCCAGATGTTTTGGACTACAACTCTCATCAGGCTCACATGGCCAATGCTCCAAAATATCTGGAGGGCACACATTTGGGGAAGGCACATAGTATTGTGATTCTAAAGATTATTAAGGACTACTTCCCTTATTAAACCATCCACAGTGCATGTGAGAGCTTCCATGTGCAATGGAGAGGACATATATTCTTTTTCATTTGCAAAATTGTTCTTTTCATTAAAATAAACAGGGATATCCAAATATCTAAGCCCCTACAGAGCGTATGCAACAACAGACAAAGACACATGGTTTATAATAATAAATATGAAAAATGATATACTCACAAATTTCTTAATCCAACGTAGCTTCTGACATCACTTTCATTTATGCTTTCTAATTTCCGTTGGTTTGCAATGTAACTATTTAAGAGAGAGAGAGAGAGATGCCAGTTAAGAAGGCTGTTGATGCATTGTTGTAGTGGGGAAGGTCTTGTTGGGAAGGTCTGGAGTTGGGGGCCTGCTACACATGCATAGGCTCCCTATATGATTTAGAACCCTGGCAGCCAGGGCAGAGGTGGCCTCAGCAGCAGGGACAAGGCAGACTGGCACACCTCTGTTCTTTCCCTCACACACGGGTAATTTCATGAACTACTAACACCCAAATAGGGCTACAGGCTCGCAGGAGCACTATTGTAAACAAGCATCTTCTAAGATAGAAGAATACAAGCATAAGGTTTCAAGAGTTCCTGTTCTGGCACTCAATCCATTATACCACAATGGATTTCACTTACCCATATATTCCGGCGTATAAGACGACTGGGCGTATAAGACGACCCCCAACTTTTCCAGTTAAAATATAGAGTTTGGGATATACTCGCTGTATAAGAAATACGACCCAGCATATAAGACGACCCCCGACTTTTGAGAAGATTTTCCTGGGTTAAAAAGTAGTCTTATATGCAGGAATATACAGTACTCCTTTCTAGGTTGATTATTTTCTCCAAAGAAGCAGAACAGATAACCAGCAAAGTCTAATGATCTTAGTCCTAATGAACTCTGTATGTCTATCACATCACACCCTGAGTAAAACACAAACACAGAATGCTTGGCTACCAAGCGTGGATTATAATTTGACACTGTGAATTAAATGGACAATGTGTGCAACAGAGATCTGACGAGAAGTAATTGAGTTTAACCTTAATGGGACACTGAAAGTAACTGAGGGATCTCAAGCCTTAAAGCATGGGGACAAAACTACAACGAAAATTGTTTAGACAGGAATATTAAAATGTAAAATTACAAAAACTGATCTATACAAATTTGATACAAGTTATTGACTGTCTGCTAGTTTTTGGAGATTTAAGTATTGGAAAAGAAAGTGTTTGGTGTGTGTTCTGCAAGGGTTTGCAAGGTGTCTGCAAGGCTTCGATCTGTCCTGCTGCCCTGCTGTTCCTGAGAGCCTGAGAAAATGCCTTGAGCTTGCCAGTCTCTGGCTGCAACCTGCCAAATGGAAAGTCGCAGCTTCGTTTTCTAACATCGTTCTAAGTTCTGTTTGTAAGTTAGCTATGTTTTATTGTTTTACTTTGAACTCCCTTTTCTGAGAACTGTTATATTCTGTTTGTTTAACTATGCTTCTTACAATAAATAGTTAAAAGATATTTCTGTGGGTTTTGGTCCTTCCTGGCTAACATTGCTAAACCAGTCCTTGCTGCTCAGCCTCCTACCAGAGTAAAGTTTGTCTAAATGACTTGGTTAAAGCATTTAGTGGTGGCAGTCTACCTTACATATGAAGTGTTTAATTTTAGTGCGGCATCGGGGTACAGCTTAGTCCTTCCTGGAAAGGGGGCAGCCCAGCGGTCTTCGGAGGAAGAGCGGGTGTGCCAAGGTGGGGGAGAGACAAAAGGTACCCCGAGTCGACATGACCAGACATTTAACGTTTTCATCATGCCCTTGATTCAAGGAAAAACATCTGCCACCACTTCCCACTTCCAATGACCATGCCTCTTCCCTCCAAATTCATGCCTAATAATGACCTCAAACCCTGCTTAGACTGAAGGTTATTGAGAAGTCTAAACATCAGCCACTGTTGGTATACACTGGTCTTCATCACATTGTACCCCACTATCAGGTGCATCATATCACAGTGACAGCACAGCAGGGGATGAACAGGAAAGCAACAGAAAAATAAATGTAAAATAAAATAGAAATTATGGGAGAGGTTTATTCACAATCTCCCCCCTGCGAGCCATCACAGGCAAACTCATCTAAACCTTTAGTGCTCATTAAGAGACAGTGCAAAACTCATGAAACAACACTAGAGATAATAAGGATAAACCCCTTGTTGATCGTCAGTTCACATTACAGTAGAGCAATTCTCTCCTCAAGCTAGGCAAAGGATCTCATGCTGAATGTTCAAAATCTGTTTACAAAATCAGGTTGTTTCATGAAAGGATAAATTAGGGGTGCTTTTGAATTATGGTGCTGGAGGAGACTCTTGAGAGTCTCATGGACTGCAAGAAGATCAACCTCTCCATTCTGAAGGAAATCAGCCCTGAGTGCTCACTGGAAGGACAGATCCTGAAGCTGAGGCTCCAATACTTTGGCCACCTCATGAGAAGAGAAGACTCCCTGGAAAAGACCCTGATGTTGGGAAAGATGGAGGGCACAAGGAGAAGGGGACGACAGAGGATGAGATGGTTGGACAATGTTCTCGAAGCTACGAACATGAGTTTGACCAAACTGCGGGAGGCAGTGGAAGACAGGAGTGCCTGGCGTGCTCTGGTCCATGGGGTCATGAAGAATCGGACATGACTAAATGACTAAACAACAACAACAACTAAAGAACCTTCTTTCTTCTAATTGCTTACATTAAAAAACAAAAACCAGGCTACTTCTTATGTACACTCTCCCTACATTCCCACCAAGGGCAATCTACACGTTCCTCCTACCATTATTGTCTTTCAACTAAGTATGTAACCCCTTATGCGTAATTATTATTTTTTTAAAGAAAGAAAAAATATTAAAGCTGATATTACGTCAGTTCAGCATTGGTTAACTACCAGCCTTTCAGTTTTCTTAATCTACTTTCACAATGTTGTTAGCATATAATCAAACGCATGGAGTCTGGTCTCTTGAGTCCTGCACTTGGGTCACTAAAATGTGACACAAGCTGTGGATCATCTACTATGCAGTGCTAAAACCAATAATTGCAGCTGGGGGTGGGCATTTGAAATCTCTTCCCTCCCACAGGCTGCTACTTGCAGCTCCAAGTTTGAGGGAACCTTGGAAATATGTTCCTCTGGTGCCCCCTTGTTGTGGTGGAAATGCTCCAAGCATTGTCAGGTACTATCCTCCATGCTGTTTCTTTGTCTCTTTTCCCAACAGGGAGTAGACCGGATAGGTAAAATTCAGCATGGGACAATGAACCATGGCTTGAAGGCTTGCAGCCTTACACCAACCACTGCTTTGGGTGTTTGCCTGTGGCCCTCTGCTGGGTGGACCAGGAAATGCACCCCACTTGGTTTACCTTAAATGCAAATTCTCTACAAATAGATATTAACATAGGAACTGTAAGATGGACAACACATCAATTTAAACTTTCTAATAAGAACCAGAAGGTCATGCTTATGGATTTATCTTGTAATTATTGTTTTAATTCTCTTTTCATTAGCAATCTTGGATAGAAAGGAGGAGCATGTTGGAAAACCCTGCAGATAACAGATATGGAGAATTGCTATGTAGAACAAACAGAATGAGCTCAAAACCAATAAATACAAAGCATAACAGTACATGTTATTAGCTAGGGAGCCATCATTTTGAAAAGGCAAAAAGCCACAAGACAATGTAAGCCATCTAAACAAATAGAGAATTCTACAATGAATACAGAATAAGAGAATTTGATCTACTTAAATTTAAATGGTGACACAATGTAGTAAAATAACAATGGAGACAAGATATAATAGGAGGAAGGTATTTAAAGACTACTAGCTATAAAAATTGTCCTTATTTTTTTCAAGCTGAAAGCCTGAAGAATTCACTCTTATAAGAGGAATAACATTTTAGAATAGAATAGAATGGGAGCAAAGAACTACACTGATATAGTGATAGGATTTGGGGATCTTGCTAGGTTGTTTACAGATTTTAATCTTTCACTTCACTGCTATGATCTTCTGAGATCAATTACTGATTCCCACACCCTGCCTAACTGGATGTTGTTGGAAACTGGATGTTGTTGCGTCCCTTCACACCCCTCTAAAATATTTGAGGGAGCCGGTCCTCGACAAAGTTGATGGGCATTGCCATTCAAATGGCGTGTGTGTGCAGTGTCATGTGATCAATTATGTGGGGTGGGGCTTAGCTACCGCCCCCCCCAATATTTTATTCAAGTTGGCCCTCCTGTTCAGAGTATCATCACTGACAGAGAGCAGAGTGGTGTTCAGGAAGGAATTCTCCCAAAGGGCCAGAGGATAGTAACTATGCAGAGTTGAACTATGCAGAGTATATTACTTGCCTCTGCTTGGAGCAATGTTCACTTGCCTGAATAATTTAGAGCTGTCTGCTTTGCAAGCACTTTGGTATCAACGCACTGTACTGTTTTTGCTTCACTCCACCAGGTGTTGCAGACTACAATGCAGATCACCTGGGTTAATTGGGGGTGGGGATGATGGCAACTGATGTGTGCACTCCATCCCAGCCACATGTACAGATCTGTGCACTGACTCCTGAGTCAGACAGAGGTTTGAAGCAAAACCTCTGCTCTGGCTAAAGGCTATTTCTGCCCCTTTCACAACTACTCTACCTTGATGTTACTTATCAAACATTAATATTCCTAAAAGCTCTGACATTACCATGGCTTTTTGAGGGCAATCTTGAGAAATGTAGCGTGTTCTGTTCTTAGAAATAGCTCTCCTTTTATTTAATTGAATGGCCTTACAAGAAAATCACTCTAAGGCACAAGCGGATTATGGAAGCCCCAATGTTCCATTTGTACACCATAGGAAAATGTCAACAACCCTGAGACCTAAAGCTTTTGTAACCAGCCCAATCCAGCCCCACTGCTAGAACTTAAGCAGAGTGTGGGAATCACAACTGACATACACGATAAGTACACTTTCTAATTATTTTAGTCTTTAGGCAAAGCCACAACGATCTTCAATGACAACCTTCTTCTTATCAACATGCAGTACCTATCTCCAGGCTTCCACTCTTCTCTTCCACATTCCTATTACTGTATTTAGCTGTAAAATTTGGCATCTGCACATGGATACTCTCAAAACCCAAACAGGGAATATCAGGGTAGGCTCTGTTACACACGGTAAAAGAAAAAGTCTAGAGCTAAACAAAAACAGTTTCCATTATCCACCATTTTGATGAATATTCTCCAGAGAGAAGGCAGTCTTCTCTCAACAGTTTTTTTGGGCTGGAGTAGGAGAGAATTTTTTGTGGGGTGGACAGGGAAATTATTGTTTTTAAACAGCTCAGTTATTACAAAAAGTAACTATTTTTACTTTATGATGGTGGATGAAGCAAACAATGGGGTAAATGGATAGTAGTAAAGTTCAAGCCCATTGCTTTCTGTAACAATATTAAACAATATGCAGGTAACAAAATTGGGGATGATGGGAGCATGGTGGGGCTAAAATTCTACAGCAATCACGTATGAGTTTAAAAAATAATTCTTGGAGGGGGCAGCAAAAGAATTATTTGCTATGATATTTTTGTCCAGCTCAAAAAACATCTTAACCTGGCTAAAATCCCCAAAACTAAAACCTGGCAAGTTCAAGGGCTATGTATTTGGTATGTATTCTCTCAGCCCAAAACAAACACACAGAGAATCCTTTCATCAGCTAAATTAGTTCAGGATGAAGTCTACGTTTGTATGCCATTTTTATTTTCAAAAGGCCCCCAAGGTAGCACAGAGAAGTTAAAAAATATAGTTAAGACAATAAAATAGAAAAGTACAAATGCTGAAGTTCAAAGAAGGGTATGTAATAGCTTATAAAAGTAGCAAAATAATAAATATCAGGAAGCAAGAACAATGTTCTCAATGGTCTTAAAATACCTTAAATTCCTATCCTCCTTTGCATAAGACATCTGAGGGAGACCAACAACACCCCGGAGACCACCTCTACCAGCTCAGAGAGAGGTACCACTAGGTAGTGGGTTGCATGGCACACAAATAGAATGCAAATTCTGTCTTGCAGGCCCACAAATAGGGACAAATACTTGAAACTCGATGATTGGGTGCCTGGATAGAGCAGTGATCTTACAAAAGATTATGGAGGTCCCACCAGCTGCAACACGTAGTCCAACCTGTCAAACCAACCAGCTTAGTTTGCCAATAATGCAGAACATAGCCTTGGATGGCAGAGGTCTTGCATGAACTCTGGGGTTGCAGCTCTCATCTCACTTTACTGCGCAACAGAGCCGATGTTTGTCTGCAGACAGTTTTTCTGGGTTATATGGCCAGCATGACTAAGCCGCTTCTGGCAAAACCAGAGCAGCGCACAGAAACGCCGTTTACCTTCCCGCCAGAGCGGTACCTATTTATCTACTTGCACTTTGATGTGCTTTTGAACTGCTAGGTTGGCAGGAGCTGGGACCGAGCAACAGGTCCTGTTGCGGGGATTCGAACCGCCGACCTTCCGATCGACAAGCCCTAGGCTCAGTGGTTTAGACCACAGCACCACTCATGCTTACTACAGCCTTAAAAACAACTTCTGGATTGACCGCCATTTCAGACGGATGGGAGAAATCTCGCTCCTGGATTCTCCAGCACTTTGAGGACTGGGGGCACCGCAAGAGCACCGCGGACCCCTATCAAAACCTCGGAACGGGCTTTCCGAGGACGTGGGACTTGGCTGAGACCCCCTGGTGTTTCCTTCGCCCCCGGCAGCTCTAATAAGGGCACCGAGAGTGGGCGAGGTGGAGACACGGGTACTTCAAGTCAGACTGCTACCTTCAAAGTGCAAAGCTTCAAGTGCCGGCGGAATTTGAGCAATCAATCTCACCGTGAAAGCGCAAAGCTTCAAGTGCCGGCGGAATTTGAGCGATCAATCTCACCGTGAAAATTAAGAGTTCTGGACTATTTGGGCCCCGTGAGTAAAAGCCATCATTAATTCTAAACTTAGGACTGAAATTTGACCACGGGAGAGCTTCTAAACACAGAGGTTGCGCTCTCCCCGCTGTGGCAAAAAAGGAAAGCAAAGATCTGCTTCTGCAGCCGTGAAAGATTTTATACTTTTAAACTTCCAAGTTTCATGTTGAAAATCCCCCTCTAGTCAGGGCAAGGGGGGAGGGGAAAGGACTTAAATATCCCTGAAAGACTGTGTAAAAAATAGAGGGAAAGCCATCTTCCCCCTGGGAGCGGAGACCGGGTTGGAGCAGCTGCCGCCATTGTGATGTCATAAAGGAATAGAGGCTGTGAACTTTCATTTCCCCTTGGGAACTCTTTGATGTTTCTGTAATGCTTTTAATGAATACAAAAGGATTTTGACTGGTTGATTTGCAACATATTAACTTCTACATGATTTTGCAACATAAATTGCACTCTATAGAGCTAAAGGACTGGAATTATCTGCTGTCTTTAAAATTGAGACTGTTGCCCCCTGGCTGCAGCTGGTGTTGGCTCTGGTAGTGACTGAGATAAATCTGACCTTGAGATACCAGGCTGCTGAAGTTTTATTCTGATATGGAAGGAGCTGCAGCCGCAAAAACAAGAAGGAAGGGCTCTGTCTCACCAACGTTTGAGGAGCAAGTTCTTCAAATGCTTACAGTATTAAAGGAAGGACAAGATAAGAATTCAGAAGAGCTAAAAAAAAAATACAGAGGAGCTGAAAGAAATTAAAGGTGAACTAGGCTGCCTAAATAAAGAAATCCAACAGTTAAAGACACAAGTCACTGGAGTAGAGGAAAGAGTTACACAGCTTGAGTCAGGTAGAGTCCAGGACCTTGAAAGGCAGAATTATCAAGCGCAGATTGCGATAGCCTTCTTACAAATGAAGGAGAGAGAGACGAATTTAAGAATTCGTGGATTCCCGATAATTGAACAAGATAATTTGAAGGCAGCCTTAATCCAGGAATTTAAGCCAGGAATTTAATTTGAAGGCAGCCTTAATCCTGGGACCTGACAGAGGAGGAACTGGAGGGGAAAATTGTGAATGCCTACAGGTTTGGAACAAGATCAAAAAAAGAGACAAAATTTGTCAGTGATTGCCTGGTGACCTTTCAAACAAAGGAACAGAGAGACAAAATACTTGGATTACACTATCAGAAAAGTTTGAAAGTCCAGGGGTCCCAGGTTGTGTTGTTTAAAGATATCCCAAGATTTTCCCTGGAATTAAGAAATAACTATACAGATCTAACAACTGCCTTGAGGAAAAAGGGGATTTATTTCCGTTGGGAATTCCCTGAAGGGCTTTATTTCAAATACCAACAAAAGAAGATTAGGATTAAGACTGTGGAGGAAAAAAAGTGTGAAGAAAAGATTAAGAATTGAGAAAGATATATTATTGTGTTTTTTGTGTTTATTGTTATGTATATGTTTTATTGTGGTGGTTGTTTTATTGTGTTTTAAGCATAAAAAGAATTTTAAAAAATTGAGAAAAAATAAAAACAACTTGCTTAGAGCTATTGAAATATATTATGGACACTGAATGTCCAGTAAGTAAGAAACTTTAAAAGAGATGAGACTGCAACATACAGAAGGTCTAATTATATAACCAAGATAGAAAACGAACTTGCATTTTTATATGCACATATATTTAAATACTCATATATTCCCACCAGAAAATACTTTCCTCATGTGTCTTTTTCTTTAAAAAATGTTACATTTCTGAATACTAGAACTGATAATTAATCTTCCCAAAACTAGCTTATGGCACATACAGCCACAAGCAAAAGGAGTTCCACTCAGCCCAAATATTTTGGGAAAGCTAAGGAATATCAGCAAACCCATAACATTAATACACTTCATGCTTTAGGACCCTTTAACATAGTTTGTTCCAAGTAAATAATCACTTTTAAAAAAATTTAACATGGCATGTTTATAGTCTTTTCCAATGCTTCAAAACAGTTTGATAGCCGAAATATGTCTACTCAAGCCTTTTGATGTTCATTGAAATTGCCCCACACTATTCAGAGCAGCAACAGCGCACTCAAAAAGCCGCCACACGCTAGCATTAACTACTTAGGTAAAAAGAAATAATACTGCAATTTGGCTCAATCTCTACTGCTATAAATCCCCTTTATGGAAAACATATTTACAAATACACACTTTCCACCCCACCTCCCATTCTCGCCCTCCCCAACAAAACACTCCTTGGTTATCTGTTTATTTCATTGTGTTGGGGGTGGGAAACATTTTGAAGGTTAATGAACAAACATTCCTTAGTGAACAGTCATATTTCTGGGATTCAGCTAAGTTTCACTTCAACTGTATTTGTGCTGGTCGTTCGAAAAAAAGGAGAAAATGTACCAAACCCTCTACTTGAAACAAGGCAGACTACTGTATATATAAAGGTTGGGTCCAGATTTCCCATGTGCAGAGTGTCGCTGATGGGATGCCCTCAATGGGAAAAGGGGGGCAATTTTTGAACATTTTCTTTTCCACGTGTCCCCTGCAAAGCTGCCCTGGGGGGTCTGTGGCCCTCCAAAACAGCATGGGGAGTAGTTCTGGGATTTGTAAGAGGAAATCTGGTTCCATGAGCAACTCTTCTAGGGCACTGTGAATGAGGGCCAGTAGACTGATGCTGAATCTTACTAAGACAGGGGGCATTGTGGGTAAGTGGTTCCCAGGGATCAGAACTGGGGAGTCTGCCTGTTTAAAATGAGGTTGCACTCCCACTGAAGAAACAGGTATGCAATTCAGGGTTACTCTTAGAACTCTCTTTGTCCATAGAGGCCTAGGTGGCTTCTCTGATGAAAAGCATCTATCATCAGCCTCAGTTAGTGCATCAAGTGGGGCAAGAAATCCTAATTTTGCATATCACTGGTGGGGTCTGCACTGGCAGTGACTGACCAGAAATGAGACCTTGAGGTCCTAGCAGACAGCTAGGCGAAGATGTTGATGCAGTGTGCAGCAGTGTATGTCTGTTAAAAAGGTGAATGGCATGATAGGGATCATTTAGAAAGGGAATGAAAATAAAGCTGTCAATAAAACCATACAAATATATGATGTGACTGCTCTTGGAATACTGTCTACAGTTGTTATTATGAATTAATTAAATTTCTATACTGCCCTTCACCCGAAGATCACAGAGCAGTTATAAAAACACAAAATTCATAGCATAATAACAAACAAAATAACAACACCCCACACACAGCTTAAAAGGCCATACATTGCTTAATTAACCAAAGGCCTGGGAGAAGAGGACTGTTTTTGCCTGGCACCTAAAGATATATAACGAAGGTGCCAGGCTGACAACGTACTCCATAACTCCAGATGACCCCATTCAATGGTTTCATGTACAGTAGATATTAAACAGCATGGGAGATAAAATTGAACCCTGAGGAACCCCACAATGAAGTCTCCACAAGGCTGAAGAGAAAATGTGCCCCCCACCCCCAACTTGGACAGCTGCTCCTGAAGGATACCATGGTTGATGGTATCAAAAGCCACTGAGAGGTTGTTAATAATAATAATAATAATAATAATAATAATAATAATAATAATAATATTCTAATTACATTACCTCAAAAGATACTTTAGAGTCGGAAAAGGGCAACCAAAATGAACAAGGGGTTGTAACAACTCCCCTGCGAGGAAATATTACAGCATTTGGGGCTCTTAAGTTCAGAGAACAAGCAAGTAAGAGAACATGATAGAGGTGTTTAAAATTATACATGATGTGGAAAAAGTGAATAGAGAAAAGTTTTTCTTCCTTTTTCATAACACTAGAACACAGGGACATCAAATGAAGCTAAAATGCTGAAAGATTCAGAAGGAACAAAAGGAAGTAAATAAATAATAATAAATAATAATAATAATTTATTATTTGTACCCCGCCCATCTGGCTGAGTCTCCCCAGCCACTCTGAGCGGCTTCCAATCGAATATTAAAACAATACAGCATTAAATATTAAAAACTTCCCTAAACAGGGATGTCTTTTAAAAATAGGTAAAGTAAAGGTAAAGGGACCCCTGACCATTAGGTCCAGTCATGACCGACTCTGGGGTTGCGCGCTCATCTCGCATTATTGGCCGAGGGAGCCGGCGTATAGCTTCCAGGTCATGTGGCCAGCATGACAAAGCCGCTTCTGGCAAACCAGAGCAGCACATGGAAACGCCGTTTACCTTCCCGCTGTAGCGGTTCCTATTTATCTACTTGCATTTTGACGTGCTTTCGAACTGCTAGGTTGGCAGGAGCTGGGACCAAGCAACGGGAGCTCACCCCGTCACAGGGATTCGAACCGCCGACCTTCTGATCAGCAAGCCCTAGGCTCAGTGGTTTAACCACAGCGCCACCTGGGTCCCTTTTAAAAATAGGATAGCTGCTTATTTCCTTGACATCTGTTGGAAGGGCGTTCCACAGGGCGGGTGCCACTACCGAGAAGGCCCTCTGTCTGGTTCCCTGTAACCTCACTTCTTGCAATGAGGGACCGCCAGAAGGCCCACGACGCTGGATCTCAGTGTCCGGGCTGACTGATGGGGGTGGAGGCCGTTTAGGGCTTTAAAGATCAACACCAACACTTTGAATTGTGCTCAGAAACGTACTGGGAGCCAATGTAGATCTTTCAGGACTGGTGTTATGTGGTCCTGGCGGCCACTCCCAGTCACCAGTCTAGCTGCTGCATTCTGGATTAATTGCAGTTTCCGGGTCACCTTCAAAGGTAGCCCCACATAGAGCACATTGCAGTAACCCAAGTGGGAGATAACCAGAGCATGCACCACTTCATGCAATGCATAGTTAAACTGTGGCATTCCCTCCTATGGGAGGCAGGGATGGCTACCAACTTTGATGGCTATAAAAGAGGATTAGACAATTTCACAGAGGATAAAAGCTATCAATGGCTACCAGCCACAATGTTCTATCTTCACTGTCAGAGGCAAATGGGTTCAAATTTCTGCCCAGCCACAAAGCTTAGCCTTAGTTGGTGACCTTGAGCAACTCACTGCCTCTCAATCTCAACCTACCTCAAATGGGGGTTAGGAGGATAAAACCAGCAGCTGGAGAACCATGTGAGCTGCCCTGAGACCCTTGGGGGGGAAGGGTGGGATAAGAATTAGTTTAATTGTTAAGCAATGGTCAAGGGCAGGGTCACTCTGAAGTTCACACTGACTACAAAAACCCTCAGCTGCTGCTTGGAATCTGTTGTACAATAATCCTATGGACCATTGCCTAATCCTAGCTGTCTCTTTGGCTCCCCCTTGCTAATCAGCACTTGAAATTTGACCTTTCTGGCACTGCTGGACAGCTCCCTTGACAGGTCTCATAAGTTCTTGCTGGTATAGCTGACCACTCCCCTGCTTTGTCTGGGAAACTAGGAATGGGACAGGGAGAACGAGATACATGCACACATTAGCCTGAGAGTCTAGTGTGAATAGGGGGTGCTTGAGGAATTCAGTTATTGCAAATCGGCCTGATCTGCATCTCCTGGACTAATATTCAAAATGGAACATAGTTATCCTTCAGATTTCATACTTCTCCAAGTGTGCAATGCAGTTCCCAGCTCCAAAAAATATACCCAAATGCACATAAAATGCATACTTTAACAAAAATATTTACATTTAAAAAACACCTTCATAAATGCTTGTTTCACGATGAGAGACATTCAAAATAGCATTTTAACATCTAAATACAAAGTTGTTTACACATTCTTGTTTTAAAAATTTACAAGTTACTGCAGAAATGATCTGGAATAGACTTTTGAATGAACATATATAAAAGTGATACAGACTGGAAACAAACTGATCCATCCATCCCTAAGTGTCACTGCCAATCACAGGGATCAATTACCTAGCTCATGTCCCACCCCCTTGCTCCTCCCACATGTTCATTTGGTTGATTTCTGGTGCATGCTGGCGATTTGCCCAGAATGCCTGATTTTACCCTATGGTATGCTGCACTTCACATAGCAACTGCTGACTTCACACCAACATTTACAGAAAGTGGAAGGAGGAATGAAGAGTTAAGAGGCCATAAACCTGCCATAAATCCTACTAATGCCCCAGTGGCAACACTTTAGGGGCAAGATGCACATCCCAGTAAGATGTAATGGAGAACATACTGCCCCATCACAGAGATATTCAAGGCGGGGTGTGTGGGTTGCTATGTGATAACAAGCACGAGAACAGATTGATACAAGTGGAACCATCATGGCTTTTATGGAACAGTTGTGCAGCAAGTTCTGTTAGATTAGGCATAGGCAAACTTGGCCCTCCAGATGTTTTGGGACTACAACTCCCATCATCCCCAGCTAACAGGACCAGTGGTCAGGGATAATGGGAGTTGTAGTCCCAAAACAATCTGGAGGGCCAAGTTTACCTATGCCTGTGTTAGATTAATGGAGGAAACTTTGAAGACAGAGGAGCAAAGATGCAGGGTCCTGCCTTTCCCCAAGTCTTTTGACAAATGCAGAGGACTTGGGAGAGCAGCCAGGAAACACTAGCACATGAGCCAAATTCTATCCCTCCTCACCCCATCAATGCACATGCCACATAATTAGGGGAGGGGCAGGTGTTGGTGGTGAACTGAGACAGAATCTGAATAGTAGACTGGGTCAATATTTATGAACCCATAAAAAACTGGTCTCTTGTCATCATAATAAACAACTTTCTTCTCCTACCATATCTGAGAATCACATAGTCTAGCACCAATTACTATCTGTTTCAAGGCATGGAATGAAGGCTGGCTTACGCCACTGCTAAATGGATATAGCTATCACCACTCCAAGTTAACTGGCAGCTCTCAGGTGGGCAATTCACCTTCAACAGGGGTTTCCATAAAATTTCCATAGACCCGTTTCTTTTTTCATGGGGGAGTAAGGGGAAAGGGAGCTCCCAGCAAGAAGCCCCGAGCCAGCTCAGACCAGTATCTCTGTAAACCAGATCTATCAGCCTGTCCCACTGGCTAGTAGACTGCTGAGCTAGGGCTTGCTGCAAAATCAAAAGAAGTTTCTGCTGCTGGCTGGCTGCTGCTTTCCCAGCTACTTCCATAATTATCACCTGCTTTATGAAACCATTATCGTGCTGTGGACTTCATAACCGATTCTGAACGATATATTGAAAAATCGCCCAGGTTTAGTTGTAGAGCATCTGCCTTGCATGTAGGAGGTCCCAGGTTCAATCTCCAGTTATCTCCAGGTAGGGCTGGAAGAGATTCCTGCGTGAAACCCTGGAGAGCTGCTCTCAAGTCAGTGCCCAGCTAGATGGACCAATGAATTGACTCAGCTATACTCCTACCAATGGTTGGATGTGACAACCATGATAGCGTGCCTTCATCTCTTTCTTTTTTTTCTTTCTATGTACAATGCAAAATAGTACAAAATAGTACAAAATGTGTACAACAGGGTTTGGGGCTGGGCTCAAGAATCCAATTCTGATAGAGCCTTCATGTTCCTCAGACTAGTCCTGAAAGAAAGCAAAGAATGTCAAATACTAAATGCCACATAAAGTACATTCAGTTGTGGCTTGATTCTAAGCTTGGGATATTAATAATATTGACTTCAACTGCAAAAGAAAAAGAAGAAGCCAGGACGCTCTGTTGGCACTGATAAGTGAGAAATATACAGAGCTATGCAGCTTGACCTCCTTGCCCTTCTGCAAATCCCTAGTGCTACTGTAGTCAGCAAGACCTCTTTTAAATGGGGATCAGGTTCCTTTTAAACCTACAATAAGGAGTTTTGCATTAGTGAGCACCGGAGCTTGTTCTCCTTTTTGCCTTCTTCCCCTTAAAGCAGCCATTTGTTGTGTGATATACCCTACGCCACCTACCCCCGGGTCCCGGGTCCCATGCACAGAGCTCAATAAACAATCCATTATCTGATACAGAGTACACCAAGTTTCTCAAAAAACAACAACACTTACTTTATTATAGTAAGAGTCTATTCTCACAATCATTGAGATCTATTTCTAAACATGTCATCTGTGTGAAAGGACCATTTTTTCTGTCCTGAACGATTACTTCTTTCACATTCCACGACCCATACCAAAACTATACACAACTAATTCATTTGCAAAAGTATATCCCATGCTTCTTTATTAATTCCAGGCAGGTTACAGGCATTATGAATTCTATGAACAATAACAAAACTGCAAATTGTAAAACAGCTGTACAATCTGCAAGTAGAATTAAAACCAGCTTACACACTGTTGGACTTGCAACCAAAGACAATGTCACAATTTTTCAAAAGAAGGAGATGATAACTGTGGCACTAGAACAACAACAACAACAACAAAGGTTCTAGCCCATCTCACCATCAGTCTAAACATCCAACACAGCAAGTAGATGGGCAACGATTACCTCAAATAATTTAAGAAAGCAGGGAAACACTTGTGGAAGATGGAAGTCTCTGTGCTATACAGATCCCAAGCCATTCAGGGGTTAAATTTTTCTAGTAGACGCCGCAGATGCAGCAGCCCAACCAAGGAAAAATAGGTTCCTGGACATAGCCCCACCCTATGGACTCAAGAGCAAACCAAAATCCAAGCACACTCCACACTGCACACATGGTCCTTCAAGGGGAGTGTGACCTCGTCAATAGCACACAGAACTGCTCCTCCTAAGACTGAGCAATCACCAGCATCTCTCTCTTATCTGAATTCAGTTTAAGCTTCCCTCTGTTCTTGCCACTCCATGCTAAAAATTCTAAATTAAAAAAAAGATTACAACTGAAACCAAAGTTATCATTCCAATAAGATATCAGCAGTGTCTATCTGAATTCATACTGAGCACATCATTTGAGTTTTTCCAAGCCAGAATCTCTTGGAAGAATTTGGTAAAAAGAAGAATCATACTCAAAATTTGCAATAAGTTGTTTTATAGATCATTTTGTTATGTGCTGAAAAGAAGTCATTCTTTGTTACAAGACACTATGCAAGGTTTCCTCGGCAACTCTGATAAATTAATCCATCAATTCCACACAGTCTGATACATTCTTACCTAATATTTTTCAACCATTATACACTGACTAAAATGGCAACACCACAAGAAAATCCGCTTGAGCAAATAAGAAATCCCAGATAAAATAGTGAGGCAAAATAATTTAGTCGTGGAAAAATTCCTGGTTTGTTATCAAAATTGAACAAGTGGGATCCGCAACAAAACGTTGCATTGTATACCCACCTCTAAACAGTCAGAGTTCCAGTCAGCCAGTCCTCCTTGAGCTATGAGGAACTTTATCAAGGCATACTACCTCCCCCCTGCTTCTCCCATCTTTTATTTTTCTTTTCCAACTGACACTCAAAGCTCCATGGGTACCAAGTATGCACTCAGTTTTCACTGGTCTGGTGAAACTGGGGTGATGGGAGGAATTGTCACCTTAATGGTATTTCATACTTCTGCAAACCTCAAGGTGCCATGAAGCATGCTAATACCCCTCTCTTGCTGCTTTATGGACACTACCCAAGTCTACTATTAGATGAATTATGCATTTTATACAGTACCCCACAACAGTTATGTTTGCAGTGCTATCCATATCTAGTATCACAGGATCTCCCCCCCCCCAATAATGAGAGTCCATGTTACTGTTTTAGCAGTAACAACTGCACAGCTTCTTCTCACTACACCTCTGGGTGAGAAGCAGCAACAGACTTTGGGGTCTCAAATTCCAGCAGCACCATATGCAATTCTGACATTTGGTGCCCCCCCCCCGCCTTTCGCCCTCTATTCTACATTATAGTTGTGGCCTGTGCTTTTTTCCTAAAAAATGTTTAGGGGTACTCTCGTTTTGAAAAACTGCCCCTCAATGAGGCCAAACTTAGATTCACAAAATGTTCAGAGGTATGCATACCCCTGCATACCCCCGGAAAAAAGCACTGGTAGCGCCGCCTCCTGCGATATCCTCAAGGCTCCACACCCAGTGCGACCAGTTCAGTCGCACTTCCCTAAATCCGCCTCTGTGCGAAGGACCCACACAATTAGCTCTGCACATATGTTTCTGGTCCTCAGGTGCTTACCACATGGCATGAGATCTCTCCTCAGAGAAGTGGTTCCCATGCTGCTTGTGATAAGCATGACTAGAGTCCAATTTTCAAAGTTCCATAGATAAATACAGTGACTTGTGGCTGAACCAATACAATGTGAAAGCTGGTGGAATCAAAATCATTGGATTTTATTTTATTTTATTTGGTTGAATAAGGCTATTCTGGGTTAACAATTATCTGAAAATTGATGGTGGGTTTCTTTAGCACTAAAGCAAGGTTCACACAGTCTTGACTCTGCTTTAGACAGTACTAGTATGGAAGTCTTTTGAAAAGATCCAACTCACACCTTTTTTTTTCCTTGAGCAAAAAGGAAGAGGAGCTGCTCAGAAGTACCAGTGCTTTGTCCCATAAGTAGCTACTCATGTGAGTAGTCTAAGCCAGGCATCCCCAAACTGCAGCCCTCCAGATGTTTTGGCCTACAACTCCCATGATCCCTAGCTAACAGGACCAGTGGTCGGGGAAGATGGGAACTGTAGTCCAAAACATCTGGAGGGCCGAAGTTTGGGGATGCCTGGTCTAAGCCATCACAACAAACAATATAACAAAATATTTAACTAATACAGTATAGGTTTATTGACAGTTATCTATGTTTCATACCTTACAAAATGAATCCTGCAAGATGCCTCATTAAAAGAGTTGTGCTCCCTGTCTTCTGGAGCTTAGCTTTTCCCAGTGCAATATTGGGCATCATGAATCCCATCTCAAAACAAGTTGAAAGGTCAACAGGAGGCCATGGTAACCATGACAGTGAAAATGCAAGAGCTAGAAGACCTCTTCAGGTGTTTCTGTGAAACACGTGGTCTGCCCCTAGACAACACAACATATACCAGTAACATAGCTGCCAAGTTATCCCTTTTTTAAGGGATTTTCCCTTATGCTGAATAGGCTTCCTCGCGAAAAAAGGGAAAACTTGGCAGCTATGACCAGTAATTTGATTTGAGTCTGAAGAGGGCCCCCTTCATCATGTGAAATGTTTTCAATAAGGTAACGGGAAACATTGCCCATCAGGGTTTCTAACCCCATTGGAAACCCTTTGTGAGATTAAGGAGATCCCCTTCAGACTTGCCTGACTATGCACTGAAAAGTTGCTGGCACGCACAGCATCATCAAGGGGGCGGAGCTGGCCCTTCATATTCCTCCACCCCCACCCCCCGGTATG